>NC_051319.1:68682026-68989219 GCF_015220235.1 Choloepus didactylus | reverse complement strand
TCAGGTGGGTCCGAACGGCTGCTCTGTGCATAAACGTTGGCACCCGTGTGCCCCCAACCTTGAGTTCAGCAGCCAGGGCATCACACAGGACATTTTGTAGAGTGTCAGGCACAGGTGACGATGGTCCTAATGATAACAGTTCCAGCTTATGTGGAACCTGCTCCTGCCACACATTATTCTGAGTGCCTTTACATATATTAACTCATTTTACAGATGAGAAAACTGAGGCAGAGTCACATAACTGGGAAATAGCTGTTTTTTCCAAATAAAAGAGGTTGTCCTTGATCAAGGAAGTTACTCCTGTATTTCCATATTTCTCAAAGCCTTTTCATATGGTAATATTTGCTAGGAATCTCTAAAAGGAAGACATAGCATTTTCAATTTCCTAAATTTGTTTAACTACAGGACCCTTTCTGTGAACAGAAGCACAGGGCCATTGTCTTGCCAGACACCCTCCAGGAAATGCTGATTTTTAACAATCTTTCCAGGGTATGAGTATGAATTAGTTTATCAGGCATTTTCCCCTTTTCCAGAAGGAAGCAGCAAAGTTTGGGGACATGACTTGGCAGGAGACACCTGAAAGCTGGTGAGCCGGCTGAAAGCAGAGGTGAAGAGGGTGATTTCCCTCGTGCAGCCTCAGGTTCCTAATCTACAAAATGGGTATGGTAATGCACACACACACACACACACACACACACACACAAACAAACACACACCCGCCGCGTTGCAATGTTGCCAGAATTAGAGGGGACAGTTGTACTTGGGACATATTATCCTCTTATAATTAGTAGCATGACTTTGGGTATTTTCAAATCTAGCATAGCCTGTTTCTTCCTCTATAAAACAGGAATAAGGATTCTTCTTCGTGACTGTTGAGATGACATGAACACCTAGCCCAGTGCCTAGCACTTCACAGCCTCTCAATGTATCTTGTTTTCTAAGGCAAGGCCAGCCCTGCCCCCAAGCCAAGACCACCCCTTCACCAAACTTGCCTTGGTCCTGGAGAAGATGCAGATTCTAAGGCAAGAAAACCTCACACTTCTTAATCGTGCCTTGAGCTTTTACTTGGACTGATTAGTTTCTCCTGGGTTCAATAAACCCATTCATCCATCCTCACACAGCTCGGTGTGGATCTGTTGGTTTAATCTGTTTTTAGTGTGTAGGTTTCAAAGCACACTATGATTGAAGATCTTTCCTGACACCACTCAGAATCACACAACCACTGCCAAGGGAAAGCCCAGATCACACCAGTTCTCACAGTCTTAACTATGTGACCTCTCATCTTGTGCAAATTATATCTGATGTGATATGGGGTACCCTTGGGGTGGACACAGTCTCTGAAACTCTATTTGGTACTGAGTAACTGTCAGCACTCAAGAGAATCAAATAGTTCCATGGTGAGGAGAGTTCACTTTTTTTTTTTCCAAAGCACAGACTACGGATTTAGGAAAAACATCGCGGATGAGAATTGAGTCCTGTTTCCACTGGTATAAACTCAAGCCAGGTTTGGCATAGGGGTTCAGTCCCCTGAGGTAAAGGCAGTGGAAACTGGACGACTGGTGGCTTCTTTAAGACAGTTTCTGTGCAATCTCCTACAGGTTATTACATAAACGCCTGAACAGCTTTTCTTTCTAAACTTCCAACAGAAGAACTTAATTTGTAGGTTATATAGACATACCTACATTCTGCAGTGAGTACTGAATTTTATCTTACAGTTTTGTTACCCAGGAGAGACTTCTTGCCAATGCCAACCATTTTCATTTGTTGCAGGATCTGGACTAAAAATGTGCAAAATTCATGTAAAATGTCTTTCCTGTTACCTGGATCATGGTAAGGGCAAGAAGTGGTAGCAAAGATGATGTGAAAAATATTTGTTCTTCATATCTCTGGTTTCTTATATTTCTGAGTTAAAAGGAAATTCTGAAAACACTATAAAGTCATCTTTAGCATGGTCCTTTTATCTAGTAGCCGAAAGGGAGTTAACAAGGGTAGCGGTAGCAGAAAGCCATCTTATTACAAGCCATTTCCATTTGACATTTTGCAGTATTTGAAGATAGTTTATAGGGGTAGGACTCTCTGGCTTTGACATCTGGACATTTTACGTGCACCTGGCACCCTCTAGTGACAGGGAAACAATCTTCAGTCATTACTGTCTTAGTAAAGCTAAAGAATCCATTCGGCCCAATTTATATGACCCCAAATTTATAGAGAAGGAAGAGAAAAGGGGAGAAGCTGGGAGGCAAGAAGATGTTCCAGAGCCCCTTTTAGAAGGCAAATCCCAGTAGGCATCCAAGGGTTTCAAAGATAAGGGTTCTTAAATGCCTTTGAGGTTTCACTTCTCTTTTAGAGATGAGGATACTTTTTCTACCTTTTATTTCTAGGAAACTGCCTTTGGTGGGAGTCGAACGTCCAAGGCTGCCTCAGGCAATTCAGATATGCTCAAAAATCACACAGTTCCTCTTGTCTCTGGGAGGCCATGGGGTAATGAGACAGTTCCCGCCAAAATCCACACCCAAACAGAACGTGGGCCCTTGTGTGCTGAGATGCCTGCAAGCCAGCCTGAGAGCAACACATCACCCACCCAAGTATCTTACATACTATTTACAGCCCAAAGCCTTTCTTCCACCAAAACTGCTCCTCTGCCTGCAGTACCATCTCCATTTAAGGAACCCAATTGGCCTCCAGGGCAGAGACCTCAGTGTCATCTCAATGCCTTCTCTGTGAGTTGGCAATATCACCAAGTTAGGTGACTTCCTCCATTCATTTGTCCTGGAAACCATTGCCTCGAACCAGATCTTGATCATTTCCCACTGGGACTATTTCATATCCTCCAATTTGGAATTCCTCTCCCTAGCCAATTTATCTTTTACAGGTCTACTAGCTATTTTCCTAAAAACCATTTTTTTTTTTTAGTTTATCTGGTGCCCTTATGAAAAAATTACAATTATAACATGAAATGACCCTATCCCACTTCTTCAGACTCTTGTCCCAAGTCTCCAACCACAGAACATACTGTCCTTTGCTGAACATAACACATCCTCATCTCCCTGTGCTCACGGGGGCTTTGTCCCTGTTCTAGTTTGCTAATGCTGCCAGAATGCAAAACACCAGAGATGGACTGGCTTTTATAAAAGGGGGTTTATTTTGTTACACAGTTACAGTCTTAAGGCCATAAAGTGTCCAAGGTAACACATCAGCAATTGGGCACCTTCACTGAAGGATGACCAATGGTATCCAGAAAACCTCTGTTAGCTGGGAAGGCATGGGGCTGGCATCTGCTCCAAAGTTCTGGTTTCAAAATGGCTTTCTCCCAGGATGTTCCTCTCTAGGCTGCAGTTCCTCAAAAATGTCACTCTTAGTTGCTCTTGGAGTGTTTTTCCTCTCTCAGCTTCTCTGGAGCAAAAGTCTGCTTTCAACAGCTGTCCTCAAACTGTCTCTCATCTGCAGCTCCTGTGCATTCTTCAAAGTGTCCCTCTTGGCTGTGTCTCTTCTCAGTAACATTAGTTAAGTACAAGATCCCATTAAATCAGTTACAAAATCATGTATTTTGGATATGGAAAGATAATGTCATTTTGGGGTCCAGGGGGTGGAATGTGCCAGTTTGAATGTATTATATCCCCCAGAAAAAGCCACATTCTTTGATGCAATCTTGTGGGGCAGACATATTAGTGGGGATTAAGTTGGAACATTTGGATTGGGTTGTTTGCATGGAAATGCACCCCACCCAACTGTAGGTGATAACTCTGATGAGATATTTTCATGGAGGTGTGGCCCCACCCATTCAGGGTGGGCCTTGATCAGTGGAGCCATATAAATGAGCTGAGGAACAGAAGGAACTCAGTGCAGCTGTGAGTGATGTTTTGAAGAGGAGCTACAGCCAAGAGGGACACTTTGAAGAATGCACAGGAACTGAGAGAGGAGCTGCAGATGATGGGACAGTTTGATGACAGCTGTTGAAAGCAGACTTTTGCTCCGGAGAAGCTGTGAGACGAAAAATGCCCCAAGAGCAACTAAGAGTGACATTTTTGAGGAACTGCAGACTAGAGAGGAACGTCCTGGGAGAAAGCCATTTTAAAACCAGAACTTTGGAGCAGATGCCAGACACATGCCTTCCCAGCTAACAGAGGTTTTCCGAACGCCATTGGCCATCCAATTGCTGATGTGTTACCTTGGACACTTTACAGCCTTAAGACTGTAACTGTGCAACCCAATATACCCCCTTTTACAAAAGCCAATCCATTTTTGGTGTTTTGCATTCTGGCAGCATTAGCAAACTAGAACAGTCCCCTATGTGGGATATTGGAGGCCTCCAGTTGTCCTTCAAGACTTCCGTACGTCATCTCCTCTAGCAAGCATCCCCCAGCCTCATAAAGGCTGCCACCTGATCCCATATCATTTACTTCATCGGTAGAGTTTGTCACAAGAGTCTTGCTGTCATTGTTTATGCATTTGTCTCCACTTTGGTCTCCTCCAGAGCAAGCCTCCAGGCTTTTACTTCTTTTCCTATGCCCCAGAGTTGAGTACATGTGTGGCATGTAGTAGCATACACGCAATATGCATATTCATATGTGTATTCATGAATGTATGCATATGTATGTGTGCGTGTATACATATGTGTCTGTGTATATATATGTGTGTGATATATATTTCACCCATCAAAATGTATTTTGGGGAGAACCTAAGATGGCGGCTAGGTGAGACAGGACAAAAAAAACATCTCTGTGAAAAATACTAGAAGAAAAACCAGAAGGTGACCCAGAGTACCAGTTTCAGCGATGCGCCAGTTGGATGAGGCCTCCTAGCACCACAGGGGCTGTATACTTGGTGTAATCAGGAGTCTGCATTCCAAAATGAGTGAGTAAGCCTACTGGAAGACCCGCAGCCATGCTACGGTATGGGGAAGCCGGGGGTTGATGGCTGGAGACAGACTGGTTCTTTAAAAAAAAAAAAAAGGGAAAATCCCAGGAGTGGCCACAGTTGCCGATGGTGGAAACCGTGCAGCGAAACATGACAGGAGCAAGCTGAGCTGGCCTCTTGGTGTCGGCCGTGGAGGATAGCTTGCGGCAGACACCCTCGGGACCAGGGGAGTGCAGGGGAGAGCCGGAGGGAGGGAGAAGCCCCGCGGCTTGTAGCTGGATCCCTGGAGGGCTGGATAAACTCCTGCCAAGAGCTGTGCCCAGAGCCCAGAGCCCAGCCAGTTGTCCCAGAGCTGGGAAGGAGTAACTGTGCAAAGAGAGGGGGGTGTGGAGACGCCCCGTTCAACCATTTTTGTGTCGGGCTGAGAGCGCACCAGCATGGCAGGGTGGCCCAGGGCTTCCCTTGAGGGACAGCACACAGTTGTGACATAGCACAGCCCTCCCTCAGCAGAGGTCCTGGAAGATCACAGCTGAGAAAGAGGGCCCGCTCGGAAAACCCAGGGATGCTGCGCCAAGTCCGGTGGTTTGCGCGTCAGCGAGACAGAGGGTTTGGGACAGATCCGAAATGAAGGCTTAGACTCTTGTGATGGCCTTGAATCTCCAGGAACACCTGGTGGGATTGAATATTAAAGCTGCCCTGCCTCCCTGGCCACCCGGACACACGCCCCACATTCAGGGCGGACGGCTCTAGCAACACACCCAAACTGAGTTCACCAACTGAACCCCCACAAGAATCATTTCCCCACATACCATGGGGACAAGGTTGGGGAGAGCTGACTTGAGGGGTAGAGGTGACTCACAGACGCCACCGGCTGGTTAGCTACAGAAAGTGTATGCCACCAACCTGTGTTTCTGAAAAATTAGATTGGCATTTTCTTTTTAACAACTCCAAAGAAACCTATCAAGCAAAGCAAATGCCTAGAGGCCAAAAACAACAGAAAAATCTCAATGCATATGATAAAACCAGAAGACATGGGGAACCCAAGTCCAAACACCCATATCAAAATATCAGAAGACACACAGTACTTGGCTCAATTAATCAAAGAACTACAATCAAGGAACGAAAATGTGGCAAAGGATTTAAAGGACATCAAGACCATGGCTCAGGATATAAGTGACATAAAGAAGACCCTAGAAGAGCATAAAGAACACATTGCAAGAGTAAATAAAAAAATAGAAGATCTTATGGAAATAAAAGAAACTGTTGGCTAAATTAAAAAGATTCTGGATATTCACAATACAAGATTAGAGGAAGCTGAACAAAGACTCAAAAGTCCTAGAAGTCCACAGAACAGACAATGTAAAAACAAAAGAAAGAATGGAGAAAAAAATCAAAAAAATCGAAATGGATCTCAGGGATACAATAGATAAAATAAAACATCCAAACTTAAGACTCATTGGTGTCCCAGAAGGGGAAGAGAAGAGTAAAGGTCTAGAAAGAGTATTCAAAGAAATTGTTGGGGAAAACTTCCCCAACCTTCTACACAATATAAATACACAAAGCATAAAAGCCCAGTGAACTCCAAATAGAATAAATCCAAATAAACCCACTCCGAGACATATTCTGATCAGACTCTCAAATACTGAAGAGAAGGAGCAAGTTCTGAAAGCAGCAAGAGAAAAGCAATTCACCACATACAAAGGAAACAACATAAGACTAAGTTGTGACTACTCAGCGGCCACCATGGAGGCAAGAAGGCAGTGGCATGACATATTTAAAATCCTGAGAGAGAAAAATTTCCAACCAAGAATACTTTATCCAGCAAAACTCTCCTTCAAATTTGAGGGGGAGCTTAAATTTTTCACAGACAAACAAATGCTGAGAGAGTTTGCCAATAAAAGATCTGCCCTACTCCAGATACTAAAGAGAGCCCTACCGACACAGAAACAAAGAAAGTAGAAAGAGATATAGAGAATTTTAACAGACATATATAGAAACTTACATCCCAAATCACCAGGACACTCATTTTTCTCTAGGGATCACGGATCTTTCTCCAGAAGGGACCATAGGCTGGGACATAAAACAAGCCTCAATAAATTTAAGAAGAAAAAAGAAAATTGAATATATTCAAAGCACATACTCCAACCGCAATGGAATACAAATAGAAGTCAATAATTTTTTGAATTGTAATGCCACTATTTACTTCCTACATGATATAAAATACACAAACTCTAAGGACAAATCAGTGGTTTTGAACTCAACGTAAAATATGTAATTTTTGACAAGAACTATATAACGGTGGGGGAATGGAGGAGTATAGGTACATAGTTTATGTGTCCTATAGAAGTTAAGCTGGTTTCAAAGAGAAATGGGGGAAGGGGCAATGGGGGGTTAAGAAATGAGTGTAAGGTTGCCATTTGAGGTGAAGGGAAATTTCTAGCAATGGAGGGTGGGAAGGTGATAGCATTACAACATTCTAAATGTGATTAATCCCACTAATGGAATGCTAGGGAGGGGGTGGAATGGGAAGATTTAGGCTGTATATACGTTTCCACAGTTGAGGAAAAAAAAAAAACAGTCTAAATAGACAACAATTGAATGCCAAGGATGACCCTGGATAGGATCGGACGATGGAAGACAGGAGGCTCAAAGGGACATAGTTGAGACATAAGGAAAAGGAAATATAGGATGTAAGCTTTGTATCATTGTTGAATCTCTTGTACTTCTTAGCTGCGCTTAATGGGATTGCATAAAAGAATGTTCTTGTTCATGGGAATTGTATATGAGAATTATAGTGTTTGTTCAAGGATGTGTGCAGCTAGCTCTCATATGTCCAGAAGACAGAGCAATAGATGATGGATGATGGATAGGGAGAGAGGGAGGGAGGGAGGGAGGGAGGAAGGGAGGGAAAGAAATAGCAGTGGGACAACACGTTAAAGTTTGTGGATCGGGGGGCATCGGGGGGTATTGGGGAGGGTCAGGGAGTGCTGGAATTCTGTGTATGGGGTTTGTATGGTTTATGCAACTGTTCCTATAATTTTGAATTTATTCCAAAATAAAATGTTAAAAAAAAAACACAATTATTGTTACAATAAAAAAAAAATGTATTTTGGAGGCATGGTGGAAAGAGCATTTGGCATTTGACAAGAGAGAGCCTGAGTCTTCATGACGCCTCTTACTCGCTGATCTTAGGCAAATAATTAACCTTTCCTAGCCTCAGTGTTTTCACTTGCAAAATGGAGATAATACTAGCCTCCCAGCAAAGTGAGGACTTATTAAGGTTATGTATGTGAAGTGTCTAGTAGTGCCTGGCACATAGGAGGCGCTCTTTGGATGGGGTTTTATCCATCTGATACATAATATACATACATATATGATAAGGTAGACTTGATCTTCCTGAAGAAACAATGGAAACTCAGAAAATCCAGTTAATTCTCTCTGATCACAAGCTGAATGTAACTATAATTTCCACCATGATTCTGTGCATATTTTCACTTGCATTTGGCATAGATCAATTTTTTTAAATACTAATGCAAGCTTATTCCAGGGGTAGTGATGACTTCATGGAAATATTTGTCTAACTTCCCTTAGTTTCATACTAAGAAGCCAGAGGAATGTGTGCTTTTACAACTAGGCACTTTAATCATTTTTCCCCCCCTCACCCTAAGTCTCCACTGGGGCCAAGTCAGCTGAAAAAATAATAAAATTGTATAAGCAGGTCACCACTTCGTCATCTTGTCTCAAACTCCTGCTGACAACACACATTTCATATGCCAAAAATGGGGTGTTCTGAGAAAGACAGACGGATTCCAGCTCCCTCTAATTTACTGTCCTCCTTTCATACATCAGATTCATAAAACATCGCCTGAGTGGCTGACGGTCCATCTTGAGGCTGAAGCAAGGCACAGGCGGTCCAGTAAGACATTAGTTGCCAAGTTCCTGCTGACAAAAATACTTGCCTACACCCTTGTAGAGCATTTAATATATGCAAATAGAGGAAAAAGACCCGGCTTGCCAATAAGCCATTACACAGATCTAAAAACGTGGCATTAAGTTTTGCTCCTCTAAGTGTTCTTTCCATAACAAGTGCTGTTAATTGGTGCTTTACCTTCAAAACTATTTCCATTTTTAACATTACAGAAGAGACTTAAGAATCCAATTAGCTAGGTGTGTTAGATACCCTTGAATGTTTTTCTACCAGTTGTTTTAGTGTTAAATGAAGTGTGATAAGGGGAAAAATTAGAGGAAGAGTTTTAGTCTATTGGGTTAGGTCCTAATTTTTCATAAGTATTAGGATTTATCCTGTATATACCAAATCTGCAAAGGCACAAGGAAACTCATCTTTACACTAGTTGGGGAAAGCATGGATGAAACAGTCCAATAATATAATGGAAAATAGGGAATAACAGAGTAATCTAAGTGACAGACAACTGAACTTAACTCTCATCTCAATATCTAGAATACACTAATTACTTAGCATTGGACCATATCTGGATTTTAGTTGATACAAACCCACACTTACAGCCACACCACATCTAACCACCATTGAACGCTCCTAATTTTAAAGCTGTCTGGGGAATAGACATATAGATTAGTACAGTGTGTTACATTCTAACAGGTGGCTGAATCCGAACCCTCTGTCATATTGTTTTAGGTTAGGCTTTCGAGAATTGGGGATTTGACATAAAAATCCAGACATCTGGACTCTCTTGAAAAAAATCAGATCTGGCCAAGCAGGCCCATAATCCCACATGGCAACAATTGGCTGAAACTGAGAGCATCTGTCCCCTGTAGAAGGATCATACCTTCTCCAGTGTGGCTATCTCCACCCTACCCACATCACTTGCATCTGCTTATCTGACCCCTGCAGACAATTGATTTGGCCCATGAGAGTGGACAAAGTGTTTTTATATATACAGTTGTAGTTAGTTTCTAAAGATAACGAAGATGGCAAATATACGTTCAATCTGTTCTGCTACGATCCATTTTTCTGTAATGATTAAATTATACAAAATTGGTAAATGGGTGAATATTGTCCATATAACCTAGAAGCCTCATTGGTAATTAAATAACAGCACCTACATGCAAAATCACAAACACAGATAAACATAGGACACTTGCATACTGAGCAGGTTGCCCATTCAGCTCAGTTTTTTTGACTTAGATGGGACCCTGCTCTGTCATGGAGGAGCTCATTGCATAGTTCTCCCCATTCACTCTATATTTTGTTCTTTTTTCCATAACTCAGCATCCTCAACCCTTTATTATCACCCTCCATTTCCATCAAGTTATCTTCACCTTATTTTTTCATTAGTGCAAAGTTTTTTACTGTTGCATTTATTCATTAAGAACACAACATGCTTTCAAAGTTGTGCTAATATTTTGAGATTGTTATTGGTTTTATTAGTGCTTTGGCTTCAAAGGTGCATAGTTTTAAATAGTCTGCCCTAACCCTCTTTTCCTCTAAGTTCTATTATGTCTAGTGCACAATTTTTCAGAAAGCAAGGTGTAATGAGTCTGATCTCATTTTTTGATGCTTGACTGCCCACAGCTTTTAGGCTTCACCTTCCCCTTGCACCTCACTTCTGGACAAGTTGATAAGAAAGCCTGGGATCTACCTCCTTTGGCTCTGGTGTGATATTCAAACACCCAGGTCCCTGACTGTGGGCAAACTTAACTGGACCCCACCCCCTAACCATAATAAAAGTCCAGGCTGGTCTCCTTTCCTTGCTCTTTTAAGCCATTTCAGATCTGCTGAGGCCTGCCCTGCTGTCCCCAGAAACCTCAATTATGTAATAAATCTTTTCATATGCTCTTGGTATATGTGTGGTATCATCTATCTCCACACCCCAAACAAACATGGTTAAAACTACCCCTGAGACGTTCCACAAGAAGGTCCCATGTTGGAGATCAACATCATATCTCATGGCAAGTCCAACAGTTAATTCTCCAGTACTGGAACAGATAACTGAATAGTTGGCTTGCATTTAAGGGCTACATTTCATGAAAAATCCCTATTTTTAAGCACCAGAAGTATATGCTGTGTGGAGAGTTGTTTGCAATAGCTAGACTCACAAGAACTGAGTGTATGTATTGCTTCATGTATTTTTCATCATCATTACTACTTTTATTTTACTGATGAAGAGACTGAGGCTCAAACAGATGAAAATCTTGCTTAAAATTTCTCTGCTACCAAGTGTGAGCACAATTTCAAATCCGGGGCTTCTAACCTTGAGCTCTCCCATCCATCAGTAGTTTCCATTTAGAAGTTTTAACAACTCTATTGTACAATCTCCTTTAGATGAATTTCAACTCCTTTCTGCATTGTTATGTAAGTGATTAACAGTCCTTTAAAGTCAGACTTGCATTGCTATTTTTAAAAAGGCTTTTTATTTAAAAGAAGACAAAATACCTATTAAAAATCATGCTGCATGGTATAGAAAGAAAATGGCCTATGGGGTCAATGAGACTTGATTCCTTCGTTCAAAAATTTTTTATTAAGTGCTGAATTGTGCCAGGCACTGGAGTACAGTGGTACATATGACAATGGTGGTGCTGGTACTCAATAGGCTTATATTCTAGTGGTATAATCTTTTTTTATATGTGAAACAAAAATAACATCACCTATTTTGAAGGGATACAATAAGAATTTGGAACTATGTATGCACTAAGGCCCCACACATAGAAATGATTCAGCTATTAGTAGTCATTAATGAAATGATAAATAATATGAATTACACAGAAGCATAAAAGGTAAGTGGATTTTAGGGTAATATGCAGTCACCATGTTGTGGACCTGACAGTTGAAACTGTACTTTGAGGAGTGGCTGCTTCACCCCAAAAGCTACCACTACCAGCAATCATCCAAGTACCTGTGACTCCATCTCCCCAACTAACAGGTGAAAGCCTCAGAGGTGCGCAGGTGTGCAGGCTGTGGATTCGTGATCTGGCTGCACACAAAAACAGGTCCTTTACAATTCCACTTGTTCTGACACATTATATTGTAAATCAAGTTATCTGGAATTTAAAAGGTTTCTTCAAAGAATTTTGTATTTGAACAGTTCTATCAAATCTTAAATCTTTTAGTTTCCCCCTGTCTGTGGGCTTAAAGATCCAGCAGTTAGCATTTAAATATAAGGTTTTTTTATTCCATTTCTAGCAAATGACAAGCTAGGTTGTTTAGAGACAACCCTCTTACTGAAAACAAACAGAAAAGCTGGACAAAGTATGATATGAAAACGTCTGTTTGAAATCATCAGAAAGCTACCAAGGAGATGAGTATTTGCAGGACCAAGATCCAGGGGGAAGAACAAGATGGATAAACGTGATGCCATTTTACCCTCTAGAATACTGTGAAATACAAGAACAGTGCCTGAGATGACAGGAAACTGAGAAGAGTTTTTGAGACTGACAGGACTAGGAAGGGAGGGGAGTGCAGGGCCTGCCACAGGTTTCAGGTACATACCAAGAATAAGAGCAAACCTCAGAACTGAGAACATCTCAAATTATTCTAATATATGATTGGATTAAGTTGATATGTTCATAGCCTAGTTGCTTGCTAAAAGCAGAAACATATCCACTCTGAAGGAAGACAGAATCAGTTTTACCACAATTTTTCATACAATGTCTGGACCTCAATAAAAAAAGAAAAGTTTTCACCAGAAGCCAAGAAAAAAGAACAAGTAACAGAAACTGGCCCACAAGAGACTCAGGAGATGGACTTATCAGACACAGGCTTTACAATAACCATGATTAGTATAATAAAATGAAGAATTTCAGTAAAGAATGGAAACAATAAAGAGAATTTTAAAAAAATTCTGGAACTGCAAAATACAACATCAAGAACTCAATAATTTTAATAGCAGAGTAGACACAGAGGAAGAGAGAATTAGTGGAGCATAAGTTGAAAAAAAAATATCCACACTGAAATTCAGAGTCAAAGGGACATATGAGGCACACTGAAAATGTTTAGCATATGTGCAACTACAGCTCTTAGATGGGATACGAAATTTGGCACATTTTAGTCACATTCTGGTAATACTGCTGAAATCCAAAGGCAAAGAGAAAATCTTAGCAGCCAGAGAAAAAAGGTGTTTCACCTTCAAAGCAAAATAAGATTGACAACTGACTTATATTAAAACAACAGCAGCAGCAACAACAAAAAACAATAGAAGCCAGAGGATATCGGTATTATATTTTCTTAAAAGGGCTGAAAGAAAAAAATGTCAAAGTAGAAGTCTATATCCAGTAAAAGTATCCTACAAAACTAAGTGTGAAATAAACACCTTTTTAGACAAAATAAGAATGTTTATCACCAGGAGATACACAATAAAAGAAAAATTATAAAGGGGTTTCCTTCAGCGTAAAGATTATAGAAGGAAGCTCAAAAATCCAGGAATAGAGAGCAATGGAAAGCGGTAAATACTTTCCATTCCAAGGTAAATATAAATGATATTGACTCTATAAACAAAATCAATAATGTCTACTGAGATTTTACATATGTATAGAATTAAAAACCCAAAGGAAAAAAGCACACACAGTAGAACAGGCTTCAATAAATGGTCCCAGAACAACCAGATGTCAATTTGGGGGAGGAGGGGAACTTTTAATTTAACCCTATTTTGCAACACTTGCACACATGCAAAATGATCCCAAGAAAATTGTAGATTTCAAAAGTGAGAATAAAACAATTGAAAAAATATTAGAGGTCAACACAGTCTTCAAGAATTTGGGGTAAGAAAAGATATTTTAAACAGGACACAAAAAGCACTACCCACAAAGAAAGAGAGGGATGCCATCTATCTTCATTATAATTTAAAACTTCTGTTCATCAAAAGAAACCATTAAAGGAATGAAAAGACAAGTGGAAGGCAATCTGCGACACATAGTCAACGAAGGGCTTGTATCTAAAGAACGTAAAGAACTTTTAAGTATCAGTAAGAAATAGAGAAAACTCAATGGAAAAATGGGCAGGAGACAAAATATCTTCACAAAGAAGTATATCCAAATAGCAAATAAGTGAAAAGGTGTACAACTTTATTACTGTTAGTATCAGGGAAAAGCAAATGAAAATGAATTTAAAAATTAGAAAAACTTACAATACCAAGTGTTAACAAGGATGTGGAGCAAGAAGAAATATCATATACTGATGGTGGGAGGATAAATTGGTACAATCACTTGGAAAACTTTTTGCCAATACCTACTAAAGTTGAACTTATATGTATTTTATGACCCAGAAATTCCACTTAGTATTTTCAACAGAAATGCTACATACATATACAAAAAGAACTGTACAAGAAGTCCATAGCTGCATTATTTATTATAGCCAAAACCTGGAAACAACCCAACCATCCATCAACAGAAGAAAAAATGAATCAATTGTGATATATTCAAATAGAAGACTAAACAGCAAGGTAAATAAACAAATACCACTACATACAACATGAATACTTTACACAAGATGTTGAACAAAAGACATCAGGGACAAAAGAATACATATTGTATGAGTCCATTTATATAAAACTAGTGTATAGTGTTAAGAATTGAAAACAGTGGTTACTTTTGAGGGGAAAATATGGGACTGTGATTTGGAGGAAGTATAAGGGGTGATCTGGGGTGGTGGTCTATTTTTTGACCAGAGTGTTGGTTCCATGAGTGAATGCACTTGGTGGTAATTGATCAATTCATTCGTGATTTGTGTACTTTTCTGTATGTATCTTTTAATAACAAATTATTTTTAAAATATTTAAGAGGTATGTGGTCAGCACCTTGTTTGAAGATTGAGTTAATAAGAAGAAATTTTTTCCAAATACCTTCCTAGTGCCACCAGAGAACATTTCTGACTTTTATCCTAAAAATGATACTCCAACATAAACCTGATTTATGGTTTCTCAAATTTGGGAGCACAAAATGCAAATGTCACAAACTTTCTCTTCACACCAGTAGCAAAGCCCAAAACAGCCCTTTCAAACTAAAATGAAAAAAAAAAACAGGATCAAAATAGTTTTCCTTCAATACAGTAGTATAAAATTAAAACTTTACTAGGGCAAAATCTCCATGTCATTATTTGCATTCAATTTCATTCAACAGATAATTTATAGGATGAATTATGTACTCTTACCTTCCTAAAGCAAATATTCAGCATGTTGTGGAATGGAATAGTTTACCAAATTACACATTTCTACCTTTGAATTCTATCTCTGATTCATTTCTTATGATGATCTTGGGCAGGTAGCTCAATCCAACATTCAGTTACTTCATCTATAAAAATGAAAGTAATAAAATGTAGTCATTCTGAAGACTAAAATTATAATACAAGTTTAAGTGCCTATTCCAGGGCCTAACCAACAATAGGCACTTACCACATAAATGCTAATTCTTCTTTCCTTCTCCTCCCAGTACTTTAAATTCTTAAAATAAAATGAGTTCACTATAAGGGTAATTAAAATTTTTCTTCAGCTATAAAATCTTAAAACTCCTTGATATTTCACCTTGCCAATTTTGTTTCTATTGCCAAAACTTTTTTTTTTCCTTCTCCAGTTAATTATAAAATCAAGTATAAATTTAATAGTAACCTTCCTGGGCACTGAACTGGCGTTTTTCTATTCTATTGGAAACCATACTACTGTCTTTTTGAAAAAACAAAATATAAAATCAGTATTCTGTTGTCTTGTGCCAACCCCTCCAACACACCACCCCTCAACCCCCCACCTCCCAAAAAATCAAACCACAAATCTCTTGTGCTGGGGTCACAGGCAAAATAGCAAAAATAGTAACAAAAAATGTTTTAAAGACACTTCTGGAGTTCAAGGGTAAATTAAACCTAGTACTCAAGAGGTCTCCTCAGAACCTCTCTCCTAAATATTCCTTCTTCTTTGCCAGTTAACAGTCAACTCTGGTATATTTGAATGTTACAGTTCCAGTACAAACAGTCTTTTTAAGTTGCTGTTCCATATGAATCCTGGGCAGACAACAGCCAGTTTAGACAAAAAGGAATATGGGTCCTTCTAATATAGAATTAATATGAATTAGCATTAAAAAAAAATCACTACACACCTTTGGGAAATAAGTCAAAGTATTATTTATTTATGATATATTTACATACTTACAAAAATTGGTTGTATCCAATATATCATCCTGCATAGTATCTTAAAAATGAAATAGTCTAAGAACAAAAATCCAAGTATCTTAATAATTTATGTATAACCCAACATCTTTTAGAACATAAAATATCAGTTTGGCTTCACAGAACAAAAATTCCTATTTAGAATTTTTTCTAGGCAAGACACAGAATTAATTCAACAACATTATTTAAGTGATTTGGTTGAACCCTGAGTAGACTAATAATTTGTATATTTTTGAGATTTACCTAATACACTTTCATCTGTACTCTTCTATACTTATACTTAGTATTATGCTATCTTTTTGTCTATTCATCCATATCAATTTTCTACCTCATTATAATCCGCAGGAGAAAAAGGAACAAAGAAAAGGAAAGCAATAATAACAAGAGACTCAGAAGGAAATTTTTTTACTAGCATTGCCTAAAGCTTTTCTAACTTCAGAAGTTGTGGCACAGCTTGAGGTAAGCCCAGGGATACTTCAAAACTTAATCGGAGTCTTGAGCTGAATGCTGACTCCTTCAGCCAACTGAGATTATTGTTAAATTACTCTTTCTGCATTCTTCCTGTTCTTTTTCACATTACTTAAGTAAACCAAAAAAAGTGTATTAACTTATAAAATAAGTAGTTCCTAGAACTCCTCAGGAAAAAAAATTATTGCAAAAATGACCAAAATAATAATGGTAAATAACTGTGATAATACCTGCAGGTTTTCTTAAGAAGCTTAAGGGAGGAGAGAGGTAATAGGAACCACCCCCACCCACCCAAATGTCTGGGAGTTATGAGGAAAGGGGCAGGACAAGAAAAAAACAGGAAGAGCTGGATGACTGGTCCTTAGATCTGATGATCAGCGTATCTTATCCCTAAATCCAATCTCTAAACAACTGGCTATAGCTGCTCTTAGAGATAATGAGTTACTTTTCTTGCTCTTTTATAATCTTAGTCTCCAGTACAAATAAATCTAAGGGTGAAAACAGAAACAAAGGGTTGGGAAAGCTGAGCATGTAGTCAGTCATGCTCTGATGACTTTCAAAGATAACTCTGGGCCAAAAAAAGAATCAGAAAGGCCAGAACCAAATCATGCATTTATTTCTTCCATTTGCCCTTCTACAATCCTCCTCACCCACTCATACTGTTCCAAAGTGCTGAAGGCTTACCAACTTACCAGGTGCAGGAAAATTAGCTGGCTTTAACCAAGCCATGGAATAATCCTGCCATGGCTATTTGGGGATTCTGGGATAATCAGTATCTATCTGGAAGTTAATGTTAGTGATTCTATGAAAACAACACTCAAAAACATCAAATAATAAGATATTTGAGACTTGGTAAAAATAAAAAGAAAATAAAAACTCCTATTTCTAGGATCTTAAATATTTCTTCTAATTGGGGGAAAGCAGCAGAAATATTTTAAGTACTGACAGACTTTCCTTCAGTCCCTAATGAAAGACTATTGTGCTTGCCATCAGGCCAATGCCATATGAAATACTGTTAGAAAAGGGTAGCGTTTAATTTACTTTCACAGGTGATTTCAATGTTTCTAACTTACAACTTTTTTAACAAAGGTTAAATGCAGGTGATAGAGAACAAAGAGGAAAACATAGATGAAATGTTCCATAAATACCAATAAAGAAGTGATCTGTCCCTATTACCCCTGGACAAAGGGGCATCACAATTGACTACATCTCTTTTCTGTCTCTTATTACTTTCAATGACGTAGAGGTCTTAATTTGCCTGAGTAATCATTATGCAGTGTTTGGAAATTAATGTATATCATAGATGCAAAATTAATACTTCTTTTCATCCTTAGGTAAAAAGAGCAGAAATCAAATAACTACATGAAATAATATTCTCCATACAAAACAAACCTTACATGTAAAGACAGTGTACGGTAAAAGCAATGACACCTTTTGAAAACTACCAGGAATTGTGCTAACCCTTTTAAAAGCATCTTAAGAATTATATAGAAGAAATAATAATTAAATTACATTTATACAAGAAACTATCTTCAAGATTTATTTGAACTTGCATATACAGAGTTCAAGAGTATAAGAAAAAACATTTAATTTTGGTTTATATAAATCAAAAATTGGTAAAATATATTATTTGGGGGGAAAAGCTTTCACTAAACATAAAGGACAAAATAAACGAGATCAAATAAAATAGTTTCTTTGAAAACAGCCATAAAAAGTAAAGGTAGAATGGCAAAAAGTTAGGAAAGTAGTATTCAAGGCAAACTAAATAAGAAGCAACCTTAATTAAAATAAGAGGCATTCAATTACGTGAACAACAACAAAATTATTACTGTCAAAAATGCCCCATTATAGTTTGGAGAATATGAGTAGAAGCAAAAACAATGGCTGTTTTCAAAGTTTATACTTCTAAGTACTGAATAATATATAAAATAACATGAATACTTCTGACTTAATATATACTTGAATCATTTGCCACTGAGTTGTCACATAGAAATGAACAAACAAAATGTTCATTGTACGAATCCGTGAATTGCCAAAATGACTTTTTTTAAAAAGTGGAAATTTTCAGATTATATGTATACACGAGGACAAAAAAGAAAATGATCAATTCAAATATTTTGGCCCATCTGTTTAAAATATGCATAGAAATGTGCAACATCTCCCTATGAGTAGTTCTGTTAAGGTAAACTGTTGAGCTTCAAAGGCTGACAGAGAAAAGATTCATCATGAATTGTTAAGAAACAGTGCTTTTAAAGAATATTCAGTAAACATTTTTTAATTAACTATGCCTTCTTTAAAAAAAACAAAATAATCAAATCTATCATTAACTCATATGCACATGAACTTCCACCTTATAAATGTGATATATCAAATTGTGCTATAAATATATTTATATATATTTTTTGAGAACTACGGTATGTGAAATTTTATATGATCATAAAAATGATCTGTTTCTTTTCATCTACTGCAATGACACCATGCTTTTTTAGAAAAAGGAAAATAGTAGACTCAGGAAAATTATAAAAACTGCAGGATTCAATAAAGCTATTCAATTTAAAGAAGGTATAATCTCTTTTTTAACAACAAGCTAAAAAGAGAGGAAAAGTCTCTGTATCCTAGGTAAGTCTTCTCTCACATGGTCCTAGGTGGTAGACGCTGTTTATACATGCCTGCTACTGCTTTGGCTGCGCTGTAGATCATCTGTCGACGAGACATGCCAGTAAAGGCCATGTGCCAATCAGTCCGGCTGACATTTAATAAACTCTTTTCCAGGACTTCACCCACTGTTACCAAAAGGCCTGACCATCTTAGACTGTAGTCCTGGGGAGTTAGACTTTGAGCCTATAGAAAATGATAGATATATTATTTATAATGCAATTAAAATATCACTGAACAAGCTGTGTTACTAAGTGACATTTCAAAGTCTCTAAGGTTACTTTTAATACAGATTACGAGACACACAGCTATGTTGCCACACTATGAAATTACAAGGTTATAAAAGAATCAAAACAATATTATTACATATATCCACTTTGTTTCAAATATCCATATTAAGTTCATTTTGCTGTTCAAATGTAATTGAAGCTTTAAATCTAATGACTGCATCTAATAACAGCTCAGAGTCAGAAGGCTTAAGTTCTAGTTCTTTATTCAGTGTCACTTCAGGCTGATAATTGGATTAATTCTAAAATGGAAATATTACTTATCAAAATAACATCCAGTCCAAAGTAGCACTGGCCATTGTTACATTATCCATACTTGACCCAACCTATGTCTACTTCAAGTAATTATTCACCTACAAAAGAATGAGCGAAGAATAAACTCATTGCTTGATATCCAAGAATGATATGGTTTTCTGTTTAAGGGTGTCTGGAATAGTCCAAAGGAGTATATCCATATGTAGAATGGATCTATCCAGTGATCCCCAAATCTACTGAGTACCACAACCCCCTGAAGAGCTTTACAAAACTATAGTTTTTCATGCCCCATTTAAGACTACTGAATTAGAAACTCCATAGCTGGGTCCAAGAAAAACTGAACAATATTTATAAAATTGCTCCCCAAGTAAGTCTGGTGGAAGCAGCCCAGCATTTGGGAACCACTGCCCTAGGTATTACCTTCAAATGTACACTGCATTATCAGTATTCCACTGTGTTTCACAGAAGAGAAACAGCAGGCCCTCAAAGACACAAGAACAGTGGTTCTTAAACTTTGATGTGCATTCAAATTACCTGTCTTGTTAAAAATGCAGATCCTGATTTGGTAGCTCTGGGTTGGGGCCTGAGATTCTGCATTTTTAACAAGTTCCCAGGTGATCCTTAAAATGATGCTAAGCCAAGGGTCACTCTTTGATTGACAAGTTATTTGACATTAGCAGCAAAAACCCAGACTAGCTAAATTTCTAATCGGGGGAAGCAGGGGGGGTCTTTTACTTAAGTTTAAAAAGCATAAATTGTGTGAACATCTTCCCTAGATTTTCACTGATAGAATTAATACACTGATGATAATTATAATTCCCTGAGGAGATGATTTCTATTCCCTTGAATAAAAAAGGAAGGATAAAAAAAGAAATCGCTATTATTGGCTGACTCCAGGAGGGGCACTGAATAGCTGGGAATGGGAGGAAGACATTTCAATGCACACACTTTTGTATATTCTGGATTTGAACCTAATGACAAAAAATAAAACAAAGATAACCATAAAAACAGAGTAAAAATGACACCCTTTAATTATCACTTCCCAGAATTACCACTATTAACAGTTTGTTTTGTATCTTTCCAGGACTTTTTTTCTAAGTATGTATATACATTTTAAAGCCTATATATACCTCCTATCTCCAATTAATGGCTTCATATTAGATGCACCGTTTTTAATTTTTGCTTAGTGATCTGTCAAAGATATAAATATATATATGTTAACTTTGTTCTTCGACCATCATGACTACTTCTTTCCAACAGTTATTCTTAAGAAAAAATTAAAATTATCCTTTTGCAATGGTCAGAACATTTAGTGCAGAGAATGGCAAACCTTTTCTGAAAAGGGCCAGACAATAAATATTTTATATATTGTGGGTCAATCTCTATCGATTTGTTTGCTGACCACCATTGTAGAACGGTGTTAAATAGCGGCAGTGTTAGGAGCATCCTTAATTAAAAGGTTTTTAATGTTTTATCATTAGGTCGAATGTTTGCTTTGATTTCAGTATAATTCCTAGTTAACTAGGAGTTATCGGTATGGTTGTTACATCTAGTAAACACCTTTCAGCTCAATTAAAATCCTTTTTCTCCTTTAATCTGTTCATATGAATTATATATTGATTTGCTATTGCTTAACCATCCCGCCATTCCTGGAACAAATCCTCCTTGGCTCCTCGGTTAGAATATAATGTTCCTTTAACACATTTTTGAATTTTATTTATTAAATTTGTCAGTGATTTTGATATTTACTTCCTAAGTGATAACAGAGTAAAATTTTCCTTGGTGTTACCATGTGTTTAGGAAATCAGGTAGTCTCACAGAATGAACTGGATAACTTTCCATTTCTATTTTTCAGACTACAAAACATGAAAATAATCTATTCCTTGAATATTTGGTAGAACCCACTTCAAAAACCATTAGGATTCAAAGATTTTTTTTGAGCAAGATGAATTTATTCCATTTTAATACTTCATTTGAGTAATCTGTTTAGCTGAATCACATGAAATTGCCAATACTTGACTGTTTTTAACCTTCAAAGATGGCAATGGTGTATGGTTCAACCTAATACTTAATCTTGAATCAACTATGGCAATTTAGATTTCCCTAGAAAACTAATCATTTCATTTAATTTTTCTAATTTATACCAATCATCCTGGGATATGAACATGTATAAAAATGTTTTCTTGAACTTCTGAAATTATGGTAAAAATTATGGCATAAATTAAAGGTTCAATAAAATTTCAAAATTCCAAGTATGAATTCTTAGACACCTTTCTAAATTACAAACCCCTAAGAGGGCCACAGGTAGCTTTCAAGGATTCTGTGAACACAACACATAGGCTAAATCTGTACCTAAGAACATACATATATTTTTCTTGGGAGAGGACCTATTAGTTTCATCAGATTCTCAAATGCTTATAAGTTCCAACAACTTTAAGAGGTAGTTTAAAAGTAACATTTAACTATATACAAAAGCACAAAGATGATGAAAATTTTATGAAATGGATGACAAGGAAAAGTCAACAGAATACCATTTAAGAGTAGAGGGATTCCAATGTAAATATATCTTTATATTCCATTTTGTTCAAGAGGGGATTGGTGATAGCATATGTAAAAATTTATAAAGAATGAAAATCATTATACATGTATGTTAACAGGTAAACAATTTGTTCCATTTTTTCAATCAACAAACATGTGCCTACTATCTAAGGCTTCTAATACTGACTTGTTACTAAAGATGAATAAACTAAAAAGAAAGACCAAGTCAAAGAAAAAGGAAATGGTAGTAAACAGTAGAAATAAAATCTGAGACAAAGAGGAAAGCAAATGAAAGGTGGGCATAAAGCAAGCAGAAGAGGTAAATCTTTTTCTGTTCTCAAGGTAGGGAACACAATCAGAAAAACAAAGGAAAAAATAAGGAAAATAATGAATAAACATGTTAATGTATTACCTTATTCCAAAGATGGCTAAAAAACAAAAGGAGCTACTAAAACAATATGAGAGGAACAGGATATTGAAAAGCGAAAAGACTAAAAGGGAAAAGACCGAAGGAAATTGAAGGACCTACCAAAGTTCCAACAACAAATCTAAAACAAATTTCTATTCTGAAAACAACATTGCAAGTTTCTCTGGGTACATAATGAAGAAGAAAAGGAAAAAACCAACCTGTTGTACAAATTCCAATGGCACTGGTGTGGCTTGTGTAAATGTTTCTAGATGAATGCCATGGACAGGATCTTCAACTATCAAACAACCAATGTCAAACCATCTGTAAAGGAACATATGCATTTCAATTAATCATATGCTAAATAAAAGTTATAGTTAATAGACAAAATGAAAAATTAAGTACTATTATTGAGGCAAAATATCAAATTTCAAAAAGGTAACTTTTTTCTAATTAATTTGCAGGGAGATGATAATCCATAAAAATGATAGATTAAAATAACCATTTTGGCTTAATTCCAAGAGAAGAAAGAGAGCCAGAAATAACAATGACAAAGAAAAGATATTAAAGTTATTTACCATGAGAAGTTCCCTTTCTTGCTAAGATGAGGGAGAAGATGGGAATAGGGGTATTCAAACATGCAACGGACACATTTACACTCATATGAAACGTAACTAGTTTATCATGAGTAATACTTTTTAAATGTCATTTGCTAAAACATGGGAAATTTTTAAATGTCATTTGCTAAAATATGGTATGACCAACTCTATTGTTACTGTCAGCCAACTACTAGCAAATTAAAAAATAAGGTCAGAGGAAATAGCAATATATTCTTCTAATTACTGACAAGCCTTCCTTATCAAATTTTCTGAACTGTCCACAGTGAGTCAGTCTCTGAAGAGTTTCTTCATGAAATCAGGAAAACTTTTTTCCAATTAAAGATATTTATCAGTTATTTAAAAAAATGATACATTAAAAAATTTACATAGTGAAGTCAACTAGTACCACTGGCATTTTAGATTCTCAAAATCATAAAAAAAGTCAGATGCCCTGAAATCACAAATTTTAACTGTGAGAGGATATGGAACAAGAAAATGTTCAGTGTCTCTATTTAAAAAAAAAAAATATGAAGCTCTAATAAAGTGCAGTGAAATACAAAATGGATTAGGAGACTTCTGTTTGCAAATTCAAATAAACAACAAAAGTAAAACATAGGGTAACATAGGCCACTTCACTGAATAGTAAAATGGCAGTTTTTACTGTCTGTAGCATTCATATCCTAAAATTGTGTTTAAAATCAAAACATTAAATGCATTTATTTTATTTGGTATACAAATACAAATAAATATTAGATATTTTATATGACAAGTTTCTCAGTCAAGATAACATGCTTGTCAAGTCTCCAAAGAGTCAAGTTAAGCTCAATTTTACTTAGAATGATTTATGTGAAACAACTTACATGATAGAGAATAATTGTATAGACTGAGCTGTTAGGCACGGACTTCCTGAAAAGCACAACCTCTATATTAAGTAGAGTGTCTTCCATGTTGTCCATGAATATACATTAGAAGAACGCCAAGGTCCCCTTTTTGCTCTAAAATAATATCATACTACTAAGTATTTCAACCTGGAGGTCCTGTTCTCTACAACTTATCTAAAAATCTAAAATCTAAAACTGCCATCAGTCTTCCTCACCAAATAATTCTTCCATTTCTGTCATTAGTGCTGTTGGCTAAGGAAACTTTCAAATCATCGCCCCTTCTTTCCCACTGCTTTTCAACTACACCCCTTTCCCCTCCAGGGAGGAGGAAGAGTGTAATCTGGACTGACCACGTTCAAAAACAGTCACTGAGAATTCCAAACTCTCCTACTTACCCTCTCCATGTGGCTGGTGAAATAAGATGGACTTAACCAATGCTAACTGGAAGTCATTTTGACTTGAAAAGGCCTCAAGAAAAACTGTGGTTAGAACCACATTTAGATTTCATGTACCAGAAAACAATTTCAAAAAAGAATCTGGGGAACTGATAAGGTATGTCAATTTATATGTTCTTTTTAAGTCAGACCATCTATTACTACCAATCAATTCATTTAAAAAGGACATTTTAGCACCAAAAACTAGACAGGTTGATCTCAAAATAAGGGCATCCATGCTCACACTGTTATTTTTCCATATATGGTATACATCATCCTAGTTTTTCTAATTTAGTATGAATTGATTAAAAGTTAACCACAAACATCTGAAAAATCCTAGGTCTACCTAGTGTATTCTTCATTAGGGGCTAGTACTTTCAGCATTTCTTTTTTTAGCTGGCTTGGTCTTTCTAAATTGGTCTTTTCTTTCCTAAGGTATAAGCATGCATTTCCTTGGCTTTGTCTTCTGTGCGTTTATTTCTCACAGAAACACTGCAGAGAAGTAGCCAAAGCAGGAAATACCAAGTGTTTGGGATCCTGGGTTTAACATCTGTTCTCTTTTCCTCTCTCAACTTTTTGTCTTTTTTTTTTAATACTTTTTTTATTGTGAACTTTAACATATACACATAATAGTGATATTTTTCAAAGTATGATTTAACAAGTAGTTAGAGAGCAAATTGCAAAGAATGTTATGGGCTACAGTTCCACAATTTCAGTTATTTCAATTATTGTAAAAAATAACACACATATTTAAAGAAAGGTGTTAACTTTCAAACTACCACTCAACAAGCAGTTACACAGGTAATTTCAAACGTTATGGGTTCCAGTTCCACAGTTTCAGTTCTTTCCTTATTGTGAAATATAGAATATTTCCTTATTGTGAAATATAGAATATATACAGAAAGGTGATAACATTCAAAGCACAATTCAATGAGTAGCTATACAGCAAATTTCAAAGAATTACAGGTTACAGTTCCAACATTTCAGTTATTTTCAGTTATTTTCTTCTAGCTATTCTAATACCCTAGCATCTAAAAAGGTATGTGTGTGTGTGTGTGTGTGTGTGTGTGTGTGTAAAGTTTTAGTATTTGTAATCCTTTGTTAAATCCTATCTTGTCTGTTGCTACCCCTTCCTCTCATTTAATCACGTTCTTGATCTTCAGGGGTGTCTAGGCAGTTACCACCCTAACTTGCTAATATTATACCACTGCCTTCTCGCTTCCATGGTGCTTGCTAAGTAGTCAGTACTTAGTCTTAATGCTGCTTCCCTTGTATGTGGTTGTTCTCTCTTGCTGATTTCAGAATATATCTTGGAGTGGATATACTTGGATTTATTCTAGTTAGAGTTCGCTGGGCATCTTTTACTTGCATATTTATATCATTTAGAAGGGTTGGGAAGTTTTCCCCAATGGGATCTTCAAATACTCTTCCTAGCCCTTTAATCTTCTCTTCACCTTCTGGAATACCAATGATTCTTATATTTGTTGGCTTCATGTTCATCATTTCTCTGTGATCCATTTCAAATTTTTCAATTTTTTTCACCATTTGTTCTTTTATCCTTTCCCATTCCATCGTCCTGTCCACTAGTTCACTACTTCTTTCCTCCGCCTCTTCAAATCTGCTGT
This sequence comes from Choloepus didactylus, assembly GCF_015220235.1. Taxonomy (NCBI): domain Eukaryota; kingdom Metazoa; phylum Chordata; class Mammalia; order Pilosa; family Megalonychidae; genus Choloepus; species Choloepus didactylus. The sequence continues at coordinate 68,963,089 of NC_051319.1, read as the reverse complement.
GTGTCTCAAGTAAATTTTTAATTTGATCAACAGTAACTTTTATTTCCATCAGAGCCACTATTTTTTAATTTACTCTCTCAAATTCTTCTTTATGCTCTTCTAGGGTCTTCTTCCTTTCCCTTATATGCTTAGCCATTTCATTGAAGTTGTTTTGGAGATCTGTGTGTACTTCGATTAATTGCTCCAAATTCTGTGTCTCCTTTGGCCTTTTAATTTGGTCATTTGAGTTGTCCATATCTTCTGGTTTCTTCATATGCTTTATGACTTTCTGTTGTTGTCCTCATAGCATTTGCTTATCTTGATAAGGTTATTTTAGGATATGCAGGATTAGTTGAATATTTATCTATAATTTGGCAGAGCTACAGCTTGGTGTGATGCACCTTCCCTGTCCTACCAGTAGACAGCATTCTTGAGCCACCTTTTACCCTCAAGCCAGCTCTCTCCCAATTTCATCTATGCACTGGGTGTGATCCAAACTGGGTGGAAATCTAATCAGCACACCAATTTTCCATGTATATGCGGAATGCTAGCCCTATTGGAGGGGTGCACATCCTATGCAGTTTGGCAGGGAGTACACTCCAGGGCACAGTGATCCTGGCAACTTTGGGGCTGCAAGTGAGCCACTCTGGGGCTGTGAAGCTGTGCATCTCACCTTCAAGCGCAAATGCACTGCAGTCTATCCACCGTGAGCCCACAAGTCCCTGGAGTTGGGGAGGGCTCCTAGGACTTCCATGTGGTGTCCTTGCCTCTTGGCTGTGCACACCGTAGGCTTCTGTGGAGGAAGAGTGGTTGCAGTCAGAAGTTCACCAAATCCTGAGTTCCCTCATTGGAGCTCTTGGCTACAGGGCTGTGTAGGGTTATCTTCCCAGCCAACTGCTGAGATGGATGCATGGGGCATGGAAAGCTGCTCCCTTCCGCGCTCATCTGCTGGCTCCAACCGCCAGTCCCTTGTATGGAAGCTCTTGACTGCGGGTTATCACTCCAGTCAACTGCTGAGAAGGGTGCACACAGTGTGGAAGGCTGCTCCCTTCTGTGCTTGTCAGCTGGCTCCAACCGCCCATCCCCAGTGGCATTCTGGGCCAAACACTCACCCATCCCAAATGCAGTCTCTCTGCCTCTTCAGCTACATCCTCACTATGTGGTGCAAAAGTGCCTGCCCAGCTGGTGGCACCCTGGAACTGCTGGTCTGGGGTGCTTTCTGTCTTTTATCTAGTGTTTTTTATGGAGGAGAATTTTGCTCTGACTCTCCTAATCTGCAATCTTCCTAACCCTTTGTCTTTTACTATCATAATCTTGCCATCTTCTCTCCTCCTTAATCCACATTTAAAACCATTAACAGACTTCCTAAAACTATTTATTACTCCAAAGTATAGTTTCTGGGTATGATGGAACAGTTTATGGCAGGCCAATGCACCTGCTAAAAAGCTTAATGATTTGTTTTGTTTCGTTGTTTTTTGTATTTATTTTCTTGTGAATTCACTGGGCTTCTTGATTATCTGGATTGATGCCATTCATCTGCAGAATGGACACAGCAGAAGACAGGATTAGTGAACTTAAATACAGGTAAAAGAAAATATCCAAACTAAAGAATAGAAAGAGAGTGGAAGGAAAAAGAACTTACAATGAGAGTAATGTGAAACACTGTCAAAAGAGATAACATGCATTAAATTGGACTCCTAGAAAGAAAATGGGGCAGAAATAACTTTTGAAGAGATAATGGCCAGGAATTTTCCAAAACTGATACAAGATATCAATCTTTAGCATCAAGAAGCTCAGTAAATCACACAAACAAAATACAAAAACAAACAAAAGAAACACACTTAGGTATACTGTAGTAAAACTACAAAAATCAAACGACAAGAGAAAATCCTAAAAGCAGCCAGAGGGGAGAAAAACATAGAGACAGCTGTTGTCTTCATAGAGACAACCGTAAGGTAGACAGCTAACTTCTTAATAGAAATGACGGAGGCCAGAAAACAACATGACATCTTTAAAGTGGTGAAAGAAAAGAATTGCAAAGCTAGACTTGTACATCCAAAAAAAGTCCTTCAAAAATCAAGATGAGTTAAAGATGCTTTCAGAAAAACAAAAACTGAGAGAATGCATGTTTAGCAGTCCTGCATTATAAAGTAGTAATAAAGGAAGTTCTTTAGGCACAAGGAAAATGATGACAGACAGAAAAACAAAAATGCAGGAAGGAATTCAGAAAGCAAACATAAATGAATATCAACTATACAAAACAATACAAGTAATATCTTAAAAGTTTAAAATAGGTGCAGAATTAAGATGCATGACAATGCTGCAAAAGGTTGAAGGGGAGTGTTCCAAAGTTCCAATATTATCTGTAAAGTAGGAAAAGTCACAATTTGTATTATAATACAATAAAAAAATACTTGTAATCTTTGGGGTAACCATTAAAAGAAGAGAAAAAGCTTAATAGAGAAGAAAATGGAGTAATAATCATCATTAGGGAATTCCTCAGTGATGAGAGAGGGTTCAAACTTCTTAATCTGGCACTCAACGCTCTTCAATGTCTGTCCCCAAACCACTTCATGATCTCCTATCCAACAAAAAATCTTCTTTGAAGCTGATATAATCACTGCCCCCAGAATACATCTTAAATCATTACAATGTTCTACCTACTCTTTTCCACTTACCTAAATTTTACCTATTCATAAATCTCATCTGACACTACCTCCACACTGAGTTACCAACACTGAACTTTTATATAATATTTCCTGTCAGCAAAAAATTATATACCTTCTTGTGCAATTATTTAAAATTGTTCACCTGTGTATATATTTTTTCTCTCCCAATTGGCCTATAATATATTCTTAGAGTTGGAGAACATCTTGTCTATACTAGTGCCACAAATTACTAGGCACAGTGATATTCAATACTAAATAAATGAACACAAAATAAACAACTAAAATCCAGAAAAATCACATGATACAAAAGAAGGTAGATTTCAATAGTTCCAAGTTATACTCATATATATCAATTAAGCATATAAAAAACAATTCTCCCATAAAAAAGCCATCTATTAAAAACATAGATCTCTCAGAAACTATGATGAATTATGCTGTCTGGGGGTTTTTCTAAACTAAATGGAGGAGAGGTACTGCTCAGCAGAACTCTAACCTGGTGATTCCCACTAGGCCCTCTTGCCCATACCTTTCATTACTCTGAATGACTGGGAATGACTGTATTTGCTACTGGTGGTCAATTATATCCAAGCCAATATACCACTGTACCATCTTTTGGTCAGCGCTAGTATACTGATTATTAACACAATCTTAGAAAGCAGGTATTACTATACCCATTTTATAAAAGAGAAGGAAAGGTAGAATTGTAAGCTGAGCTATTCCAGGTTACACAGCTGGTAAGGTGATATAACAAGAATCAGAACATACTTCCACTTTGGTTCTAAAATAGAATACACTTTTTGCTATATATTCAGTGTGAAATCCCTAGACTCAATTATTTTTCTGAATCTTAGAGGAACTTAATAAGACTCTTACTTGTCAGGCAGTAATTCTGCAATGAAGTTTTCTACTGACACAGCAGTCTGTTTTTCACGGATCACTCCAGCTCGACGCAAGCTATCTATCCGTTCCTGGGCTCCCTGAACAACAGCAGCAGGGGTTAAAGAACTATTTCACATTACTCAATATTAAATATATTTACTTAAGATTAAACAAGTAATGCACACATATATTTATAAACAAATACATATATACTCATTGCAAACATTCAAATGATACAGAAATATAGAGTAAAAAGTAAAAAGTGAAAAAGTACAATTGTATTCCCTCCAGAATTAAGTTTGGAGTGCACCTTCTAAATTGTTCCAATATGCCTTATTATTTTGGTTGCTACTGTGAATTGGATCACTTTTATATTACATTTTCTAATTGGTTATTATTAATAAGAGAAAACTATGGATTTTTATACTGTTGATCTGGAAGATGCCATCTTACTGAATAAAAATCTTTTATCAGTTCTAGTAGTGTTTTGGCTGGTCCTCTCTTGAATTTCCTAGGCAGACAATTATATCAATAGTAAATATGATTTTTCTCTCTTCTGGTTTCCTTTAAATATAACCTAAAAATAGCCAGCTATTTTAAATTTTTAAAAAATGCAAATACATACATTAGACCAAAGCTTATTTGGGAAAATCATTGCCATTTATAAAGTAAAATTGAGAAGCTAAGAGGAATACTGCACAGATAGCCATGAATTAAACAGATATCTTATAGTACAAAACTAAAAGTAGTGTACCACAGATGGTACACTACTTTTATCTGAATCATTCCATAAACAATGATCACAAATGATGTAAGAATGTTTTCAAAGAGCAAGATAAGAATCTTTCTATTTCTGAACAAAACTAGCTATGGATATGGACAATGGAGCTATAGTGAATATGAAATTAAGTGTTTAATTCTTATTCAAAAGAAAATTAAGAAGATTAGAACACTTCAGAGACAACAGAAATAGAGAACATTGTGCAAACTGTATGAGAGCAGGCAAAACAGTTTAAGACACTAACTTATAAAGATGAAGGATCAAAGAAGATATTATTTAAACTACAACAAAATCAAGACTGTTTTTGCTCACCATTATATCTGAAGCTCCTAGCATAGTGCCTAACATAATAGGTGTTCAATAAGAATTCGCTAAATGAATAAACTGAAAAGAAAAAAATACAGAACTTCTGAAGGCCCATGTAGCTAATCTTAAGAAGTTAAATAGTGTAAATATGGTATCACTAAATCTAATAATATTGAAATGAGGAGGCAATTCTTAAAACTGAAATAAGAGAAATTTGTTTATAAGGGATATTGTAAATTTGCCTAATTCACTCCTTCCAAGAGGTACTTACAGCTAAATTTTGATTAAAAGAACTTTAAATAAGTGTTAATTCAGTAAAAGCTATTAGGGGATTTGTGGGATGTTTAAAGCTTCAGCCCTAACTTTCCAACCACATAGCACAACATATCCCATTTCCAGGTTACAGTACTTAAATTTTGTTCACTTTCGACTATGCTATAACATAGGGCTTTCTACTTCATTTTATTCATAAAATATTTCATTGAAATTTATTAGCACCTAAAACAGAGTGAATTAGCTAGGTAGAGAAGTTTGATTCATTTTTTGTTTATGCAATTCAGAAGAGAAAATGAAGAGAGGGTTATACTAGACCCTCATCTCCTCCGACCACCACCACATTAATTAAATGTGGCATTCTCTGGGAGTTTTCTTTGCAAATACAGAAGCTTTAACATTAATCCTACCAATGTTTCTGGGATATAATTTTATCTTTATTTTTCAGTGAGGTAGGGGATCAAGAATTAGATAATGCAAAGGCTACATTGAAATAATCATCTCAGTACTGAAGTAAAACACAGAAAGGCCCCAAAAGTTTATACTGTACTCTAAGAGCTTATACTAAACAATTTGATTCAAATAAAGAATGAAAATGTTCTTTCTTTACAAATGCTCGTAGATATTAACTACATCTTCATCTGCTGAACATTAACTATAAAACAATGGTCATAAACTATGAGTGGCTTTTCAATAAAATTAATAACTTGGCACAGAAGTTTCAGAAACTTTCTAACTTTAATTTTGCCTAAATGGATTTATTTCTGTACACAATTTTGTGTGTTTGAAGGAAAATTTAAGGAGAGTTCAGAAAAAAAAAAAAACATTCACTTCCAGTAAAATCTAATGGGGAAAAAAATTCTGGGTTAAAATTTTACTATTTTGCAATTCTATATTATTTTTCTCTTTAGCTCCCTCTACTGTTTCTGAAAAAGGTAAACAGTCAACAAATTTACAAATCACTCAGCTGTGGTACACTACTTTTGGGCTTGTATGAAAAATTTTGGACAAGGAACCTGTATGTCTAAATTTTAAGGACAAAACAAATAGCAAATATAAACCTGTAAAAAATTAATAAAGTCACATGTAAACCTAACTACTAATACTATCCAGAGAATAAGCTTGTTGGTTTTTTTTTTAGGAAAAAAAAAAATCCTCATTAGCCTTTCAATTTTAGTACCTGACTTTAACTGTCTTCTGTCATGCTAGTTAATGTACCAAAATATTTAAGACCCAAGATTTTAAAACCATAATTAAAAAGTAAGCTTTCCACAAAGCCATTATCTAGATTCATTTTTATTTGTACCACTAATTTAATAAACTTTTCCCTTCTTTTCATAATTAATATAAATACCATCTTTTTAAATATTTCCATATTTGCTTCCTTTCTTCACATTCCCAGTGACAAACTCAAAATACAAGACCTGGTCTCATATATATCTGAATAACTCAAACCTTAGCATCAACAGATGCTATCAACCTGTTTCCACCATGTTTGTTCAAGTTCTCACCTTTAAACACAAATTCATAAATTCCAATTGCCTAATAAAACAATTTCAAATTTTAATCCCTCAGATTTAAGTATCCTTTACCAGAAAATTAAATTAACAAATTCCTGCTACCTTTAAAAATATACCAGTACCAATGTCCATGTTACAGTTATACAATGTTTTACAATTTACACCAAGCTCTTCCTTTAATCTGCAACTTCAAGGAAAAGTACTCCTTTTTTTGGGCCAATAACCTATTTCTACCCTAAGATTTTATTCAGGCTACTCTCTAAAACTAAGCATTCAAAAGCCTTTCCCAGATCTATAAATTCTTTCCAATTTGAAAAAGCACTCTTGAAATCTTTAAAGTACAACCTCAATACAGGTAGATGATCTGTTCTAATCTTTCAAATAAAAACTCCATACAAATGCTTATCATTTATCTTATGTATGACTGGTTTAGTGTACAATTTGTTGCATGTATTTTACCCACTACCTACACTTCATGTCATTTTTAGATTAAAATGAATTTCAACCCTATAATGATCACTTAGCTTTACTTTGTTTTATAAAAACCAAACCTCTACTCGAGAAAGCCTTGTTGGAAATGTACACTGAGACTCAAATTCAAGGAAAACCTACCAAGAGATTAATAAGTTCATACCCATTACTGGAAAAACATTTCAAAGTGCATGTAGTTTGGTAGCATTATTTTGTGTTAAGGATAGACCATTATGAAAAATGAAAAGGTAGGATTATGTAATCTGATTGGTATTATGCATAATACTCACACATTATATATAGTATAACTACTGCTATATCTGATAGCCTTGAATTTCAAAAAAGTAGTTTTGGAGATAGCGAGTGTGAATTAAAAGAAGGAACCTACACATTCTATTTAAATAAAGTATTTAAATAAGATAAATAAAAGTATTTGAATAAAATATAAATGGAAAAAGCACATAAAGTTCATGCAGCACTTTTTGACAGAACTGAGAATAATCCAGTTTCAATGTAGGTTTATGTTCAGGAAATATTATAATCAATTCAATACATTTTTTCCTACCCTGAAAACTTGTCCTAAGCTAGCTTTTACTTGTCATCCTGGATTTAGCTTCCCATAGAGGTGACATATGAAGCTTTCCCTAACTTCTCTTCCCTGGGAAGGGTGCTCCTTTTATTATAGCTGATGCTTCTCTCACAATAGCACTTACATTATTGTTCTCATTTTGCTTGAATTCCTTAAAACTATCTGTCAACTCAGTGCTTGCAAAATCTTTGTATATCACTGGGGTATTCAAATGCCAGTTTGAAGATAACTATTTGGAAAGGTACTACCAAGGTACAGCAACTGGTGGGCAGCTAGAGCTCTGTTAAAGAAAAAATCTCCATCTTCTCAACAGAAAAAAACATAAAAAAAAAGACAACTGAAAGTGTATTAAACCAAAATTCAGAACAGAGGCCATAGTGAAAATGACTTCCGTATTAGACTGTTAACTTGAGGAAGTAAATTATTAATTTAAACAATTTACCCTAGCATTTTGAATTCTGTGTTCAAAGTTCCATAACAAGACATCTGGATGAGACTGCTAGATAAGCATTTTCAACATCTTTCAGCATACTATTATTCACTGAAGGAACATGAAAACAAACTGCTCTTTTAAACAAAATTCTAAAAAGGACAGCCCAAAGCCAACAATGTGTACATTCACTCACTCAAGCAACATTTATTTAGCACTGCAGAATAAAATCAGCATTAAATTTCATCTTACTAAAGATTATACTCCATTACTTGCTCAGAGAAAACCAGAAAAGGCTGAAATGATAGCTGTTAGTGGATCAGATAAAGGAAGACAAGGTAAAAGAGTGAAGATGCAACAATAAGAACAAAACAATAAAATTATGTATTAAGATAGTGAATCACACAGACTACTGACATGCTACCACAAGAACTTCGTGTGATTATTAGGGAGAGAATTCAAAAAGAAAAAAAAAAAAAATCATGGGTTTCATTTTATCAAAAGGACATATACCTTTTGGGTTCACATAACCATTTAACAATTATCTACTGACCACATACTATGTGCCAAGCACTATTCTAAGTTCACATCAATGAACAAAACAAAGGTCCCTGCTCTCACAGACTTAATTCTAGTAGGATAAAGCATTTAAGAATAATAAACTTAACAAATAATTATACAGTATATTAGAAGGTGCTGAGTGCTACTGGGGGAAAAAAAAATAGAGGAGGGTAACGAAGAGCAGAAGTATAAGGTGGGTAGATGCAGATTTCAGTGCTAAGCAGGGTAGTCAGGACAGGCCTCACTGATGAGGTAAAATTTGAGTGGACTTAAAGGAGGCTAGGGGAGTTTACCAAGGAGATATTTGAGGGAAGAGTGTTCTGGACAGAGAACAGCTAGAGAAAAGGCCCTTGTCTGACAAGTTTGAAAAACAACAAGGAGGCCAATGTGGCTGGATGCAATGAGCAAAGCGGAAGATCAGCAGTGACACAGTCCGAGAAGTAATAAAAGACCATGTCAGCTAGATCATATGGGGCCTTGGAATTTGGTTTTGTTTTGTTCTTCTTCATTGGAGAAGTTGTGGGTTTACGGAACATTCATGAATAAAATACAGGATTCCCATATACCACCCTATTATTGCATTAGTGTGGAACATATGTTGCAATTGATGACAGTGCATTTTTATAACTGTACTATTAATTAAAGTCTATGGTTTCACTTAGGGTCAGTTTGTGTAGTGTAGTTCCATGAATTTTTAAAAATTTTCATTCTGTTACCGTATTTACAATCTAACATTTCTCCTTCTAATCATATTCAGATATATATTTCAGTCCTGTTAACTGCATTCACAACTTTGTGCTACCATCACCACCATCCATTACAGGGAATTTGGTTTTTACATGGAATGAAATAAAAGGTTATGAAAAGAAGAGTGACATTGTCTAATCCATGTTTTAAAAGGATTACCCTGGCTCCTGTGTTGAGAATAGCCTATAGGATTACAAGGGTTGAAGCTGTATCACCTATAAAAAAGCAAGCAGGGTATTTATTGGTTTTAGGTAGAAGCACAAAAAGTTCTTCAATAATAATAAATGTCCCAATCAGGCTTTCATTTTGACCACTCCACTGAGAATGCTCTCCATCTTATTTGACCTACCAGAGGCTTCTGAGGCAGTGGATCATTCACTCGTCTTTGATATGATTTCTTCACTTGATGTCTGGGATACCACACTTTCGTTTTTTTCCTACCTCACTGATTGCTCCTTTTAAGCTTCCTTTGCTGGTTCCTTCTCTTCTCCCCAACCTGACAATGATCCCCTTCTCTTTACCTATATTCACTCCCTTGGTAATCTCATACCATCTCATGCTTTAAATACTAGCAGAGACCTCTCTTTGTAAACTCTAGATTTAGATACAACTTGCTCTTTTGACAACTTTAATGTCTCAAACTTCGTGTCTAGAACTCCTTTTCTTCCTTCCAAACTTGTTCCCTCCAAAGTTCTCCATCTCTGTTGAGTTTCCTTCCATTTTCTCAGGCAAAAAACCTTGGAGCCATCCTTGATATCTCTCATTACCTACATCAAGAAATCCTGTTTGCTCTACCTTCAAAATATATTCAGAATCTGGCCCCCTCTCACCATCTCCATTGCTATCACCTTGGTTGGACCCACCACTTCCAAATATGAGAGACCCATAATCTATGTGGAAATATCTAAGTGAAAAGTATTATTAATAGTGATAATAAAAATGCTTATGGGATTCCAGGGATATTCTACTTTCAGTAATTGATATGAATGGGAACAACATTTAAAAAAGATCTCTTTTAGGGCTAATTACTCTCTTTGTGCCCTCTGCATGTGTTTCTCATCCCACCCCCACTCCCACCCCATCTCCAAGAACCAAAACCTTTCTTGGGACTCTTTAAGTTAAAATGTCACCTATATTTTCATAATACTACAGAGCTGTCAAAAAACAAAGTTGACCATTATTTTGGTACGTAAAAACCCATTAGTTCCACACAGAACACAGGATTATTATAAGACTTAGGGAAAAAATAACTACCAGTTTTCCTATCTTGACGTTAGAAATGTGGGAAAAAGGTATACTTTTACTCACTTTTAATCCAGCTGCATAGCCCACTGGCTGCGGGGCAATATTGGACTGTCCAGCTTCCCCTATAACCACAGCTAAGCCAAAGACTTCCTGGAAGGCATCTCGGACAGCAGCAACCTTTACCTCTTTATTTGAGGTCACTACAATATCTAGTTCACCTCCAGATTCTGCAGACCAGAAGAAAATTTCAATTCCAAATTAAAATAAACAATTTCTCATGTTGCTACCATACCATATACTAGCACTTTATTTACATAAATATTACTAACCTCACAAAACCAAGCCAAGATATAGATCATTAACTTTTTTATACAGTAAGTAAACTGAGGCCTACAGAGTCTTGTCCAAGGTAAACATAGTTGCTTAGTGCTGACTTCTGGATTCAAGCCTAACGCTGACAGACTCGGAAACTCTCTTTCCATCACAATGCCTGATACAACCAGACACATTCTCACCTTGTAAACTAATGCCATCTTCCTCTGACATGTACTTGACCCCTTACTACCAACTTTTCCTGAGTTTTAAAAATGAGAGTTTAAATGCATTTTATCAGACAGTCTATATGCAAGCAGAAGATGGTACACACCTCTTAATGGTCCTGAGTTCCTTATTTGACACAAATAAATCGCAAAATTTTTCTGTATTCTAAGAATTTTTGTTCCAGAATATTACTAGGTCTGCCTGAAGACAGTGTTATGTGATCGAACAGCTTTGGGAAATGCTGCACACCAAACCCTTTCTTGGAAATTCACAATGCCCATTACTATATCAAAGATTCTGAGAAATCCAACAATTATAAACCATGACATTAATCTAGTATTCCCCATACTTAATAATCTGTTCATGAAATATTTTTCAGCACCTAATAATAGCTCCTAAATGCCTTCTAGAATTATCAAATTGGGAAATGCCGATCTAGTAGATATGAAAAGAGTCTTTTCCCTACTATGCCACTCTATTAATTTAGCCAAATTTCATTTTCTAAGTAGTTTAGACAGACTCTGTTATTTCATTTTTAAGGTTGCAAATCAAGGTGCTTTTTCTGCAGTTGGTTAAGAAAGAAGGAAAGACATCTATTATACACAAACTTCTGACACCATGTGGATACCACAGTTTCTACTCCTTTATCTATGAAGCAATCAAAGAAATTAAATATATGGCTTGTGAAGTATAATGTAAGTTACACACATGGGATATTTTATTTATAAAAAAATGAAAAAGACTCTCACTGAAAATAACTAATTTATCAAAGAGTTGTTCTAGTTCTACGCTAAACAAGGACTACCGTAAAATAAAAATAAGCATGAAATGTGCTTTTCATCTAGAAAATAGTTTAAATGTGGTGGTCAAACTTTTTTTTAATAAATTCCCATCAGTTAAAAAAAAAACATATACCACACATACGAATATCTATAAATATACATGTACTACTGTCCAAATACAAATCTGCAAATAAAACTGAAATAACATTGAAGTTTAAAAGCAATAAAAGATGAACTAAAATATTTAAAAACATTTAAAGTTTAGATAGAGCAAAGCATATTTTGATATTTGATATTAATGGCTGACACTGGTAAAAAAGGTTTCTCATAAAAGCTGTTTGTAATGTAAAACATTTTGCCCCAGAAACAATGCTATGTTTTTCCAAAAACAAATATCATGTGCAAGAGTTAAAAATACTTTCCAAACACTTTTTTTCCCCAAGGATCCTTTTCCTGATTGACTTAATGTTCCCCAGGGCTCATCGTTCCTGGAAGTTTCAGAAGCTAATAGAACCTAAAAGCAACGGATCACATAGGAGAGAAGAGATAATTTTTCTCAATTTTTCTCCATGTGGGACATATCTCTTGTCCTTAGCTGAATACTGCTCCATTAAGCTTCAGCTCAAAAAGCTTTTGAGCCCTGCCTTTAATAATGAAGGAAGAACAGACCAAAAGAATGTAGAAAGCTAAATTGTGCTAAATCCACATCTAGTAGTTCTTATGTTTTCTTGGTACCTTTGAAATTGTTACAGCAAGTGGTCTCTAGGATATATGTATAAAAACATCCTAAGTTTTACACAGAATTCTATTTAGATCACAACAATCTTGTTTTTGCTGCCTGTAAATAAAGCGTCAGATTTTTCACACAGTTTTATTACCTTTTAACTAATCGATTAAAATTACTTTAGCTTAAATTATGATTTTTGCTAATAATAGGAATTTCATTTCTTTAGCTTTCTGTATTTTCTCTTTTTTTTTTTTTTTTTTTTTTTTTTATGTCTTGGAAGACTACTGGTTTGAGAAACATCAGTCTTGGGTTTCAGTACTGGCTTTATCATTTACTAGCTTTGTTACCTTGGGAAGTCATTGAGCTTGTTTCCTTGTTGAAAAATACCTCCAACCTCATAGGGCTTGTTCTAAAGATTGAATAACATAATTGTTTACAAAGCCTAATGTATCTATTAAAGCAGCAAGAGCTTCATATTGTCAATTCCTTTTCTTTTCTCATGCAAAATATGCACATGTGAAGAAAATAAATATATGATGCATTAAAAATGTCAAACTTGATATTATGAACCTATGAAATCAATGTATGTATAACCCAATCTCTGAATCCTTCAGGCAGTTAAAAACTCAGAGAACAATTCAGCTGATTTAACTCGATTCAATTTTCTTTGTCAAGGAAGACAAAGTGGCCAACTACAAGAGAAATGAACATGGATTCAATTTAGATCTGTCAAGCTGTGTGACCTAGGATAGTAACTTAAATCTCTCTTAACTCAGGTTCCTCACCTATAACTTGAGGAAAATAATTCCTACTTTGCAAAGCTCTTATGAGAGTTAGTATCTGACAAAGCAAGCATTACAATAATGGCATTTTTATCACTGTTAGGTCTTCTCCTTCAACATTTACTAGACAGTAAACTACCAATACAGTTAAGACGAGTGAAAGATATTGGCTTTTTATTGTCACTGAGAACTGGTTCAGGTATGTGATATACAGCTTTGGCCTGTAAGTTATCATCTTCTACAGGCTTTTTCATAATTGGTCAGTGACCCTGCTAAGAAATTATGGTTTTTTTTCTGGATCTTGAATATGTACATAAAAATTAAACAGAAGATAGTATCTCTACAATGGCTGTGTGGAGGATTCATGATGATGGTGGTTAAAAAGTGATTAAAATAGCTTTCCTAACAACTTAGTAATCAGATATTATAAATAAATAAACTTCCTCTAAAAATATTTTTCCTAGCACAGGCATATTTAATTAAAATAGATAATTGGAGAAGTATTGAAAAGGATTATGAATGAAGCTTCTCTTCAAAAGTGAACAGTGAATAAAGAAAAATTCACATACAGCAACAATGACCCATATTTATAATTAAAACCTGTAAGTATACTAAGAATTTATATATTTTTTACTCCTCCAAAGTTTATTCTGTGTAGTTGTCACAACCTATTTAATGGTGACTTTAAAAAAAAAGAAAGATGAAATAGCTGAAAACTAAGACAGATAATCAACTTCGTGCAAGACCACAAGAGGAATTTCTGCTGATTAGATACAATTAGTGGCCGACATTGGCAGATACTTTTTAAAAAATGGCAGATGCAGGCCTAACATTAAGTACATACTGATATATGGAGCCATGCCAGGGTCCAGCGTTGTAATCATGCTTTCTACCGAATGTTTTGTTTTATCAAGCACAGATTTCACCATAGGATTCCCAGCCACACCCTGCATAAAAAAATTAATATAAAAATACAAGTTATACTTTTTCTTTATTAGATGGATTAAAACATGTGGCTTTAAAGAACATCATGATCGCCAAATCATGACGGAAACTTCTTTAACGATTTCAAAAGCATCACAGACCAGCACTTTTGGAAAATGAGAAAAACAAAGTCATAGTAATGTCAAATTGCTATGAAGTTTCTAAATGCTTCCTCTCAATTTCTTTTATTATGTCACAGACATAATAGTGTGCAGACCATCAGCAGTTTGCAAACCTTTGAGTACCAATGATCTGGAAAGCATGATATAGTATATGCACATATGTGTATAAATGTATGTATGTGTGTATATATTTTTTTCATTTCTACATATATATATTTCATTTCATTTCTATTTCTTTATATAAAAAAATGAGGCAAAAACTTGTCCATCAGGATACCAAATAAAGACTGCAGTCAGATATCTCCATAGGTCCTCACTTCTAACTTAATAAAAAAAGTAAAAATAGTCAAAATCTCTCTTATCTTCATCCCCCAGAACAGTTACCTATACCTTAATATATAATATTCTTCTATATTCTGAAGTTTCTCCTTTTATCCTACTTCCTATTTCTCCCTACATTCATTCTTTAATTATCTTTTCTTAACCAGACTTATTCCTATGATTCTTAAGCCTGCATTATTATACAGGAGGAAATGATACTGTGTATTTACTTCTTGTGCTGTATTTCTCTAATTATAAAAGACACTAGAGGGAGCAGTACTCCCTGAAATGGCATCTAACAGGCCATGATTCCATTTCTTCCAACCAGCCATTAGTTAACCTAAGGTGATTCAGAAAAAGATGGACTCATAAAACTGAAACAACCTTATGATAAATATCAGAAGTTAGCAAAACAACCTTATGATAAATATCAGAAGAGTTATTACTATTTACAAAACCTATAGACATAACTGACACTGATATATTCTCTTAACAAGGAAAAAAGTTGTAGTCCCTACACAAAGAAAGCTTTTAAAAAGTACAGAGAGATATAAAAAAGAAAACTTACAAAAATACCATATTCCTGAAACCTGAAGTCCAAACAGTATAAATCAGTTAACTATCTACCAATCTGAAAAACGTTTTAGATATATTTAATGAAATAACAAATAAAACCACCAAAAGAATATTGGGGGGAATGTAACACAGTGATTCCCAAATTCACTGAGAAAAATAAATAGCTAAAAACCTAGAGTGAAGAAAAATTTTGAAGAAAAGAGAAAGTAGCAAACTTACACAACCAAATAATGACATCCCTTTATGAACGTAGAGACTGGGAACTCAGTTTTCTGCCTATTCATCACTGAATACTCCACATCTCCACCTTAGCACATAGTGGTTTTTCAATAATTATCAGCATGATAAATGACCATGGAGTTACAAAGTTAAAACAGTGTGGTACTATTACAAGGACAGGCAGAGCAGCAGAATAGAATACAGAGCTCAGAAATGGATTTTAAAATACATTTTAGTAACCAAGATAAAAGGTGACTACTGAATCACTGGAGATATGATGTTGCATATGGTGTTGGAACAAACAATTAATTAGTTTGAAGAAAATTAAGTTTGACTTCCTCTTCATATAATATGGTAAAGTAAATTTCAGCTACATTAAACTATTCAGTATAAAAAATGAAACCATAAAAGAACTAGAAAAAAAATGTACAGAAAAAAATCACGTATTAGGATGGGAAAAGCCTTTTTAAGCTTACAAACAAAAAACTGAAAAGAATGACAGAAATAACTACTGAAAATTAGAGACTTATGTGTCAAAAATACATCATAAACAAAATTAAAATGTAAACTAAAAATGGAGAAAACTACAATATATCACAGCATACAGTAAAAGACCCTTACTGTATTAAGAACTCTTAACAAATCATGAGAAGAAAACCATCTCAATTTAAAATTGGGAAAAGAGCATGAACAGAGAATTCAGAAAAGAAAAATACAAACAACTGAAAATAACATGAAAAAATGCTTGAATTCAGTAACAAAAAAAGGCAATTGCATTGACAATTATTATAAAAAATAATAAGGTATTATTTTTTGCCTATAAAATCAGAAAAGATTATATTTCAAATCAATAGCCAGTCCCAGCAAGAGAAAATTACTATGACAGTATATTTTGGTATAACCATCCTGGAGAACAATACGAATTATTAATATTTCAAATATTCACTCCGACATTCATCAGACTAATAAAACAGAGATGTACATAAAGATATACACACAAGAGTGCACATTATGACTTTATCAATAAGAGTTATAGCTGGAAAATGCCAATAGCAGGTTAGTGAAATAAAATGTGAGAAATACATGCAATGGCATTATGGCAAAGCAGACAGAAAAAAAAAATCCCATTTCTGAAGAATATTTAATGTCTGAGAAGAGGTTCATGATGTAATGCTAGGTAAAGACAAACAAAAGCCACAAAATAGTGTCCACATATGTCACTAGCCCAATTTGTTTTTTACTAGAAAAGTGGTACATCCATATAGCTATGCACAGAAAAATGACTTGAGAGGAACTATAGAAAACTGGTGCTAAGAATAAGGAAGATTTTATTTTTTTTCTAATACTATTGTGTATTTTCAAAATTTTCTCTAATGAACATCTATTACTTTTCTTTCTCTACATCTATTACTTTTGTGATTAGAAATTTAAATATAATTTTTAAGTAAATACCCCTTACCTTAATAAAACCCCAGATTCCACAAGGAGACGCTTCAACCTGATTATTACCAATCCTAGGATCTTCTTGTTCCTCTGGGAAAGTAATGGCTGATGTGGTTCCAGTTCCCTGTGCCAGAGATGTCAAACTGGCTTGCTGAGTAATAGGAGTTGGCAAAACACCTAGTTTGGTAAAAATTTTTAACATGTGTAATTTATTCCACAAACTATTTCCTACCAAAAGATGATACAACATATGAGACAAGTAGTTCAAAAGAGTCTTAATAAAGTAATGTATACTTAGGCATCTCAAAACTGAGTTGTGAATCCGAAGAACCACTCTAACCATTACAAAATGCAAATTAAGCAGAATCCCAAAAAAGAATCTTCTTTCTCTATTTATAGGTACACATCAACTACATGTCAAGAAATACTTCGTATGTGTCTTATTTAGCACTTGGACACGAACAAGCTACAGTTCTTTTCAATCTACTAAAAAAAATGATGTGAGCACCCAAACCCATTATATAGATGCATATAACAATTAGTACACATATTCTATATACAACATTTTAATTCAAAAAGAAAATTTACATATATACAGAACATGGGCATAATACTTGTGCTCTGCCATAAACTTTATTTGTAGATAAGCAAAGTTGGATAATAAAAATCACAACAGAGATGTCCTTTTCCCTAAAAAAGAAACAATAGGCAGAAGAGGATAAGGATGATGCTTTTTTTTTTTTTAATTATTTTTTCTTATTAGAAAAGTTACACATTTACAGAAAAATCCTGCATAAAACACAGAATTCCCATACACCACTCTATTAACACCTTGCATTAGTGAGGTACATTTATTACAATTGATGAAAAAAATGTTTTTATAATTGTATTATTAATCATAGTTTATGGTTTATATTAGGGTAAAAATAAAAGTTTTGATAATTGATTTTCAAAACAAACATTCCGGGGGCAGGGGGCGAATAGATGCAACTGACCTGGAAGAAGAAAAGGCCCAATACCACCAACTTATGGCACACAAGAGCTTTCATTTTGTTTTCAATGTTTACCTGGCAAAATAAAAACACTACTCCCTGGATCTGGCAAATTTTTAAGTGAAGCTTTAAAAGATTCTTAGACTTCATCTTGTTACGTTTCTCTATAGCAAAACATCCCTATTAAAAATGTTAGGACAAAATTTTGGATTTTTTTTCTGACACCTAAAAAAAAATTATATACCAGGTTACAACAGCTTTATTTGAATAATTTAAATGACAAAAACAAGAGAGGAGGAAAACCTGGAAATCAAAAAATGAGTTAAGAATAAGACATTAATGTAGATAAACTGGAATACTCATACACTGCTGCTGGAAAAGTAAAATGGTGCAGCCACTTTAGAAAATAATCTGGCATTTCAAGATTACCCCAAGAGAAGTGAAACATTAAATTCACACAAAAACTTGTATATGAATGTTCACTGCAGCATTATTCATAATAGCCAAGCAGCAGAAAAAACCCAAATGGCCATCAAGTGATGAACAGATACACATTATTTGGCCGTAAAAAGGAATAAAGTACTGATACATGCTATGACATTGAAAATATTATGCTATGTGAAAAACACTAGTCACAAAAGACCACATATTGTATGATCCCATTTATACAAAATGTCCAGAACAGGCAAATCTATAGAAACAGCAGGTAGACTAATGGTTGCCTAGGGTTGTAAGGATTATGAGGAAGTGAAAAGTGACTGCTAATAGGTATGGGCTTTCCCTTGAAGTGATGAAAATGTTCTAAATTGACTGTGGGGATAGCTGCACAATTCCGAATACACTAAAAACCACTGAATTACATACTTAAAATATTTAAAATGGATGAATTGTATGGTATGTGAATTATGTCTCAATATAGCTGTTATAAAAAAAATAAAACATTAACCACAGCCACTTATTTCAAAGTATTAATAAGAGAATTACCTGTTACTGCAGGTGCAGAAAATGATGGCATCAGGGGTGTCTGGGGAGCTCTTCCTGCATGACCCCTTGTAATGTCGTAAGTTGAACCAACAGAAAATCCTGATGTGGGAGGACCCGAAGAGGGAGCTGATAAAAGAGTGCTTGGGGCAGAAGTTGAAGGTGGGAAGTGGGATAAAGGAGGACTACTGAAGGCAGCAGCAGTTGATGGAGCAGCAGAAGGTGGGACAGAAGTAACAAGAGGTGAAACAGAAGGAACTGGAGGAGGCACAAAAGATAACGGTACTGATGGCCTCACAGGAGGAAGGGATGGCTGAGGGGTGGAGTATGAGTGTGGTGGTAAGGAATGCACAGAGGACACATTTGGAGAAGCGAAAGAACTGGTTGCAGCTAGAAAGGAATGGGGAGGAAAAAGCACAAAGTCAGAAATGCTTTTTTAATTTAGTTTCCGAACTCTCATTACTTTCTTCTGGCAAAATTTTCAAATTTAACAGAACACAATCCAAGAATTATTTTAAAATATGGAATTTAAGATATACAACAAACACGATTAAGACCAAATGATTTTCAACTCCTATTTTAAGTAAAAGAAGCAACTATATGAAATTAAGTTATAACACTGTTCCTAAATAGGTCTTTGATCTTTGTCCATTTTGGTGTATTTTTAATAAAACAAAGCCATTTTTCATTCCTGCTGATTTGAGACTCAAAAACTTTGGCTAAAAGATTACTATCACAAAATTATTAGAACATTAGGCAAAACTAGTATGTGCTTTTAAGGACCAGATATTATTAGTTTAGGTGAGCCCAAGCTGGAGAAGGGTGGGCCTTAATCCAATATGGCTGAAGTCCTTATAAGCAAAGGAAACTGAACATGGAAAGAGAAGAAACCACTGAAAGAGCAAGAAACCAAGATCAACTGAACCCAGAGGAGAAAGGAGAAGATATCACCATGTACACTGCCATATAAAGAAAAGCCAAGGACCAAGATGGCCTGCCACCAGCCCCAGGACACAACAGTCTTCAGGGCAAAAGCACCCCCTTGCTGACACCTTGATTTTGGACTACTTCTAGCTTCAAAACTGTGACCCAATAATTACCGCTGCTGTTTAAACCAATCCACTGTATTATATTTGTTTTAGCATACAGAAAAATAAAACAAAATACATGTTTTCTTGCTGTTAGTTTACAATAAAAGCCTATTTTCCTTTATCCTGACAAAGATTAGAAAAGTTTTAATATACACATTCTTTTTTTAAGAATTGACTCCAAGAAAAGTTAACAGGATCTTCACTGTCCTCAAAACATGAGGTGCTAAACAACTACAAGTACCTAAAGGAACTGGAGTAGAGGCCATAGCAGTAGAAGCCAGTCCTGCCGGATTTGGTGGAGGAGTCCCAGGTGGTGTCGTCTCTATTCCACTCTCTTCCATCATTTTCCTTCAATTCCTTTAATTCAAAAGGCTGTAAAAATATAAAAATGTAATAAATATTACACAGTAAACAAGTATATTTTTAAAGCTTGCACACAGAACAATTAAAAGGATAATTTTCAAAGAGATAGATGTCTCTCTTTATTATTTATAATGCTATTTATTTTCAGATGAAAGGTTTGTTAAAATTCTCATGTAAACAGTCTATGAGATTATTTAATATACAATCTGTAACACTTTCATATACATACTTTATAATTGGGAAATAATTTTACATTAACTGTATAATTCATTATCAAATATATTTCAAACTATCGATTACTAATCTAATTTCTGCCACATGAATGCATGTTAGATTGATGGCTATATTTCAATCACTATTACATTCAAAGTAAAAATAAAATACTTAATGTATTTTTGAAACCCTTACCCTCTCTGCATAAAGCTTTGTATTGCGCTACTTCCATTAACATAATGGAAAAAATAAAAATGTGTTCAATTTGATAAATGCATTAATTCCCAGTTTTCCTAGCTCACACTTTAAAACACACCCAGAAATGGCTAAATATGATGTCTCAAGTTTTAGAAAAGTTAAGCAAAGCGAAAACACTACTGGACAGCATGGTCAGTGAATTACGAAATATGGGACAACTTCCTTTAAAAGTACAAATTTTCAAGTCCATCTGAAAATACAAAACCAAAAACTCCTAAATTGTAACAAATCTGTTTTTGATGTCTTTACTCATTTAACAAATATTCAGTGAAAGTCAGCTGCTCCCCAGGCACTACTGGTCACTGGAAACACAATGTTAAGCAAAAACAAACAAGATACTTAGAGTCTAGTACAGGAGACAAGGAAATAATCATATCAATAAACATAAATGATAATTTAATTAAGTGCTCTTAGGATAAGAAATTTAGTGTGAAATTTTATCACATGTATAGATTTGTGCAACCACCACAATGAGGATATATAACTGTTCCATCACCCCAAAGAAACTCCCTCACGCTACCCCTTTGTCACATCTTCCCACCAATCCTAAACCCTGGCAACTACTGATCTGTTCTCTACGCCTATGATTTTCTCATTTCATGAATGTTACAAAAATACAATCATACACCACTTAAGCTTGTGTGATTGGTTTCTTCCACTCAGCATAAAGCCTTTGAGATGTCTCCAAGTTGCTGCACGTCAACAGTTCATTCCTTATTGCTAAATAGTATTCAACTGTACAGAGGTACCACAATTTGTTATCCATTCACCTGCCGATGGACATTTGGGTTGATACCAGTTTTTGTTAATTCATATTTTTGTTTTTAAAAGATTCCTTTGACCAAAGTACATAGATTGGGCCAGAAGGCAGACAGAGTAGACGCAGAGACCATTAAGGAGGATACAGAAGTAGTTCAAATAGAAGGTGATAACAACCAAGACTAGTAATTCTCAAACGGCGTGAAAGGTGGGGGTGGAAATTTTATCCCCTGGGAAATATCTGCTATTTGGCAATGTCTGGAGACATTTTTGGTTGTCACAACTGAGGGGTGGAATGGAGTGGTGGTATTACTGGCATCTAGTAGGTAGAGGCTAGGGATGCTACTAAAAATCCTGGACAGCCCCCTCACTCCCCAACAAAGAATTATCCAGCCATAAATATCAATTATGCCAAGGGAGAGACAGTGGAGAGGATAGGGATGATAAAGGAAATAAAAAAGGTTAGCTAGAATCAGGAGATATTAAGATGTTAAGTATCTAAGATCCAGTGACAGACTGAATATGGGGGAAAGGGGCGGGGGTGATGGGTTACACAACCAGATGGATGGTAGTGCCATTTACTAAAACAGGGGACACTGGAAGAGGTCAAGGTTATTGTTTGATGCTGTCTTTTGGTGGGTGGGGGAAGGAAGAAGGGTAGATTACATAGTGTTTAGTCTTGGACATGCTGAATTTGAGCTCCTTGAAACATCCAAGTACCGTAAAGATATTGACTTAGTATGGAACTTAGAAACTACATAAACGAAGGTATCATTAGTGCACTGGCAATCTCTAAGGTCTTAACTAAGGAAAGAATACCAAGTGAAAAGAGAAGATAGATAATCTAAAACCAATCCTTGAAGAATAGCCAGGTAGAAGGTGAGCTTGCAGAGGAGGAGGGATGGCCAGAAAAACAGGAAGAAAACCAGGAGACTATGGTGCCCAAAACCCAATGTTTCAAGGTAAGAATGGTCAACAGTATCACATGCTGCAGAGAAGCCAAACAGGAATGATACCTGGTGCTAAGTAGAGGATATGGGCTGTCAGGAGGTTAAATCTTTTCATTCAGTACAGTATACTCCAAACATAGATAACTTGGGTCAGAAATGGTGTTCAGGATTTATGGCTCTGCCAAAGAAACATACCTTTTTTCTTCTCAATGTTTTATTGGCTGTTCATCCTTCTAACACAGATGCTTCCTAATCCTTACAGTGGCTAGTGGGAGTCAGATTTAAAGATAATCCTGATCCCTAGTATTAAAAAACTCATAGGCAAAAAGAATTTATACAAAGAAAAGCTACTGTGATAGAACAGTGAAATGCTAGAGCTGGTAAAGGTTTTAGTGCCCAAGTCTCTGCCAAAATATAGTATTATAAAATTATAATAAATAAACGATGGAAAAGGCTTGGAAAATTGAGTCCACAGTCTCAGATCAAACCCTGCTCTCTCTTCTAATTCACTTGTGCCTTGACTTTTCTGTTAAAAAAGTGGATGACTATAAGGATACAAGAAAAGAAATGGAATAATGGAACTCTGATAAACTTAAAAGCATTAGAAGTAATTATCGTTGAAGTACTGGTGCCACAAAATTGTCTCTATTACTAGATAGTGAATACTACAGCAGGGTGTGAATTTTGTCGCTGCATTCTTACTTCATCTCAAAATAAACTTTCATAAATGTTTACGGAATTGACTATGAACTGTGGACGTACAGAAGGCTGGAATGCCAAAGATGTCACAATGGCAGAAATGTACATATTATCTTCCAAAACAACTACTTGGAAAGACAAAAACTCTCTTAGCTATAAATTCTATAAGGCAGGACTTAACAAAGAGACAACAAAAGGCCTCGGGAGAGACCGATTGGGGAAACTCCGGGAAAATAGGCTTCGCCCCACTGCCGGTCCGGGGTTGTTGACTCAAGTCACCGGGGCGGGGGCGGCCTCCCCCCAGGCTCTGCCACGTCCCCAGGCCAGGCAGGGCTGGGCTAAGGTCCGTGCGGACGCCTGCTACCGGTCTCTCGCCTACGGCCACGGCTCTGGGAGATGGGGCCAGATGGCCAGGGACGCCGGCCCCGGTTCCCTGACAAGGAGTAAAGTGCAGGTCTGGACAGCCTCAACCCTCTGGAATCGCACCCACAGTGCAATCCGCGACTGGGAATGCTCGCCTTGCGGAGTGCACCCCTGCCAGGGCAGCACCCTGCACACTTCCACAGCCCGCGCCGGAAGACCTAGCGGCTCAGTGAACGACCCTCGCGTCCTACGGCACAGGTCGGCCCGCCCACCTTTCAGGGGCTGCGACCTGGGGGTCCGGTTTTGACGCCCGTATCTAATGCCGCCGCCCCCATGCACCCGCGTGGCTGCCAGCCTGACGCTCACCTGAGGTCCCGAGACAGTGCCGGCGTGGCAAGTGAAAGTGGGGCACCGGGAAGTTGGGGTGTAAAACTACCGCTCCTAGAAGGAAGTTGCAGTCAACGGCTCGCATCCGCGCGCCCCCGCCCCCAAGATGGCTACCAGCGGCGCATGCCCTCGCGGCTGCCACGTAGGCCGCGCGCCGGCCTGTCCCGCCCCGGCTCCTCCCCCGCGCCGTCCCGCCCCGTTCCCGCGGGGCCCCGGCGCTTCGTCCCCTCCCACTCGCGGAACCCAGTCCCACAGCGGGAGGCTAAACCTGCTGGATTACCTAGCTGCAAAGGTAGTCCAACCCGTCGATGCTGGGACTGCCTGCGAGAGAGAATGCCTCTTTTCTTTTCCGCAGCCCCAACACACGAGACTGGCACCCTTGTTACCAGGTGTAGCTCACTTATGTGCCATACCCACCCCCGGGGACGGAGATGAGCCAGTGAAAGTCATCTAGCCCAGTCCCCACCTCCAGGCAGGACCGCGCTCTTGAAACAAGAGATTTAGCGTATGTTTTTGCGAACAGTTCCAGATAATAACAGTTGCATTAGGAGAGAAGGATTGGGGCAAAAGGGTACCAATTATACTTTTTGAATTTTTTCTCCGAGTAACTGTATTACCTAGTCTATGTTTTAACACTGAAACAAAAAACCACACACACACCAAGATTCCAACTTTTTATGTAGTACATCTAAAATAGTACCTGAAATAGAGTTGGGTCTCAATAAATGTATATTAATAAATCAATGAACGGAATATAATGCCAGAAAATAAGGAATATAATCAAGGTTTGGATCTGGAACTGCCCCAATATCAGTTATGCAGTTGTATGCCCTTAGTTTTCCTAAGCCTCCCTAGCTTTATCTGCAAATGGGAATATTATCTGCCATTCCTAACTTAGGCAGGTAACAAAGTGCATATGGAAGCACTTTTTGTACTGCTGAGAGCTTAACTCCTGAAAAGTTGTTTTTGTTATTGTTCCAAATTTTTTCTCAGGAACCCATTCATGGGTTCAAAATTAATTTATCTTTTAAACTTGACAGTTCAAGTCAAGAACTGCCACATGGGAAGACACATGGCGACGTCTGCTGGTCCTTCTCTCCTGGTTCTGGTTTCAATGGCTGTCTCCAAATCTCTGGGTGTTTCTCTTTAAGCTCTCTGGGCTTTTACTGTTTTTTATCCTCTTCACAGAGGACTCCAATAAAAGTTTAAGACCAACCTTGAATTGGGTGGGTCACATCTCCACAGAAACAACCTAAGCAAAATGTCCCACCCACAATAGGTCTCCATCCACAGGGACAGATTAAAGAGCATAGGCTTTTCTGAGGTACATTAACAGATTCAAATCCAGCACAGTGCCTGTCTAGGCTGCTTTCCAGAAAGTACTTTTGGGTGGTAATGAAAACAGATACCATATCCATCTTCTTTGGACAACCCTTTTAATAGATGTAAACTCTCTTGATTTCTTCATTCTTTTGACAAATATTCATTAGTGTCTGCAATATGCTAAGCATCAATACAGGAAATGCAGGAATGAACAAGACAGACAAGGTCTTGACACTTAGGGAGCTTTCAGTCTAGTAGGAGAGAGAGACTATGAACAGGAAAATAAACAAGGTGATTGTGTTTGTGATGGGCACGTTGAGGAAAATCAATACGATGAAGTCATATAGACAATGATTGGGGTGTGACACTTCAGATAGGATGAACTGGCAAGGTTTCTCTGAGGAGGTGACTTCTGAGCAGAGATTTATGAGGAGGCAGGCCTGTGGTTATCTGGGGAAGGATCATGCTTGACCTATTTGCAGAATCAGCAAGGAAGCTGGGACTGCGAGAGTGGTAAGAAATAAGGTCAAAGAGACAGCAGTGGCCAGATCATGTTGAGCCTTGTAGGCCATGATAAGGACTTTATTCTGAGAGAAATGGAAAGCAGATGAAGAATTTTGAGCAGAGGATGGAAAAGATTTGACTTCAGTCAAAAAATAATCACTCTGATAGAAGTGTGGATTGTCAGGGGAACAAGCACTAAAGCATGATGAACAGTAATGAGATGTTGATGGCTTGGAGTACCTAATGGGAGTGGAATTGGTGCATAGTCTGGACACATTTTGAAGGTTAGGCTGTCATGATTTATCAGTGGATTGAATATAGGCTGTATTAGTTTCCTAAGGCTGCTATAATAAACTACTACATATTGGGTGGGTTAAAACAACAGAATTCTATTCTCCCACAGTTCTGGAGGCTAGAGGTCTGATAGCAAGGTGTCAGCAGGGCCGGGCCCCTTCCAAAGGCTCTAGGGGAGAATCCTTCCTCATTTCTACTACCTTCTGGTAGCTCCAGGCATTCCCTTCCTTGTGGTAGCATAATTCCAATCCTTGCTTCCATCTTCACATGGCCTACCCAGGTCTCAATCTCCCTCCACCTTTCTCTTATAACAATACTTGTCATTAGATTCAGGACCTGTCCTAAATCCAGTATGATCTCATCTCAAAATCCTTAACTTAATTACATCTGCAAAAACTCTATTTTAAAATAAGGTCACATTCACAGGTTCTGGGTGGACATACATAATTTGGGGGCCACTATTCAACCCACTTCAAGGGCCATGACAGACAAGAGTCAATTAATAAGCAAGAGTATAAAATAGGCTTTAAAGTAGTTAGCCTTGAATTGCATGCATAATTTTTATGTTTTACTTAACAACTTAAATTTCCAAAGAACTCTGTGTGGCAGGTATTATGCCAATGTTACAAATACGGAAACCAAGACTCTGAAAGGTTGTGTGCAGACCTGAAACTGGAATCCAGAGTTCTTAACTATACCTTATCTGCTTGCCTGCTTTTAAGGTGAAAAGATCTGTTGTTAGATGGAGGGCAATGAGGGGAGTCAATAGAAAATTGTAGCTTAATGGCAGAACAAAGAACTTCTTAGTCTTTTAGTTGTTGCTAACAGAACTCATCATGTTTTTCCTTCTAAGAGGTTTCTAATACATATCAGCGTTCATTTGTGAGCTATAAAGAGAGAGTTCTATAGTGGAATTTTGCTTTTATATCTCAAAAACAAAAGCAAACAAAACTGTTTCTCACTTGAGCTGAGGCTGTTTTAAAAATTCAATTCAGAGTTAATTGTTCTGTACTTGAATGTTCTTAAAACAGTTCCTCAAGTTTGTAATAGTCATATGAATATTCTAATGTGTATTTCTAGGTGTATAAGAGATATGGCTGAGACTCTGGGCATCTGCAGCATCAGCTGGAATGGAGGCAAAGCTGATTCTCATTTGAGACAATGGGCTTTGCTTAGAAAACAGTCCATGAGTTATACAACCGTGACGAACACTTCTTCAGATGCTGCAAGAGTACCGGCCAAGGGGTAAGAGCTGGGGCCCTCGCCATTCCTGGTCTATGCTAAGAGGATATATAAGTTCCTTCTGCAGCTTGAAGCCTCAGTAGGGAGGAAGGGAGGAGAAGGATGGGGAGGAGGAAAGTGGCCAGATAAAATACAGGACACCCAGTTAAATTTGAATATCGTGTAAGCAAACAAACAAAAAAAATTGTTTATCATAAGTATGTCCCACATATTGCATGGGGCATACTTACACTAAAAAATTATTTGTTAATTATCTGAAATTCAAATTTAGGAAGTAAGAGAGCTGTGACTTAGGGCCTGAAGGATAGTGTAGTATAAGTTAGCGTATAGACTCTGGTGCTAGTTTGTGTGGATATGAATCCTGGCTCTAACATCTGCTTCCTGTTGACCTTGGGCATGCTACTTAAATTCATGTGCTTCCGTTTCTTCACCAGTAACATGGGAATAATACTTATTCCAATATCTATCTCACAGGTTTTTTCCTGAGGATTAAATGACTTAATATGTGTAAAGTGCTTAGAATAGTGCCTACCATGTAAAATTCTCTCTATAAGTGTCGGTTTTTATTCTTTGACTTTTAAATTGCCTAAATATTCATCTGACAATGACTATTTTAAACCAAACACTTTTATGTAGGTGAGTTTGAGCTGTAATTGCCAACTTTAAGGTTTTGTTTATGACAGTCAGAAGGAGAGACACCTAAAAAGATTTCAGCCTACTCCAATTCAAGTGTTGGGGTCGCCAGCAAAAGCACAACTCACACAAGCTCTGATAGACAGTTATTTACCTAGAGAAGAGACAGAGCAAGGTCAGCTTCGCTAGGGGAGCGTCGGTTCCCCACAGCCAGTGGGTTTCTATCTGCAGGGAGATGTGCTGGGTGCAACACCTCTTGCTTGTGGGTGTGTGCTGCAGTGGAGAACCCTGCTCCCTCCCCTCCAGGGGTGTGATCCAGATGTCATAAAACACGCCCACCAGAATCAGACTGTCTCCAGTGAATATATACATGTGCTCAGAACAACAGGGGAAGGAATGTACCAGCAGCCCCCTTAACTAGTAGGAGATTGTGTGACACACCCAGTCCTGAGCACACAGAATGTATTTGTGGATCCCAGGGAAGGTGGCAGGATGTGCTAGGACTATCTTTTACCACAGTTTGCTTGCTTGTTTTATACCAAAGAAAATTCAGTTTAGTTATAAATAGGGTGACTCTACATCTCAATTTTTCCAGAACACACCCAGTTTATGGCTGACGTTGAAAGACAAATCAGAGTTGAGTTTGCAGACTACAGCATCTTATTCAGGACTCCAAAGTTCTGCCTGCAGCAAAGGAAGTCAGATCGTTCGAAAGAATGGAGGAAGCTTCCAGCTTCCAGGGATGGAAAGTGATTTTTATAGACATAAAAAGGAAGTTAGTTTGACTCCTATTCATTGGATAAGAGTTTGTCCATCTTAAAGGGGTGGGTTTAGGGGAGGTGGGGTTTGATTGGCTATCTGGGTCCGTGGCTTTGGTGAGCATTTTAAGGTTGAAAAATATCAAAAGAAAACTGAAGAGGGAGTTCAAAGAGGAAGTAGGGCATGGATTTTTGGCTCTGAGGGATTCCCAGAGCTTTCTCTATTTTATCACTGTTGTCTCAGCAAATTTTTAAGATTACCCACCTTCTCCTTGAAACAATGTCCCGGTTTGGACACTGTCATATGATGATCCTCGTTATAAAGAAATTTAAAAGTTACATTTTTTTACACATGTGTAAGTCATAGTGTGAAAATTTCAATACTTGCCATATACCCCCCATGTAATCATTACCAGAGTCTATTTCAATCTTCTTCAAAAAAGATCTAACTGAATTATATTTCAAAACATACACGCACACACCCACACATACACAAGTCATTCTACGTTCTACAGCTCCTCGTTGCTTACATGGTAAAGGCTTAAAAACTCAAATTAACATTACTTTCCAGATTCATCTCCTCTTTTTTCTACATCCTCCTCCATAAACCCCAGGCACCAGCAAAGATCCGTCCCATTGGGGCCTAATGGAGTGACAACACATGCCTTCGTTCCTGCTTTTCCCACTTTCCATCTTCTAGTAATAGGTATTTCTTATTTTTTCAAGGACCAGCTCAAAGTTCTCTTCCACCATAAACCCTTTTTACACTGTTTACTATTGGTTTTACATGGTTATATGCCTTGTTTGTTAATTAACTACTCGATGGCAGCAACTTTGTCATTATAATCCCAGTGCATTCAAATTTTTACTTGGAGTGGGTACTTTGCCCATTATTTTAATTGAATTTCCTATGAAGATTATTAAGATTTACGTGCAGTACACATATTCTGTCTTCATAATCATCTCCCTTTTCTCCCCCAAATAGGATTTCCTTAAAAATAATCTTCTAAGAGAGCAGAACAAATATGCTTCCTTTGAAAAATTTGAAATTTTCCTTTGAACAAGAAACCACGCAACTCAATTAGTTCCCAGGCCTAGACAGCACTGTTAATATGCAATAACATATTACAAAGTACTTAAATTTTTTTCTAGATATTTTTCTAGATTTCTAAATATTTTACAAAGTTGAAAGTTTGCATTACTTCAGCCAACACCTAAGTATGATGTTAGTTGTGGGTTTTTCATAGATGCCCTTTTTTAAGTTGAGGAACTTCTCTTCTATTCCTAGTTGAGTGAATGTTTGTTTGTTTTTTTTTTGTCATGTAAGGGTGTTGAATTCTATCAAATGCTTCTACATCTATTGAGATTATCATGTGGTTTTTGTCCTTTATTTTATTGATGTAGTATATAAACACATTTTAGGATGTTAAATCGTTGCATTCCTGGGATAAATCTTACAGTCATGGTGTCTAATTCTTTTTCTATAATGCTGGATTTGATATCCTAGTATTTTGTTGAGGATTTCAGTTTCTGTAATTAATAACAGATATTGTTGTATAGGTTTCTTTCCTTATGATGTCTTTGTCTTATTTTGGCATCAGGTTAACATTGGCTTAATAGGATTAATTGGGAAATGTCCTCTTCTCTTCTATTTTTTTGAAGAGTTTGTGAAGAATTAGTTTTAATTCTTCTTTAAATATGTGGCAGAGTTCACCAGTGAAGCCACTTGATCTTGAGCTTTCCTTTATGGGAAGTTTTATTATTATTATTATTATTACTATTTCAATCTCTTTAGTTATTATAGGTCTACTTAGATTATCTATTTTTCTTGAGTCAGTTTCAGTAGTTTGTATCTTTCTAGGAATTTGTACATTTCATCCAGTTATTTAATTTGTAGGCATACCATTGATCATGGTATTCCCTCATGATTGTTTTTATTTCTGTAAGGCTGATAGTAATGTCCTCTCTTTCATTTTGATTTTAGTAATCTGAGTTATCCTTCCTTCTGCTTGGGCTTAGTTTTTTTTTTTTCAATGTCTTAAGGTGGAAGGTTGGATTGGGTTGTTGATTTGAGATATTTCTTCTTTGTAATGTAGGTGGTTACAGCTATAAATTTCTATCTAAGCCTGCTTTTTAGTGGCATCCCATAAGATTTTTTAATGTTGTGTCATCATTTTCATTCATCTCAAAGCATCTTCTGATTTTTCTTGGATTTTCTTCTTTGATCCATTTGCTTATTGTTTTTTTTTCTTTGGAAACTCTGCCTGAGCTGTTCAGTATCATAGCCAACTGGCTACTTAAATGTAAATTAATTGAAATGTACTAAAATTTTGTTCCTCAGTCACACTAACCACATTTCAAGTGCTCAATAGCCACAAGTGGCTATTGCATACCACAATGGACAGTGCACAACGTTTCTATCTCGGCAGGAAGCTCTGTGGGACAAGACTGCATGGCATGCTCAAAGGGGGAAGAATTCAATGACAAGGTATCTGCTCACAGTATTCCTTAGTAGCCACCTTACTATTTTTAAATACCACTTAATTTATAAATATCAAGGCAGTTCAATGCCCTATATGCTTAATATATTCTAAGTATTACTCCTGATAGTAACCTGACAGAAGCTTTTTCTGTTATGCAGTGTTGATGGTTGATTTCTTTGTTAGCTTGTCTCCTGCATCATCCATTATACTTTTGCTTCTTCTGCTCTCCTGGCAGCTTCTTGCCCCTTCCTATACCACAACATTTAGTAGCTATGAAGTATTAATAGCCACTAGACAAAGGGAATGCTAGAAGAGTTAATATACGCTGAATACCTAGTCTTTACCAGGGTCTCTCTGAAACTTTTCATTTGTTAGATTACTCAAACCCCAAATAATTTCAGGAAGTAAATATTATTGTCTTCATTTCAAGATGAGAAAAATGAGCCTCTAAAATGTAAGGGCTGAACTTCACTTAAATTATATGTGACAAAATCAGGATTTAAATGAATCTTTGTCAGTCTCCCAAGCCCAGTCTCTTTCTACACCCCACTTCAGTCTGCCTTGAATGTGTGCAGTTCTTACCTTCTGTCCTGATTCTAATACAGATTTTGTGGGTGAGCATGATCTCATGAGCACACTACTTCACATTTTGATAATATCTACTGCTTATCTTTGTTGAGTGCTTACAATTTTCTGTGTCCTGCTCTAAGCATTTTACCTAGATTATCTCCTTGTCACAACAATCCTCTGAAGTAGGTGTT
The DNA here is from genome assembly GCF_015220235.1 of Choloepus didactylus. NCBI lineage: Eukaryota > Metazoa > Chordata > Mammalia > Pilosa > Megalonychidae > Choloepus > Choloepus didactylus. Next base: position 68,931,089 of record NC_051319.1, on the reverse strand, counting down.
ACCATTATCCCCATTTTCCAGCAAAGATACCTGAGGCACTGAGAGAGTAAGTTTCCCAGGTCCCAGGGTATGCATTACCAGTGCCAGGCTTCACCCCCTGCCCTCTGAATCCAGAACCTGCTCTGGTAGGAGCCCAGAATGACCAAGTTATTGACAAGGGAAGCCTTGCTGTTCACAAGAACATTCTCTATAAAATATCATTCTTCATCGCCTCTCAGACTTCATGGGGTTTGTTTGTATTTCTGTTTCTCTTCACTAGAGTGCAAGCTCCATGACAGCAAGGACTTTGCTTTATTTATTTTTGTAGCTCAAGGATATGGGCGCTCAATAAATATTTGTTGCTTTGAACTGAATGAGATCATGATAATTTACCAGCAATTATACACTTTGCGATGTAAGGAAATTTCAAGAAAAATTGAACTAATTTATTAATAAAATGAGTGCCAATTAAATCATCAATCTTAATAAATTTGGAAAGATAAAGGTCTTATTTAATAGTATGCTTTCATCATCATATACACGTTGAGAAGACATTCAATTTCTTCTTAAGTCGGCTGCATTTCTTCAGACTCGAAGTGACAGACTGGACTAAATAATGTCAAAAACCTCATCCAGTTCTATCTAAATTCTGATATTAATCATTCAAAAGACAAAAAAAATCTCTTGGCTTTGAAATATCTTTATGTCACATTTGCAAATATCCACTGGGGGAAAGATAATGCTTCTTTCATCAGTAATGTTACTGCAAAGGACAGGGCATTCCTGCAGCAACATTCGAATACGCATCAATTCTTTACCACCACGGATCCTTCACTTAAAGTGAACCCTTTAACCGATTTAAAAATACCTTTATTGGAAATTTATTACCTAAGTGAAATTTTCTTATTGTTTCTGGGAATTTTTTCCCTCAGCCGATAGAGGGCGCTCAAAGCTTTTTAAAAATGTTTAATATTTTTCCCTTTGTGCTTTCAGCACTTGATTGCCATGGCTGGCTTGCTGACTTTAAAAACCTGAAAATATATATATACATATCTATATATTTAAAGGTCATTAAAAATGCTGGAAACTTACCCTTTTGTGTCTACCTGGTTAAAGAGAATAAATTGTTTTTTAGGAATTGCCTATTGTAATAACCTGAAAATGTTATACCAGTATCACAGTACTTAAAGAATAATTTGCTTGTTTTCATTTTAACTATGCAAGGGTTAAGAAATTACTTTAGACAGCCTCAGAAATTAAAGTGAAAAAATAAGAATAAATTGTTTTTCTAGAAAGGCACAAAGGGTGTGCCTTAAGCTAATACAACAAAATCTATAAACAATATCTGTGCCAGTTTGGATATATTATGTCCCCCCAAAAGCCATGTTTTAAGCCAATCTTGTGGGATATTTGGTTTAGGTTGCTTCCATGGAGATGTGACTCACCCTACTGTAGGTGACACTTTTGATTAGATTATTCCCATGGAGGTGTGGCCCGGCCATTCAGTGAGGATCTGATTAGTTTACTGGAGTCCTTTGAAAAGAGCTGACACAGGCCCTGATGCTTGCTGACAGAGTTTGCTCTGGAGAAGTTAAGAGAGGACAAAATGCCCCAAGAGCAGCTAGAGAGACTTGGAGAGATGCTTAGGAGCTGACAGAGATGTTCAAATATGCTTGGAGTTGTGGACAGAAGGACATTTGCAGATGCTAAGCTAAGTACACACAGGAGCTGAGAGAGAGAAGAGCTGAAACACAACTGGGGACCAGCAAATGCCGGTCACATGCCTTCCCAGCTGACAGAGGTGTTCCAGACACCATCGGCCTTTCTTCAGTGAAAGTATCCTTTTGTTGATGCCTTAGTTTGGACACTTTTATGGCCTTAGAACTTTAAATTTGTGCCTGAATAAACCCCCTTCATAAAAGCCCATCCATTTCTGGTGTTTTGTATAACAAATTAGCAAACCAGAACAACATCCTACTAGCATTTAATAAAAGTTAAAATCCTTACTCTGTACAGGTAACTTCTTTCCTACTATATGTATTTAAATTTCCCTTTAAATTAAATTTAGATGCACAAGTTTTGATACATAGGGTTTTTATAATTCAGTTCTACTATGTTCTAATTTCTAATATTAATTATTCTTTGACCTATGGCTTATTCAGAAGTGTGTTTTAATTTTTCCAATCATAGGAGGACTTTGATTATCTGTTTATTCTTTGCATTGAGATAAAATATATTCTGTAGCGTTTCAGTTCTTTGACATGTGTCTGGACTTCCATTGTGTTTTTTAAAGGTTTCTAATTGTGAGTGGGGTGTGTGTGTGTGTGTGTGTGTGTGTGTGTGTGAGTGTGTGTGTGCATGCATGCATGGGTTAAAATGTTAATTGTGAATTTATTTGTCCTTTGCATATTTTAGCAGAGATTCCACAGGCTGTCAATGTGCATCTTTGCTCAGCAGTCTAAAAGAATGTAAGACTGGTTTTGCAGCCCTTAGGTTATCACTGACTTCAAGTTTCTCTGAGACAAGGCCAAGGGATGGATTCTGCACCAATAAAGGGGTCAGAAATGAAGCATTTCTTCAGAGAGGGAGATATGGAGAGCTGTAGCATTTCTCCTCTCCATTCATATGTGGTGCTAATGTTACCCCTCATTTTAAGCAAAGCAAGGGACACATTTCAAGAGAATCAAAGAGCCAGACAGTTCCTCCCTGGAATTAGGGGACACAGTAGCTGGTACCTAATTCACAAATAAATATTCTAAAGCTGAGAGCTTAGCTAAAATGGTCTGTAGAGATGGACGGCACTTTCGAAGTCTATTAGGGCAAGAGTGGATGCATATTTCTCTCAAGATTTTATGGTTGTTTGGGAGGGAGATAACATCCAAGAGCATGGCTAGGAGGAAAGAGGTCAACTCAAAGAGGTGGATGGACTATGGAAAGCCAGTGGCCAAGCTGGGGATTTGTACTCACCAATAATAAAGGGCCTCAAAAAGCAAAAATCCACCAAGGTGCCTCTCAGAAGAATGGGCCTGAATTTGGGTGTGGATTAGAAAGCAGAGTCTCATACCAGACTGTAACCCTGACAGCCCTGAAAGAGTGTTTTCTCCTTTCTTTAATCTCCTTTTAATTCTCCTTCTCATTGGTCAAAAACACATCTAGGAAGTGAAGAAGGGAATGGACCAAGGAAGAGAAAGGAGCTAATAACATTTGCTTCCCTTTGAAGGCTTTTTTGTTTGTTTTTACTTTTTATTGTGGTAATATACACAATTCAAAATTTCCCTTTTTAACCACTTTCAGGTGTAAAATTCCATGGGATTAATTGCATCCATGATGTTGTGCTACCATTAACACCTTCCATTACTAAACTTTTTCATCATCCCATAGAGAAACTCTGTACCCATTAAGCAATAACTCCCTATCCCCTACTCTTTCAGTCCCTGGTAATCTGCAATCTACTTTCTGTCTCTAAATTTTGCTTATTCTAGATATTTCAAATAAGTGAAGTCATACAATATTTGTTCTTTTGTGTCTGGTTTATTTCATTTAACATGTTGGCTCATCCATATTTAGCTTCCCTTTTTATGGCTGAATAGTCATCCATTGAGTATATAAACCACATTTTGTTTTTCCACTCATCTGCTGATGGATACTTGAGCTGCTTCCACCTTTTGGCTATTGTGAATAATGCAGCTATGAATGCTGGTGAACAAATGCTGTTCGAACCCCTGCTTTCAATTCTTTTGGGTATTTACTCAGAAGTGGAATTGCTGGGTCATAAGGTAATTCTATGTTAAACTTTCTGAGGAACTACCAAATTGTTTTCCACAATGGTTGCACCATTTTGTATTCTCACCAACAATGAACATGTTCTCCTGTTTCTCTGCATCCTCATCAACAGTTGTTTCTGTTCTTTTGATAATAGCCATCCTAGAGGGTATGAAGTGGTATCTCTTGTGGTTTCAATTTGTATTTCTCTGATGACTAATTGTGTTGAGCATATTTTCATGCACTTTATATATCTTCTTTGGATACGTGTCTATTCAAGTCCTTTGCCCATTTTTAAATTGGGTTATCTTTTTGTTGTTGAGTTGTAGCAGTTCTTTATATATTTTGGATATTAAACTCTTATATGATTTGCAACTATTTTCTCCCATTCTGTAGGTTGTCTTTTCACTTTCTTGATAATGTCCTTTGACCTACAAAAGTTTTAAATTTTGATGTGGTCTACTATATTTAGTTTTTCTTTTCTTGCTTTGCTTTTGTTATCCTATTAGAGGAGTCCTGCATCTAGCAAGACTGGGTGTTAAGTATCCTTAGTGGACTCAGTCATGAGCAGGCATGAGGCTTTTGAAGCATGACCTTGGCATGATTGTGGCTATAGATTCAGGGTCTAGCAACTGGGATCATCCAAGAATTACTCTCCCTGTGGCAGACGTTTTGAGTGGCACAATTTCATGGCACCAATTCTTTGTTCACCTGTGTTTAATCTGCTGCTTAACCCTGACAATTTCAATAACCGTATGTTTCCTTTCCATAAATTTCATTTCATTCTTTCTCAAATCTGCTTGTTCCTTTTTGCTTGGCTGTTTTGATTTTTTCTTATGGATTCAATTCCTTCTTGATACCTTTGTTTATTATAAACATAATTATTTTGTCATCTCTTTCAGATGTTCTATTGTCTCAAATTCTAGGAGGTGACACTATTCTGTTTACTGCATTTGCTGCTTTTCACCCATGGTGTATCATTTCCTTATATGTTTTGCATCTTTAGTTGGAATTATTTTTACCTCTAAAATAAGTGAGGCTCTATAATAGTACTGATTTTTGCAATACCTGGTACTCTAGTGTTATCACTAGTTTCTGAGCAATTTTTATGTCAAATTTCCATCTTGATTGTTTTACCATATGAATTATATACATTTTTTTCTGGAGACATTTTTTCCTCATAATTTTCCCGGACATTCTTGACAACCTTGGTCCTGAAGATGTAGTTTTTCTAGCCTCCTCCCACTGAGCATGCAGCCTGTCCTGTCTCTCTGCAGAGCTCCGTCATATCTTCGTGGGAGACAAAAGCTTTGACTGCTGTTTCTATGTGGACTTTAAATCTTCAGCTTCTAGACCTATAAAACCTACTTGTGGGTCTGAGAGCTCACCCCAGGCCACAGCAGCATTAGCCTCCACATCTACAGGTTTGTCTTTCAAGTCACTCTTTTCTTGTGTGTGATACCAGGATAATTGCCTCCCTCCTCCTTTTCCTCTTAACATTAGCCATGCATTCACATTATTTTAATGTTGTATCTAGAATCCTGTTTGTAGCAGGAGAGTGTCCATGTTGGCTGGGTCTGCCATGTTTTAAGAACCAGCAGTTCTATTTTGATTATTCCTTCTACCTCAAATGGCCTTCTGCATATTTTTCATAAGTACATGTTTTCTTTTCTTCCTTCAAGACCCATCTTGGCAGTTGTTCTTCTGGGTCTTGCTTCCCACACCTCACTCCCCCAGCCAGAAATAATCATTTCCTTCTGTGAACAACAATACTACATTATTTAATCTCCACCTTATGGCATAGCATGCCCCCCTTTCATAAAAGCTATTGGTTTACCTAGTATTTTGAGAAAAAAGACAGGTATCCCTTTTTATCTGTTCCCCACAACCAAGCACCTAACACACTATTATCTATAAACACACTGTGTAGTGGAAAAAACAGCATTACATTAAGTGTTAACATGGCCTAAGTGCCTTAACTTTACTTATCCAAGAAAAATGACTTATCACACCCACACTGCTTACTTCGCAGAATCATTAGGGAATTAAAAAAAAAAAAAAACAGTTGACATGGAATACAAATCTAACATATTTTTATTCTATGTTCCATCAATGTTTGTTGAATCAATAAAAACATTTGATTTCATGGAAGTGAACAAAAAATATTTGAAGAGATGTGACTTGTGTGTTAGTCAATTCAAATGAATCTTTTATTTAAAGAGAATTAAACTTAAATGATTAAAATAGCAAAAAAAGTGTTTGTGATATACTAGGAGAACCTATAAACCAAAAGCATTTTACACACAGCCAAAGGAAACATTCCCTTGTTACTTAATTTAAAGTAACACAAAACAAATTAGAAGGTGAGTGAGAACATAATCTAGCTGCCACGTCAGATCTCTTTGGCCAAAAAGTTTCCTCTTTCCCCCTTCAGCATTTTGTTTCGGTTTCTGTGAAAGTACTCAATGAAGTTAGTTCTGTGCAATAAAATTTTTTTGAGTACATATAGCTTGGTGGTTAAAAGCACAGAATCTAGAGCCAAACTGCCTAGATTTAAACACTGGCTCCTCTGCTTAGTAGTTTTGTGCTCTTGGACCAGTTATTTAACCTTTGTTTTGTCATCTTAAAATGCAGATCCTGCTGGTTCTAACATTAATACTCTTTGCTGTTGTTATTACATGATTTAATACATGCGGACAGCATGTATACCAGTAGCCATACAGCTGTACATATATATACTGTTGACCAGTCCCTGGGTTTAGTATTGGGAATGCCACACTGAGCTGGGTATGAGCCCTGCCTCCAAGGTTCTTATTGCTAAAAAATGGGACACTGATCTTGAACTAAACATTTGTCAAAAAGGGTAGCTTAATGGTTTGGTAGGAACAGAGACCAAAAAATTTTAGCAAAAATCTGGACATAATCCATCAGATTTCCTTTGATAAATTTAATGTACGGTATATTTATTTAACTCTTTTTGCATGTATTAATGGAAGGATCAGGGGATAGATAGTTACAAAGAGAAGAAAGTCTGAAGTTCATTTCCATCTGGCTTTGAAAAGTATGAAATCCTTCAGGGCAGATTTGTTTTACTATGTATTACTGATGTCAATATTAAAATAGTTTTTCATTTTATGAAGTTGACAGTCCATGGTAAAAGGAATCAGCACACAGCTTGGTGAGGGAAAGACACTCAGGATCATTAATTGGTTGCAGAGAATTCACAAAGTATATAATAAAGGCAGAGGAAAATAAACAATAGTGCAGTTTCTCAGATGAGACAGTAGTTCAATATCAGTGTAAAATCATTTCTATAGGAAGAGAAATCACAATATAAGAACCTATCAATGTATTAAACTCAATTCTTAATGTGAATGCAGTTAAAATTTATCTTTAGTTAACACAGTGTAGGTTACATTGTTTGTACTTTTCTTATAGTCCATTCTATTAGTAGGTAATTTAAATGAAGATAAAATAATGCTACAAGTATTTGCCTTTTTAACACCTTCTAAACTCTATCTGCTGTGAAATACAGAAAGAACTGTAGTTTTATGCTGAAATAGATTTTTTTTCTAATATTCTGGTAGTATAAGAGCAATACAGAACTACAATATAGAATAATGAAAATTCTAGGTCATTTTTTTAATTGTCACTTTTCCAATGCCCATTTTAAATAAAAAAAAAAAAATTGGTGGAATGTGGAATGTAGTGTTAATATAATTCTGATCTTCATTCAGATGATTTGTGAATCCCCCTTTATTCTAACTACACTGTTTCCCCTTTTCCTTTGCCTTCTGTTGTAAACTATTAAATAATACTAATACATTATACAAATTACCTGCTTTAGATATTTTCCCCCTTTTACCCACTAGAACACGTAAAGGGGTCCCTGGAGAACCACTGTCTAATAAACGGTGATTTTTTTTCCAATTTATTTTCACTATATTAATTCAAGGAATTATTTTTTTTTAGTAACTTCACAGAGATAAACTCCACAAACAGAAAAAAAAAAGCATTTTAAAATAGTTATTGATGATACTAAACAGGAGACTAACAACAACAAAAAAGAGAGAATGAGACATGTAGAGCCATAAAAATCAATCAAACATCTTTTTGCGATGATGTAGAATGTAGTGACTTCGGAGTTGAAATACATTTTAGCATTAAAGGTATCAAAATTCAACACAAGATTTCTGAAACTTTTCTGGGAAATCTGTCACAGGAGGGCCTACTAACATAGGACTTTCATCCTTATAAAAAGCTATTCTGTTTCATACATTTTAAACATTCTACTTCTTTGTTTCTGCCAGAAGCATGGAATTCTGAACCCCTGCAGGCAATGCCCAGAAACCCAAAGACCAATGTGTTTCTAAAGGATTGTATTGCTGCCAATCCTTCCCAGACTGTTTATTTATTGTGAGAAACTTAACTCCTTCAAGCTTTTCAGTAATTCACCCCTTTTGTCCATGTCAGGATGAAGTGGTCTCTTGTTTTTAACAATGAACTATTTGATGATCACATCATCAAAGCCACTGGAAGTGCACAAAGCAAGGAGGCATGTCACACTGTGCAAATGGCCTTCAGCTTGACTGCCATGGCACAGTCACCACAGTGTCACATGAACGGCAAAGACAGTGTATAAGAGGATATAGAGCCATTGGACCAGACCATCACCCTCGATGGGCGAATTCACTTAAAATGCAAACACAATCCATGACCATAAGCGTGGGACATACTTCATTTTAATTACGGGGAGTAGCAAACCATGAACATGATTCTCAACCCTGCCTGAAAGATGACTAGAAATAAAAGGAAAGTATGGGGAAAAATAATCAGAAAAGCTACATTAAAGGACTATTCTTCTCCACGGAGAGAATGGTATATACCCTATTTTAAAACAATGCCCCTGAGGGTTGTTTTGTTTTGTTTTGTTTTTTGCATTTGCTACCTTTGTTCATGAGAATCTGGTAATTTAAGGCACTACTGAATCCCATGTTTCAAGTTGGTAAATGAGGCCTATCTTCCAAAAACGTAGAATGCTAACAGTGTAAGAAGAAAAAAAGGAGGATATCATTATGCAATACTTTCTTTCACATTTTAAAGAAAACAGCTACTGCAGTTAGGCACTTCCTCTATGCTCCCTCTGCACAAACCTATTTTATCATTTCTCACACTGCTCTGTACTTTTGATGTAAATATTTGTCTTCTCATTAGCCTATAAACACCTCATGGGCATGTAGGATCTCTCTCATTCATTTTTTATACTCTTTTAAAATTTACAAAACTAATATTTGGACATGGTTAATAAAAACAGTACACAAGTATATACAATGAAAAATAACTTTCCTTTACCCTCCACATCCCTCCACATCCCTCCACAGGAAGCAACCACCATTGGTTTTTATGGGTATTTGAGAAGTTTTTTTATGCAAATCCAAAAATTGTTCTGAGCATTGTTTATTTTCTTTAACATATTTTTAGCAAAGTTTTTCATAGGCATCTATCTATCCCTTCTTTTTGAATAGCAGCATGGCAGTCTTTTTTATGGATTTGACATTTATTTAATTGTTGTGAAGGGGCATTTGGATGGTTTCAAGTCATTTTTGTTACAAACAAGGTCTCAATAAACATATTCCTACTTATTTGAACTAATATATGAGTATAATAGTACATTAAATTTCTAAGGTAGAATTCCTAGTTGAAAAGGAATATGGCTTTTAAATTTTGGAAGACGTTTCTCAAATACCCTTTTAGAGGACTCACCAAATTTCACTTCCATCAATGGTGTGCAATATTGTCTCTTTACTTATGCCCTTGACAATTCTGTGTACTACCAAGCATGATGAAATTTTCTAATTTGATAAATGAAACATGGTACCTTGTCTAAATTTGTGTGTTTTTAAAACTATGAGTAAATTTGAACACTTAAAATTCAGTATATATACATTTTATAGTTATATAAGTTATTTTGGAACATAATTATTGTTAGTTTTATAAAATATTATAAGGGCGGAATATAAGGTATGGTCTCTACTTTGAAAGCATAGAGTTCAATGTATTTTTTTATTAATTAACCCCCTTAAATCTGTTCTATCCTTATCTTTTTCTATTTGTTCTGTCATGGACTGTAATAGTTAAACTCTCCTACTATTATTGTGTTTCTCTCTTCTTGAATTTGTTATTATTTTAATTTACGAATTTTGATGGTACATTGATTTTGATAAATGGTTGATCAAACCACTTATTGATATAAATGGTTGTTCTTGTCTTATTTAATGCTTGCTACCCTGAATTAAGCAATGTTTAATACATTTTCATTTGACTCTAGATATGCATTTTATATATCAAACATAGTTGGGTTTTATTTTTTATCTGGTCCTAAAGTCTTTTTTTTTTTAATATATGTTTTATACTGTTTACAGTTATGTATGACAGATATGCCTGAACTTAGTTCTGCCATTTTGTTTTATGCCTTCTGCTTTTAATGCTTTTTTAGGGTGTAATCTTTTGCTCTACAGAAAGTGTTGTCTTTGTCTATCTTTGTATTCATGTTTTCTTCTAATAATTTGGAAATTTACTCTTCATTCCAGTGAATTGTAACCTTTATAACTTGATGTAATACATTCACATTCATATTCCTTTACATACCACCTTTAGGAAGCATCTATTAACTTCCTGCTATAAAAATGAAGAATGTAACTATACCTTCTGAGTTTTGCTGGTTATATTATTATTATTTGTTCTTCTCAGTTATATCTTTAGCCAACATACTAAAACACTTCTCTTTCTTGAGAAAGAACCTTGAGACAATATTTATTCACCCTCTCCTCTGTGAAAGATAACGTCGACCAATATACTTAAGTACATTATGCTTTATCTTTTCTCTGATTCCGCTGATCTGTTTTTGTTAGTCATATTGCTATTTCTGTGTTATTATGGCTTATAAGATTTATATTATGCTCAAAAACTTTATTTCCAACTTTTATTTAGTCTTTTTAAAATCCCGAAATAATTTAATAAATGCCAACTGTCCTTTTCTCCATTCATCTACTGGTTGGTTATATTGAGTGTGTTTTTGGAGTTTTTATATGTTGGAAAATATCTTCTTAGTATCTTTCTGAATTATTGCATGTTTGAACATGTCTTTCAATATCTCAAACACTGTTCTGTGACTGTATCTCCTTGCTGGAGGAAGGGGAAGCCTGCTGGTTAGTAAGGCCCTGTGTGTTCAGATTTCATGTGATTACAGGACTGGAGTGGGATGGTCACCTGCTTCTTGGTAAGATGACATATCTGACTGTGGCCATCTCACATGCCTTTGATGGTCACTAGGATCGAGGAAGTTCTGGCAGCTCCCATACACTTTCAGATTTATAGTACTTTTCCAAACAAGAGGTTGTTAGTAGACTTCTTGGAAGTCCAACCTAGTTTTGGAGAACTCTAAGTTCGGGAGAACTCATTGCCTGAGATGATTAGAAGAAAAATGCATCCTCTCTTGGTTTCCTCCCCAACCATGGACAACTGTCAATGTTCTTAGCAACACTTCTTCATAGATGGAAGATCTGGGTTATGGCTGTTGGCTAAATTCATCAAAGATAATAGAGTACAATGGAGCAGAAAAGTCTGACCACGCCAGGTTTAAATAGAAGTCAATTTTTCTTTTCTTGATGCCTAGCACAATGCCTGACACAAAGTTAATTCTTAGTTAACATTTATTAAATTATGGACAAAAGCACTATTTATGGTGATTCTGGGGCACATACATACTCTAATTTAGTTTTCAAATAAATGATTCCTACACTTGCTGTTATTACAGTAAATGTCAATTACTGTATTTCTCTGATTTACAATGTTGATTCTGAAATTATACATTTTTCTTATAGCTTTAAGATCAGAGTCAAAATTTGTGACAAGTGAAATACCATGGATTTTTTGTAATGGAGAGACCTTCTCCTCGGATACAGAAAGAAGGAATAAATGCAAGAGAATAATTGTTTTTAAAATCACCCTTTCCACTGAACCTTAGTCGTCAACTGATAGCACAGCTTATGGCATCACATTGATAATTGTTAAAAAAAATATTCACTTAGAACATTGTGATAAACCAGGGAAGAACTCATTTAAAATGTTTTTTCTTTGCTGTTTGTTTTGTTATCTAGGCACAAACATTTCCACACATCTATCTTCCACCCTTCCAACACAAACCTCTCAAGTCCTTCTTTTCCTTGGTAGGTTGCAAAGGGTCTTTTGAATCTAAAGGGCCCCTTGGAAGTCTGGCCTTATTGGCCTTTTCTCAATAGCTTGTTTTTATATGTTTAATAATCAAATAGAGAAGTCAAAGCTAAGGAAAAGAACCTTCTACTAAGCCTCCTCAACTCAAAGGTTGACATTCTTACTGCCTGATCAGATATCCTCATCTCAATGCCCATGATAAACCAACATGCAACCGCTCTAACTTTTCTGTCCTATATCTCTTTTTAAATGCTTTAAAAAAGTTACTGGACTTCCTTCTAACTAACCCCTGCCAATAATTTGTTATGCTTCCAGGCACCAGCAACAGGCTTTGTAGATGATATTGTGTTAGGCATTTCTCTCTCTAATAAAGGACACTCTCCTTATTTCAAATAAGAGAGGAGAGAAAAGGAGGGAAACAAATTGGCATCATTCATTAAATGCATTGCCTACATGTTGATGTTTATCATCAATCATGTTAAATCTAAATCTATTTACTCCTGTCTCAATCTCTGTAAATTTCCAATAAGAAAACAGTCATTTGCTTATTGTATGGAATGGGAATCAAATAGCAACCTGCTCTCTCTCTCTCTTTTTAAGGTTAAAACATGCATAAATAGATTGGTACTAATATTCCGGAGAGTAATTTGGCGATGGGCACCAGATGCTTTAGACTTTTGTGTGTCCTTTAATCCAATTATTCCACTTTTTAAACATTTTTCCTAAGAATTATAAAAATAGAAAAAAAATAACAAATAAGACAAAGGAGTTTGTTTTATAACATGTCCTAAGCACAGGTGAGTGGTTTTCTCTATTATTTTTACCAGTTTATTACCCCCAACAAATATTTGCCTTACAACAAATTGTTTTACAACAATTGATTTGAGGGTGTGTGCTTTAAGTCATAACTCCCATGAGGCATCCCCAGTCATAATGTTATGGGAACACAAAACCAGTTTCATGTAATAAGCTCTTGAGAGTTGCATCCTCTCTCTCAGTGACCTAAGGTTCCATTTTCATTCTCAGTCCTATAATTGCCTTCCTGAGAGTTGAATCAAATTCTTTGTTAAATCCATAAAATGGATATCTCACTGTGAACCTTTTAGAACCTCTATTAAGGCCTACTGGGTTATGTCCCTGATGAGAATAGGGTAGTAGGTTTAGAGATGAATGTTAACTTCTATGATCCCAGTGATATACAATAAGACAGCTGCTGCAAAATTCAAACTCTGACCCTTTCTTATAAAGAGAAAGTTTTGGAAACTTTTAAATTAATTGCCCCTTATTAAAAATTTGCAAATATCACAAGCCCAGACCTCTAAGAAACTCTCCAAATCTAAGCAAACCTTTCTAACCCATTCCAGTTCAGATAAATATGCTCATAGCTAAGCCAGAATTAAACTTTGTGCCTGGGATGAGGAACTAATGCTCAAGTCAAACTGCCATTTGCCAATCTGAGTCTTCTCTGACCTGAATGTCCACACAGATGGACTTTACTGGGTCAGAGAGCACTTGCCAGATGTCTATGGGATTAATAGGGTTATTAATCTGTGCTGACTTTCTTCTCTGATTGGCCATAAAATCTATGGCAGGAACTTATGTTCTGGCCTCCAAATGTGGAAGGATTTTTGCTCTTCCTGAGCTTGAGGCACGATTCTAATTCTTGAATAGCCCATTTGGTGTCTGAGTGAAGCTTTGATCTAGGAAATTTCAAAGCACTGCTGTGGAAACTGCCAAGTTATCATGCACTTGGACTTTCTGTATTTCATATTGGCTGCCTCACAGAAACCCTATGATGTTAAGAAAAAGAAAACAAATAGCAGAGTGATGGGGCATTATATCTGTGTTGACATTGTAGTACATTCTACTTCCATATAAGCTTTCAGCTAAGGACTGGTTGTGAAAAGGTCTGGCTCCATCTTGATGTGCTGAAGGATTATGAAAAAATCTTTAGCTTTCATAAGTGATAAATGACCATACTCCATTTTCATTTAAGACCTCAAAATATTTCTTTTTTAAACTCGGGAGGGATCACATATGATGCTGAATGTGTGCAAAACATTCTCTGATAGCAGCAGAGTTGACAGCAGGTACTGAAAAGTAATGAGACCTTTGAACAAGGTTTCTGAGGATAATTGCAAAGAAATAAAAGGTTAACAGAGGTATCCAACCACTGTTTTTCTTGGGTTTGTCTTACCAGTTTATGCAACTATTTGAATGCCTTGTTCAAAGATAAGTGAAATCACTTATTGCTTAAAATAGAATGTGATTTATGGCCCAGAAATGTCTTGGCATGAAAGGATGCAGCCATTACTCCAGACGTGGTTAGTTGAGAAAAACGGAAGGAAACATAAAGTGTAGACTTGGGCAGTTTGCATGAGCCTTAGACTCTTTCAAGTGAATAAGCAGCAGTCTGACACAGGCAGTGAAGGAATGTTTATATTTATTTTAATGACTATTTTAATAACATTGTGAACCTCATCTTTAGGATGCATAAATTGCATTTTAATATTTTGGAATTTTAATAGATTCTAAGACTATCAGGTACAGAGGAAAGATTGAGGGCACTGACATTTTTTCTCCTGGCTTTGCTGTCAAACACCAGGCAGTATGGCTATTGTACAAAAGGAAGAGAAATTGGTTTAGACTAGAAGCTCCCACAGGGTAAGGATAATATTTTTTAACATACAATATTCAACATAGCATCATATATGTGAAAATGATTCCATGAAATAATAAAAATGAAACTGTTTCACAATGTACATTTCTTGTATTATTAAAAGAGGAAAACAGCCAAAATGTAATTACTGGAAATTTCCAGTAATAAAAATGGATCCTTCCAAATATGGTTGGAACTAAGGAGTAAGAGTCTTTTGCATATTCAAGAAGAAAGAATTCAACATTTATTTTCCAAGCAGTTTCACAGTCATAACTTTAGGAAGTCATCATTTACTTAAGATAAAATAATATTTCACTTACATGAGATTGTCTGTGCATTAAAAATAATATTTGCTCTTTCTATAGCAGCATTCTTCCAAAAAGGTTGGTGTCTTTTCAGAAATTATCTTATAGACATCCAGCTTTTCCACTCCTATTTCTTTGATGTAGTCAGCTGCTGGAAACTCCAGATGCCACTCCTATGGTAGAAGCTAAAGTGATTTAAACAGAGTTACTAAGGAAGTTCATCTTGGTGTTGAACAGATTAAATCAGCATTTGGGACTATTATTCTTAGCTTTTCCCTGGTGTTCCGGTTTGCTAATGCTGCTGGAATGCAAAACACCAGAAATGGATTGGCTTTTATAAAAGGGGGTTTAGTTGATTACACAGTTACAGTCTTAAGGCCATAAAGTGTCCATCAACAAAAGGGTACCTTCACTGGAGAAAGGCCATTGGCATCTGGAAAACCTCTATTAGCTGGGAAGGCACATGGCTGGTGTCTGCTTGCTCCCAGGTTGTGTTTCAAAATGGCATTCTCCAAAATGTCTGCATCAGCTTCCAATGGCCATCTTCAAAATGTCTGTTGCAGCTCCAACTAGCTATGAGCTCCTTCTGTCTGAGCTTATATAGTGCTCCAGTAAACTCAAGAAGGCCCACGCTGAATGGGTGAGGCCACGCCTCCATGGAAATGATCCAATCAGATTTATCACCTACAGCTGGGTGGGTCATATCTCCCTAGACACTGAACCAATAGGTTCCAACCCAGTCCACACTAATGCATCTGCCCCCACAAGAATGCATTAAATAATATGGCTTTTTCTGGGGGACATAAATATACAAACTGGCATACCTGGTTAGACCCATGACCCCATCCCATAAGAATTTATTGAGTGACAAGTCAGCATAGCAATGTATTTTATGCTTTTCTTATAATTCTAGAAAATCACATTTATTTCTCTCCCTTCTTGATCTTTCTACAATGATAATTTTGGTAAATTCTAGGCTTAGCAAAGTATTTCAATAACTCTCGGAGTTATTTTATATTATTTTCAGTAGATAGCATATTCATTTGGTGGTATCAAATATTATATACTTCACACTTTATGCCAAACCTATGAAGAAGAACATGGTCAGTATCTTTTCTTTCCAAGTGAATAAACTAAATTGAGATGAATTACCTTAACCAAGATCACATGAGATGTCAAAAACTGGAACTCTGTCAGCAATGCTGCCCAATTCCACATTCCCTCTTGTTTCTATCATTCTTGAAATAATTTATGAATTGAGAGCACATTCCTCTCTCTTCCTTATAGAAAAAAATTAAAACAGTTCACAATAAAAGTTACTACTAGAGCACTGCAGAAATAGAATATGAAGATTATAAGTTATATAGAAAGAATGTAAAATAAATGAAGTTGGGGTCCTAAATAATGACTGAGACTATCTGTTAAATTGGGCTCAGAATTCCTTAAATATAATGTTAGATTCTTCTGTGCATAATAAAGCAATTTTACTTGTTAGGAGTAGTCTGGTCTGTGTGTAGTGGGGTGAGAGGAAAGTGGGGGAGGAATTCAAGGAAGGTTGAGAGAATCCTCTATAGACCAGTAGAGAGAAATAGAAATCAACTTCTTTAAATTCTGCTCAGGAATGCTACAGGCTTTCCATTTAGTCAGCAAAATAATGGCTATTACAAAAATACTTTTCCACTACTGCATGTTTTAAGTGACGATGTGTTGGAAACAGCTATGAGTAAAAACGTAAAGAAGAAATGCACCACGATCAGATTGGGCTCTGGCTAATCACACAAACAAGGGCTGAGTTCACCAACCAGCTCTTTTATTGAATAAAGGGCAACCACACTCACAGCCTCTTAGAGCAGTTGCTGGTCTTCTTAGATTCCTCTGGAGTTTCCCTTGGAGAACTTGTTTTCCCTTAGCCTTTGAACCAATTTCTAACAAAGTAAGAGCTCTGACTATAAAGCGGTGAGTCTGGCTTTAAAAAACGAATACTGCAAAATGTAAACACCAAAGCAAATGCTTTCCTTCAGTCATCGCCTTTTGTCTTAAACCAGTCGGTCCTTAGAACCATTAACAGCCACAAAGGAAATATGTCTTGAATTATGTGAGATATATACACGCATATATGTATTTTTTACATGACAATGTTGTAATAAGATTATTCTTATTTTTCAAGCTTTTATTTAGTGGCAATGCAGTTTTTTTAGTTTTCATCATACTTATTACTGACTTTTGCCTTAAAAGATGAGTAAAGCATTTAACAAAGTATATAATGTTCTTAAGCTTGTTTATGTAGTAAAAACATTTTTGGAGAACCTATTTTACATGTACCAGGTGCTGAAATTGTAGAGGAATAAGTTACCTCATTAAGGGAGTAGCCAAAAGGCATTTTCTAGTAATTAATATGGCCACATGGCTCTCTGTTTTAGGTTTAAGGGTACTCATTGACAATCATCTTAAGATTTTTTTAAGAGGGAAAAGAGCAATTTTTGGAAGCGCTGCATCTTTTTTTCTTCTTTTCCTCCATTCTGCCAGTTTTTAAATAGTACACTGTTTCTGATCAACTTTTGGCTTAGCCTCTCAAGGTCCTCTTTCAACAACTCAGACAGGTAAGAAAAACCCTGCCTTAGTTTCGGTGTGTTCAAATTATCACCAGAGTAACTCAACTCTTGTTTGTTTTCCGCCAAAAATAAAATCCATGATACAAATAAAATATCCAGGAATTTTTTTTACTTAATAAATTTGCAGGCACAATTCAAGCATAAAGTTTGGCACTCACTATTTATCAATGCCCAGCCAATTAGAAGCAGAAAGATTAGAGTGAATCTTTTTTAAAGTAATGCGTTATGAAGAAAATGACCAGTTAACCCAGTTTTTAAAGTGTAATCATCCATTTTTAATGGCTTCCGTCAGCTGGGCATCCACCCTGGAAAAAGTCTCAGGTTTGTTCTATTACAAGGTTAAGGAACTTGATGTGACTAAAAAGCTTTGTGATTAAATAAATTTTTTATTGTGAATGGCAATTCACAAACAAGCCCTCATGCTAAGAGTTTATATATTAAATGGAGGCTAGGGCCCTAGTGTAAAGTCATTTTCCCATTCAGTGCTTCACAGGAAAGCCATTAAAGAAGAGAACTCCTTCATAGCAAATAATTAGTCTGAGGATCTATTAAGAAATAAGAAATTGAGTTCCTATCATCTTTTCCTGACCAAATGACTACATTAGAAATATATGCATTTGAAGGGATCTAGCTCAGTAGATCAGTGCTTACTTTAATGTGTAAACTTTCTGAACCTCAATTTTTCACCACGTGACATGAAAAGGCAGGAGAAAATGTACTCTAAACTCCCTTTGAACACCTAAATTGCGTGAGTCTATGTCAATGTTTTGGTTAGAGACTGTGGCTATCAGCTTGTACAATCAGAAACCAGGGTTAGGTAATCTAGGGATTTGCTAAAGCAACTCATACAGGCTTGTGAGAGCCAATTGTTAAATTTTCAGGAATTCTGTGAGCCATTTGTTAAACATAGCCATTATTAAGAATTAAAGTATATAAACTTGTTATTCTATAAATTATATTTTTAAAAGGTCTCAAATACTCAAATCCATGAATTTGTAATCATTTTATCACCTTTTACTATTATCTGTACTCTTGAAGTTTTTTCATAATGATTGTAGCTGTATTGCAGAAATATTATATAATGGTGTGCTCCTGAGTATTTCCTCCTTAACTCCACATTCAGTGATGTCAGGTTGGGAGCTTGAAATTTGCCATGGTGAGAGTATATACACCAGGGAAATGGGCAAATGCTATAACTCAATGCCTATTAATTTTTTCAGAGAGCTGACTATTAAACATTTACCAACACACCATGGGGTCAACAGGATGAGACCAAGGAAAGGAAGGAGCAGTGGATTTAGGTAAGAGAATCTGAGTGCCACCATAAAGCAGACTACTCAGATGTCTGTATAGAGCAGACTCCACAAATGATAGTTTTACCTAGGTACATCTGGGCCATGTATTCTCTTTAGCCTGATGCAGTCTGGCCATATGAAGGAGAGAGGGAAGGAAGGAAAACTGGATAGGCAGAATCTTAGACTGTAGCTCAATTCTAAGAAAGATTAGGTCAAGCCAGTGGAATGTCTTTGAGCCAAAGTCATTGGTCAGAAGAGTGCCATCTCTCACAGAAATGGGCCTTCCTTAGCATCCCTCCAACACTCAATCACTGGCTGAAGCATCCTTTTAGAAGCATGGGCTTGGCACAAACTCAGGGCTGTAGATAGCAATGGGAACAGTCAGAAATGGGGGTAGTGCAGAAAAGAAGGGGAAAGGAGCGATGACTGGAGGGAGGATGAAAAGCAGCAGAGAGTCCAACTTGGTTATTATATAAGGTTCGTAGAAGTAAAGAGGGGGAGATGTTGAGTGTAACATTTCTAATTAAAATGCTAACTCCCTAGCATTATTGATAAATACAAGGGAAATGCTCTCAGCATCCCAAACTTCTAGGGTGGGGTCTCTCAGTTTTGTGGGTAAAAGTATCAAAGACCTGCCTTGAGCTTTGAAGTAAAAGAAGAAAATATTTTGTCAGACAGATAGGCTTTTGTTACTCTACATCCCTTTAGGTCATCAGCTTCCTGGACTTGCTGTTCTCATCATGAATTACTGCAATTGTAGGATGGGAAAAAAGGAGCCGCATTTCAAGTCACCTACAAAGAAGGCTCAGGAGGGAACATAAGCCAACTGGGCAATGCTGAAGTAAGCAGAAGGCATCATCCATTGATTCAATATTATTTTATTCTGGTGATACAGCAGTAAGCCATACAGAAAATAGCTTGTCCTCATGGAGTTTACATTGCAGAAGGAAAGATAAGTAATAAATGAATAACCAAAATAATTAATAACATAACTTCAGCTACTAAGCGCCATGAGGACAATTAAGCAGGGTGATGGGATATGGGATGATGGTTCTATGCCACATAGTCAGGAAAGTTCTTTCTCAAGTTTAGGGCTTTCCTCCTTCCTGGTGAAGATGTTTCTGTGTTTCCACCTTACCGTGTGCCAGTGCATCACATAGACCAAGAGCCATCCCACCCTTCTTCTCTTCCTGTTGCTGCTGCCACTGCCTCGTCTAGGCTAGTTGGGGTTGAGATGGAAGCAGAACGGAATGGGGACTATTTAACTATCTGCTGTGGGATCCTGTCCTGGGAAGAGGAGCAACTGAAGTCACAGCAGGAGAATAGCAGGCAGCTACACAACTCAACGCATTGGGCAGTCTCCTGTCCTTTCTCAACGTGCCCTGCTCCCCATTCTTGCTCCTCCTCTACACTTCCTCTCTTCAAGCTGCCTTCTCCAGGGAACCAAGGTAGCTGCTTTTCCATATGATGAGGCCAGACCTTGAGCCTAGCTGTATTTTTTAATCATTATTTTTTATTAGCAAAGCTGTAGATTTACAGAAATATCATGCATAAAATGCATAAAATACAGAATTCCCATATATCACCCCATTATTAACACCTTGCTTGGTGTGGGACATTTGTTATAAACCATGAAAGAACATTTTTATATTTGTACTATTAACTGTAGTTCATCGTTTACAAGAGGTTCCTTGTGTTGTGCAGTCCTATATCTTTTTTTAAATTTTTTATTCTAGTAACATATATGACTGAAAATTCCCTCTTTTAACCACAATCACATATATAATTGTGCTGTTAATTATATTCACAATGCTGTGCTGTCATTACTACCATCCATTACCAAAACTTTACAATCAACCCAAATAGAAACACTGTATAATTTATAGCATTATTAAAAATATACTTTAATTTCGTTTTTAACAAAGTTGTATATGCATATAATCTAGAGTCAACTAATTATGCAAGGCTTATTATGACAATCAGCAGCTTCTGATGCTTTTCCTGATTCCCATCTTCCACTGCACACAGGGAACCGTCTTCAAATCTTTTGTGTAATCTTTTTGATATTTACCTCTTCATCTCTAAACAATGTGTGTTATGTCATTGCCCTTTAATTTAGGCATTATCTATTGGTTTTCCTTTAAAGAAGATGAAGATTTAACTTCATTTCATTCTATTCCATCCCAACACACACACCCATTTTCCTTTTCCTATTATCCTAATATAATTATATTTTAGATGAATATTTTTATATGTATACTATGATTCTTTTTATTCTCCTGACAACTTCTTGTTTTACTTGGAGTTAACAGTTGTCTTGTCATTTGATTAGTTTTCTAAGTATTAATAGTTATCACTAAAATTTAACCCCCAACTCCCTGCCAGTTGGACAGATATCCTCTCAATAATTTCAAACTCACTAGGTCAATTCTGTTAATTTCTGTCTTATTTCATTTTCTTGAGGAAATCTTTCCCAGAGTCCTCTATCCTGATCCAGGCTGGCTTGACTGACATTTGGGTTGGCACACAGCTGCCGTCTTCACCCTCATCTCTTGTACCTTTCTTAGTTGGATTTCTTGATCACTCTATCCAATGCCTTCCTCTTTCTTGGTTTATACTGGCAGAAAATCTCTTCCAGTAGTTTCTTGAGAAAAGATGCATGGGATGGAAAATCTTTGAGATCTTGTGTATTTTAAAATTAACTATTCTATGCTCACTTTCAGTGAAAGTTCTGGCCTGAAAGTAATTTTCTCATTACCCACCTCCCTCTCGACTACACTGTTCTGAGAATTCATTTCTAAATGCCTTGGTGTGGGGATGTTAATATTCACTTTTTTGGGGACAAAATGAATTCTTGACTAGCTGTGATATTTTGTTCTCTTTCCTGTTCCATTTCTATCTCTAACATTTTGTTCTTTCATCTGGGAAATTTCCTCAGCTTAACCTTCCAAATTTTTTTGAGTATTTAATTTCTGTTTTATTTCTAAGAGCTATTGCCTCCCATTTTAATTTTTTAAGTCTTTAAATCCATATATATTGAGATCTTTCTTCTGTTTCAGGAATTTGTTTGTCTTCCACTGTTTTATCTTCTATATCACTTTATAATAGATCTTGATATCTGGCAGGGCATGTCCACCTATTTGGTTTTCCTTTAAGAGTGACTTGATTAATTTGGGCCCTTTTATCTCTCACATAAACTTCAAAAATTGCATGTTAAGCTTCATGGAATGGTCGTTTGGGATTTTGAATAAAATTGTACTAAATCTATGAATTTTATTATATTTATTCTCTTGATTTATGAGTATGATATATTTCTCCATTTACTTAGGTCTTGTTTAATGTTTTTGAGTAAAATGCTCTAATTTTCTCCACAAAGATCTTATTCATCATCTTTTTATCATTATTATTATGAAAAAGTGTTTTTTTGGTGAATAATAAAAAAGATAATAAAAATAAAAATAAAAATGTCATACAATATATTCATCATCTTTTAGCAGATCAAATCTTGGGTAGTCTATATTTTTTGTTGTAATTATAGAGGGTATTTTAAAAATAGGACTTTTCTACTTATTTGCTGCTGATATAACAATGCAATTGGTTTTTGGTTATTGACCTTATTCCAGCAAGTTTGGTAAATTCTCTCACTAAGTATGTATCAATAATAGGTAGAAAATCATATTATATACAAATGAGAACATTTGAATTTTTCCATTCTGATCCTTACACTTTAAATTTCTTTTACTTTCTCACTGCACTCATTAAGATTTCCAGTTCAATGCTGAGTATGAGCTATGATGGTGAACATTCTTTTCTTGTTTCAAAGTTTCTTGTTTCAAAGAAGGCATACTTCTAACATCATTACTGAATACAATATTTTTTGCAGGTTTTTGGTAAATGTCTTTTATTAAATTAATGATGTTCCTATTTTTAGTTTGAAAAGAAATTCCAACATGAATCTTGATAATTTTATTTATTTTTCCTGTATGTATTAAGATAATGACATTGTCTTTTTATTCCAATTTGTTATTATAAAAAATAGCATTAATTGATTTTCTAATGTTTAACCACCTATGGATTTCTGAGCCAAATTCAACATTGTTGTTTTAATTATCTTTTTCTCCACTGCTGGATTTGGTTTGCTAATATTTTGTTTAGGATTTTTGCACCTGTGTTCAAAAGTAAATTGGCTATAATATTCCTATTTCACACTCTCCATGTGTGGTTTTGTATTAATACCAACCACCTCACAATATGAGGTTCAGAATTTTATCTTTTTTACATTACTCTTGAAATTAATTGTTCCTTGAGTGTTTATCAGAACTCATCTGTCAACATTCTGGTCCCATTGTTTTTGTTAAGGGAGATTTAAAAATAAATATTTGGATCTCTGCTCTGTGTTTTGTTCAAATGATAACTTGAGCTTTCAGGAAGTAAGTCACAGCTTCCTCAGTAACTCCTTGGTGAGGATACTTGTGCACAAATCACCCCTGGCACCTGTAATCTCCAGAAAGTTGTGATTAAAAATGTCCTCCTGCTGACACTTATTGAGACTTCTGTCTGGCTTTCACTGGTAAGAAGACTCTGACACACCTGATCCTGGAAGGTAGCATCCAGAGTGATATGCTGCTGCTGCTGTGTGAGACCCTGAAACACTCCAAACGTAACCTGCAGTATCTAAGGTTGGAAGACTGTCATCTCACAGAAGCCTGCCCCAAGGATCTCTCTTCTGCTCTGATTGTCAACCAGAGGCTGACACAACTGTGCTTGACCAAGAATGACCTCGGGGATGGTGGGGTGAAACTTCTGTGCAAGAGCTTGAGTTACCCGACTGCAAGCTACAGACCCTGATTCTGTGGTGCTGCAGCATAATGGAAGTTGGTTGCAATCATCTCTCAAAGCTTCTCCAACAAAAATCAAGTCTAACTCAGTTGTATGTGGGGCTGAATCACATAGGAATTACTGGACTGAAGTCTCCTGGTAAAGCTTTGAAGGAGCCACTGTGTAACCTGAAATGTCTATGGCTGTGGGATGGGCACTCACTCCCTTCAGTTGCATGGAATTCTCCTCTGCTCTCAGCACCAACAAGGGTTTGATCAATCTGAATTTGGGCCAGAACACCCTGGGGCATAGCAGAATAAAGATGCTGTGTGAGACCTTGAAACCTGGGACCCTCAGGTGGAAGATAGATGAATCTGATACTGAAACCGAGAAGCTGCTGAAAGAGATCAGAGGAAGCAATCTGCAACTGAGCAATGAAAGTGGAAATCCAGATATCAGGAAACACAGACCTTCCTCTCAGGACTTCCTTTTCTGAGTCTCCCCAGAGTTATGGATCTTCAAGGTGATGGTGACTTTCATGAGTCCCCCCCAGTCATAAGTTAGTGGCTGAGCTACGTTATTTTTTTTTACATTTTTTATTATGAAATATATATACAGAAAAGTGATAGCTTTCAAAGTATGATTTAACAAGTAGTTAGCAAATTTCAAAGAATGTTATGGGTTACAGTTCCACCATTTCAGATATTTCCTTCTAGCTATTCTAATACCCTAGTAACTAAAAATAATTAAAAAATTAAAAAAAGTTTACATAAGAAAAAATAAAATAAAAATAAATATTTGATGGCTGTAAGACTTCACATTTTCAATTTCTTCTTTGGTCTGTATTTGTAAAAATTGTCTACTTTGTTTAAAGTTCCAAATGTATTCACATCAAGTTGTTCACATTATTTCCTTCTATCTTCTTAAGCTCTGCAGTGTCAATATTTATGCTCCTTCTCTCATTCTAATATTTTTTATTCATGCCTCCTTTCATTTTCTTAATACTCATACCAAAGATGTGTCAATTTTATTGGCCTTAATTTTTTTTATTAGAACAGTTGCAGGTTTACAGAAAAATCATGCAGAAAGTCAAGTTCTTATATTCTTGCCTCTCACACACAGTTTTCCCTATTATTACATTTTGCTGTAATTTTATCTGATAACTCTAGTTTCTAAAGTTTTGAGGGATGTCTAGCTTTGCTGTTACTTTTGTCTGTTGTCTCTTGTTCATGCAAGGTTTATTCCTTATTTGTGAGTTCCTATTTATGAGCTTATATTTATTAAAATTCTCTTTGTGAAGGTTCTGTAAGGCTTTTAATTGAGTATGCATTCCTCCAGAGACCATTTGGATTTGCTTCTGCCAAACACCAGTGGAGATTTTAAATTAAAATTTTCTTTTAAGGTTTTGTTGCATTGAACAGAGCACAAAACAGTGTATTCATTTCCCAAACTTATAGGAAGGTAGACCTGTGACTTTCAAATCTCAAGAGAAACTTTTGAAAAAACAAAATACCTCTAGCCAAAGCTGCAGCTGCCATAGATAATGATCCTTGCTGTTTGCCTTTGCTGGGCATGCTTTTTTTCTAGGTCACCTTTTTTTTCTCAGTGTGTAAGCCGTTACTGGTCCATTACTTCTCGCATTGCAGGCAGTGATCAGTCTCCATGCCCAGAGAGGGGCCACGACTTATTCTGCAGAACCCTTCCACCACCTTTTCTGCTGCAGGTGTTGCAGCATGTCTGGGAGCTCCTGACACTGAGCCTCTAGAAGCTCTCAGGATACGTGGTTGTTTCAGTGGCAGTTTGCCTCCCTACTCTGTTTTTAGCCTCTAGGTTTCTCCTAACTTTCTGGCATACCCCTCCATTAATTTATAAAGAAATTTTCAAACTATTTCTCTAGCATCATTCGGTGTTTCTCAGCCAGACTGTTTTGGGATTTCTAGATTGAAATTATAGCAGGCAATGGAAGTCTTTCTAATTTTTTAAACAGACTTAAATTATCCTCTTTATTTTAGACTCTCCCTTTATCCTCACTTCCAGAGGTAGGATATAACTGATTCTTGAGACTTTTGGAAATTCAGTTGGATAAATCTGATTGATTCTAGGCTTTTTCCATTGCTGGTTTAGGATTTTGTACTTCCAGGTGTGTCATGTAAGTTATACTTCCAGCAAAGGGGAAAAGGTTCATGCTGAGTCTGCTCTTTTATCGAGTTTTCCTGGGACCCTCACCACATGTCTTCCACTTACCTCCCATTGAGTGTAGATTTTTCACAATGGCCATTGCTAGATAGAAGGGTAGCTGGGAAACGCAGTTTTCAGCTGAGCACTTTCGCACACTGAACTAATCTAGGCTTCTGTTAGTAAGGAAGAATGGGACAATGAATACTGTTGGGCAATTAGCTGTATTTGCACATCCAGGTTAAGAATTTGATGTCCATCTTTATGCTCATGCATACTCATGTACACATATGAATACACACATGTAAATATTTTTCTTTTTAAATTACTAAAATTTGATTATACTCTACACATTATTCTTACTTTTATTCTTTTTCGTGTGACATTCTATAAAATGTTCTTTCCAGATCAATACATAAAAATCTTTTAAACTGCTAAAAGATATTCCATAAAATACATAGTCAATAATTTATTCTTCAGTTATTCCCCTATTGCTAGACATATAGACACTTAGGTAATTTCTAGAGTTCTTCCATTAAGAACAATCCTGCAATAAGTGTCCTTGTGTGCACACAGGCTTTTATACTTTTTTCCTATAGAGTGCATTACTAAAAATAGGATTAGTTTATTTCATTCTCACAAACAATGTATGAGAATACCCATTTGCCTACAACTTTATCGAGCTCTGGATATTATCACTTTCTGGCTTTGACTAATGATTTGGTAACAAAGAGATTGTTATATTATTTTAATTTTAATTTTCCTATTTACTAGTGAGTTATTATTTTCATATATTTATTGATCATTTTATTATGTTCTTTTTCTCTTACCAGTAAAAACTAATCTTGCATTAGCAATTTTAAATCCTCATCCTTCAAATGTTGTA
This sequence comes from Choloepus didactylus, assembly GCF_015220235.1. Classification (NCBI taxonomy): domain Eukaryota; kingdom Metazoa; phylum Chordata; class Mammalia; order Pilosa; family Megalonychidae; genus Choloepus; species Choloepus didactylus. The sequence goes on along the minus strand of NC_051319.1, from coordinate 68,904,366 downwards.
GTACACTTGTAAATTTTGGGTGCCCACATTGCATTTCCCTGGTGATCGCACTCTGATTTTGTGGGAAAGCTGTTTTCCTCCATTAGATACAGTGTGACAGGGTATTTCAGTGAAGTCTCCCTGTCATTCCCATGCCAGAGGAGGTCACAGACTCCAATTGGGGCCATCTTCACTCTCTGTCCTTGAAATGTGAATCCTGCACAGTGACGATACCCTGAAAATGGCAGAAGCATTCTGCTACCTAGACTTACAGAACTTCCCTGGTTCTTCCTCTTTCTAAGCCCATTTCTGAAGCCTTTCTCAAGTCTGTAAGCAGATCCATATTCTTTGAATAAATTCCCCTTCTGTTTGTGCTTTCTGGAATTATTTTCTGTTGCTTGCCCCCAAAGAACCTGACCAATTGAAAAACTGTCTACCAAGAGTGGGTTATAGATAGTCAACCCCCAAGGAAATGCAGGCTGTTTGAAATTGGTTATTGGGCAAGAAGCAGCAGCAAAACACAGTGAGACTCTTATTCATATTCCAGGATGAGAAACCAGAAATCCGTGATATTCAGGGACACAACAATGAATAGAGTTAGCAAGAGTGGCTTCTCCTCTAATTAGCCAGAAAAGGAGGACTAAGCTCCAGGGCACTAGTGGCTGGTATAGAACAATTTAAAGGTGTGAGTGATTTCTGAGAGCAGGGTTGTTTGTTTTTATTCACCTAGCCCCTAGAGATGTGCCTGGCATATAGCAAATGAATGAATAAGATGGCTCTGCTGATGAAATCAGGTAACATAAAGAGACAGAGAAAATGACAAGGGAAAATTCCTAAAATCTTGAGTCAGGGCATAATCTCAGGAACTTTCTTTGACCCTGATAGAAGAATCCCTTACTTCTTGTAGGTGATCTAAAAACAAGTCTCAAAGCCAGCTTCTAAGATTGCACATCTTGTATATTGGTCTGGAAAGAGTACTGATAATTTGAAGGGGATATCTAAGATGCTTTGGTGGTCTTGACAAGATTTCTAAACATTCCAGCTCCTCTGGTGTTCTTCCCATTGTTTATTCCTTACCCAAGAAATTAATCCCACCCTTACCTGAAGAACCCATCTCTCCCTTGAAGCCAACTCCTTACCACTCATTTTTCAATGGTAACAGACAGGTGAAAAAGCTCCAATTTCATCCCACTCTGGAAGAAATGCAGATTCAAAGCAGGAAAAAACAGTGCTTACAAAATCACAAAATTACAAAGCAAAAAAAAACAGCTGCCATCTTAGTGAAGTCTCTAGGGTTTGTCAAGATATTTCTCCAAACTGAAAGATAAGTTATTACATCTTGAATTCTCTACTTGTTTTAAAGATGACTAACACTTGGTGGGCAAGCAACATATCTGCCAGGTGACTCAAAGGCTACAATGTCTTGAGTGGGGCTTAGAGTAAGGAAAGAAGGCTACAGGGTAAGCACCTAGACGCCTTCAACCAGCAGGTACCAGGGCACTTGAAGTATCTGTGGTAGAACACAGTGCTGTGTGGAGCCTGTTGAGTCTCAAGGAAAGATCGACAGCCGAGTCCTGGGATATTAAAGCAAAGTTATAGCCTCTTTAGCCATTATCCAATTTTTAAAATAACAGGTGTATTGAGATATTATTCACATACCATATAATTCACTCATTTTGAGTGGATTAACACTCAATGGTAATTATTGTATATTCACAAAGTTGTGTGACCATCACATAATCAATTTTAGAACATTTTCATTGTCCCCGAAAAGAAACCTAGTTAACTATTAGCAGTCACTCCCAATTCTCTCCTCTCTCCATTCCCTGGAAACCCCTAGTCTACTTCTGTCTCTATGTATTTGCCTCAACCACATATAATATGTGATCTGCTGTGACTGACTTCTTTCATTTAACATAATGTTTTCAAAGCTCACTTCATGTCATAGCATGTAACAATTTCCTTTCTGTTTATGGCTGAATAATATTCCATTCTATGGACATACTACCTTTTTTTCCATTCTTCAGTTGCAGGATATTTGGGTTTCCACTTTACTGGGTATTGTGAATGCTGCTATGAACATTGTCGTACAAGTTTTTATGTGGACATATGCTTTCATTTGTTTTGGGTATATACTTAGCAGTGGACTTGCTGTGTCACAATTCCACCTTTTTGAGGGACTTCCAAGTCCATTTTCCTAAGTGGCTGCACCATTTTACTTTTCCACCAGTGGTATATGAGGGTTCTGATTTCTCCACATCTTTGCCAACACTTGTGTTTGTCTTTATTTTTTATTATAACAATCCAAGTGAGTGTGAAGTAGTATCTCATTGGGGTTTTGATTTGCATTTACCTAATGGCTAATGATGGTGAGCATCTTTTCATGAGCTTTATTGGTCATATCTTCTTTGGAGAAATGTCTACTAAAGTCCTTTGCCCATTTTTAAATTGGGTTTTGGTCTTTTTGTTATTGAGTGATGTGTTCTTTATATATTCTAGATAACAAATCCTTTATCAGATATATGATTTGCAATTATTTTCTCCATTTCTGAGGGTTGTCTTTTCACTTTATTTGTATCCTTTTCTTTTTGTAAGTCACAAACCATGTATGTTTTCTTTTTTATTAAAGAAGTTGTGGGTTACGGAACAATCATGGATAAAATACAGGATTTCCATGTACTACCCTATTAGTAACACCTTGCATTGGTGTGGTACATTTGTTTAAATTGATGAAAGCACATTTTTATAATTGTACTATTAACTATAGTCCATAATTTAACTTAGGGTTCACTGTGTACTATAGTTTCTTGGATTTTTTAAAAAATATTATTCTATTACTATATATAAACCTTTATATATATATATATAAACTATATATAAACATTTCTCTTTTTAACCACATTCATTTATATATTTCATTGCTATTAATGGTACATTGTTGTTCTAACATCACCACAATCCATTACCAAATCATTTCCATCATTCCAAATAGGAACTCAGTACATTTTAAGCTTTAACTCCTTGTTCCCTCTCCCCACCCTGTCCCCTGGTATCCTATTTTCTAGATTCTGACTCTATGAGTTTGCTTATTCTAATTATTTCATGCCAGTGAGATCACACAATATTTGTCCTTTTGTGTCTGCTTTATTTCACACAACATAATGTCTTCCAGTTCATCCATGTTGTCGCATGTGTCAGAATTTCATTCCTTTTTACAGCTGAATAATAGTCCATTGTATGTATATACCATATTTTGTTTATCCATTCATCGGTTGATGGACACTTGGCATGATGGTTGAGTTCTTGTGTCAACTTGGCTGGGTTTTGGTGTCCATTTGTTTGGTCAAGCAAGCACTGGCCTAATTGTTACCGTGAGGACATTTCGTGGACTTAAATCATCAATAAATTGACTACATCTATGGCTGATCCATCTAAAATCAGCTGAGGAGATTGCTTTCAACAATGAGGGAAGTCTCATTCAGTTAAAGGCTTTAAAAGGAGAAGAGATTATTTCAGCAGAGAGAAGAGAGAATTTCCGTTTCTACTTCATCCAGCCAGCTTTTTCTGGAGAATTCGTCAAAAACCTTCACTGGAGTTCTCAGCTTGCAGCCTGCCCTATGGAATTTGGATTTGTGCATGTCCACAGTCATGCGAGACAATTGATATAAAAACTCATATTTACAGGTATCTTCTGTCAGTTCTTTTTCCATATAGAATCCTAATACACTTGGGTTGCTTTTATCTTTTGGCAATTGTGAACAATGACCCTATGAACATCGGTGTGAAAATATCTGTTCGAGTCCTTGTTTTCAATTCTTTTGGATATATACCTGGTAGTGGGATTGCCGGGTAATATGCTAATTTTATACTTAATTTTCTGAGGAACTGCCAAACTGTCTTCTACAACAGTTGTATCATTTTACATTGCCATCAGCAATCACTAAGTTTTCCTATTTCTCTGCATCCTTTCCAATACTTGCAATTTTATGTTGTTTTTAAATAGTAGCTATTCTAGTAGGTGTAAAATGGTATATCATTGTAGTTTTGATTTGGATTTTCCTGATGGCTAATGATGTTGAGCATCTTTTCATGTGCTTTTTGTCCATTTTTATATCTTCTTTGGAGAGAAGGTCCTGAAGATGAAGCCCTACATTTTCTTTTAGGAGTTTTATAGTACCAGCTTATATTTAGGTCTTTGATCCATTTTGAGTCAATGTTTTTAAAGACCTCAGGTTGAGGTCCTCCTTCATTCATTTGAAAATTGGGATCCAGTTTTCCCAGCACCATTTGTTTATCTTTGTGTCTCTTGAAGCATAAAAGACTTTAATTTTGTTGATGTAAAATTTATTTAATTTTCTTTTGATGCTTTTGTTTTTTGTGTCATATCTAAGAAACTATTGTCTAATCCAAGGTCATGAACATTTACATCTATGTTTTCTTTTAAGAGTTAAGATTTAACTCTTACATTTAGGTCTTTGATCCATTTTGAGTTAATTTATGTATATGATGTGAGGTGGGAACAAGTATCCATTTTCATTCTCAGAAATTTGTATTGACTTGATCCTGGACCGTTGATACCTGATTATACAACACCAGGCAACAATCCATCCTCGGCCACCCATCATCATGCCATAAGATAAGGGAGGTTTTGACATAATAGTAAGTTGCATCAATAGGTTTTTCATACTCAGAACATGATAACTTCTGCTGCACTCCTTCCCTTCCCTGTATTTCAGGGTTTTTCAACAATAGCACTATTAATATTTCAGACAGGATAATTATTTCTTGTGGAGCTGTTCTCTGCACTGTAGAATGTAACAGTTTCCCTGGTCTTCAACCACTAGATGCCAATAGCAACCCCCTAGTTGTGGCAACCAAAATTGTATCCAGACATTGCCAAATGTCCATTGGGTGGCAAAATCATTCCTTGTTGAGAACCACTGCATTATCTTACCTATGGACTTATTGGTAGTTTTTTAAGATCTGTTGCCTGAAGAGAAAAAAAAAAATGAGCTTGATTACTAATGTCTTTGTACAGAATGCTGGCACCTGTAGAAATTGAACTGCTACCTCATTGCATGCCCACTCAGAGGTAAGCCCAAAGGGCATAAGAAAAGGAAAATCCAAAGTTGGTAAAATTTGAGTGGCATCTAATTGGCCACATTTCCTAGGAGAGATGACATGAGGTAAGGACTTACATTGTCTTAAGAAGTAGCTAATGATTTAACTAGATTTCTAGGAACTTGAAAGCTGTAAAATTTGATGTCAAGGTGGTTTGCAGAAGGGATCTCTCAACAGACCTAGAATGGACTCAAAGTGTGAGAATTTTCATGTCCCCATATAAATACGCACCAAAGATGCATACTGCAAAGGAATCACTCAATAAACAGGTGGTTATAATGACTTATTCCATGGCTATCAGTCAACATCCTTCCAGAATAATGCCAGTGCTTATTCAATGGACTCATGAAGTGGCAAAAGTATCATGTATCTCTGTATGCTAATACTAAGGTTGAAATTCAGTGAGGATGACCTGGTTATTGCAACTGCCAAGTACTCAATTTACCAGCACATTGATGAACTTTGAGTCTTCAATAGCATAAGTTTAGGTGGCTCGCCAGCTACCTCATGGCAGGGTCATCACTTAGGACCTCTTAAATCATGGGTGGGACAATGGTTTGTTTGTCCTCACCATATAATAGATACTCATTTTAGATTTGGATTTTCTTTCTCTCCTTAATGCTTCTTCCCAGGAGTATATACATGGACTTCGCACATACCTAATATGCTATCATTCTAGTCCATTTAGCATTGCCTCTGACCAGGCAAACTTGAACTTATGTTACAGAGGCAGAAATAACGCAAAGAACTGGTAACTGTGGAGTTGATTTATTATCTTGTACATCATCACTCAGACAGTTTGTCTTAAAGAAACACAAAAAGGCCTTGTAGAGACCCACGGATGCTCAAGTTTAGAAAATAACACCTTTTAAGATTGGGGCACTGTTCTGAAAGATACAGAATATGCTCTAAACATGTGCTAATACAGGGTGCATTTCTCCCATTTGCTAGGAACTAAGAAGTGGGAACTAGCTCCTGTTATACCTAATCATGCATTTGCTGATTTTCTTCTTCTTATTTCTGTTATGTGGCATCTGCTTGATTTGAGACCTTAGTATCCACATGAAAAAATGCTTTCAACAAGAGCACATGTTCATGAACTGGAAGCTGAGACTGCAACCCTGACCATTTGGGATCCTCATGACACTAGATGAATAGACAAGATTAGGTTATAAGGTTAAATGTAGTGACAGATCTGAACTTTGTCATATTTAACCTACTTTTCTTTATTGATATATGAAAATTAAATAACTATGCAGCCTCTTGCTTCCTAGTCACCTGACAAAATATTTTACTTGTCAACTTCATCTCCCTGAATTCTAGAGTTTACTAACATGGTTTACACTTTAATTCTAAGCCATTAATTTTTCTTTTGCTATATGGTTCCTTGGGTTCTCAGTCATATTGTGATCTGGCTTTTAGATTCACCTGTAATATTTTCATGATTTAATGTTCATCTATTTTCCTTATACCCTTCATTTTTCCCTAACTTGAGATCTTTGTTCTGCTTTCATTTTTATTTAGTGAAAGTGGTTCTTTAAGTAAGTTTGTAATTAGGGCATTTGGATGTAATACTTTATGAGTCCTTATACATCTTAAAATATTTTTTGTTTGTGCTGCATGAAAAGAATATTTTCATCCAATTTCTTCTGTCACTGCTCTTTTCAAAAAAAGCTCTTCTACTGTCTTCTGATTTCCTATGTTGATGATTAAAAAGTCTGATGCTAGTCTATCTTTCCTTTTGTGAGCAATCTGTTAATTTTGCTTATAATTTTAAGTTTGTTTTGCTATCCTTATAGTTCAGAAATTTCACCAGGATGCGTATCTCTCTCTCCATTTTTTCATTAATCTTGTTTTATTAAAACTCAGTAATTACTTTCATATTTGAAGGAAAGATCTGAAAATCTGAATGATTCATAATGTGGAAGGGCAGAGTTTATTGAAGTTTTCTTTTATTATTTCTTTGATTACCACTTTCCTAAGTGTTCCTGTTTTCTCTCTCTAGATCAGCAACGGTTTCAATATTGTGTCTCTTGGACCACTGTTTCCTGTTTTTTCACCCATGATTACCATATTTGGAGTTACACTCTTGGTTGCATTTCATCTCCCAAAACATGAATTTCATCTCAGCAGGTATCTCTCTCTCTCTCTCTCTCACACACACACACACACACACAATTTCTCTATTGAATTTTTAGTTCCAGGTTTCTGTAACTATATCGCTTTAAGAGTTTTAACCATATTTTACCGAAGATTTCTTCCATTTTCTACATTATCTCCACCTCCATAATACAGGCTTATCGTAGTTTTTCAGTTTAGCTTCTTCTCCTTCTATCTGTGCTGTAATGTATCCATCAAGTGGCTTGTGATTGTTCTCTAACTATTCGTGTTGACTGTGTGTGGCTTTCAACACCTCTGTAGATTTCTCTGGTTCTTGGGTACTGATAGTCACAGAAGGCACTTTTCCTTTGGTGGGCAGCCAGTGTTCAGCTTGGCCCCTTTGTTAATACAATGGCAGAGGGCTCTCAGTTCACATTCTGAGTAGGGATAGACTGAGCTTAGCCCAACATGGAAACTATCCTTCCTAGGATGCCCCCATCCACTGCACAGTAGCCTCTCCCATTGCTGCATAGTCAAGGGCAGAGACATCCCTCCCTTACTTTCTGTTTGTGTATCCCCCCAGGTGAGCCGCTGCCACCATGCACCCCCTTCATAGTCCATTCCCCATCAGCTCCCAGCAAATCACATGTACATTTTTACTCCCAACCTGTACCATCTTCCAAGGTCTTTGAATCTTACTCTATATGGAATCTCTTCAGTTTACCAAGATCTGCACTCAGCTTTTCCTGGATGACTGTTTTCTTCACGATGGGAATATGAGGCAAGGTCACCGTCTTCCCAAAATCCCACATCCAAATGTGCTAAATGCATTCTTACTCCTTAGGAAGATAATATTTTATGTGAGATGAAATTATATTATAATTGCTTTTGTAAATTACTTCTGTAGAAATAAAATATGTATGGAATTTTGTGATAGTACAAAAATAGATCCGGATATGGCCACATGAATATAGCTTTTATATTTTTCATTAAACGCTCACTTCTGATTTACCAGCCTCATCACCTATCTGATTATTGCAAACTGGCTCATATTATTAGCTAATTTTTCATAGTAGTAATGATTGCTAACATTTACTGGGTATTTACTATGTGTTAGCCACTGAAGTAAGCTTTTGCATGTACAAATTAATGAATCTTTGCAAAAGTCTATGAAATAGGTACTATTATTTCCAACATATTACAGTGTAGAGCCAAGATCCAGAGAGGTTAACTTGCTAAAGTCACAAAGTTAATTAGATGTTTTCTTGCCCTAACTAAATAATGAGTTACTTGAAAGTATAGTTCATGTCTTATACTTCTCTGCATCCCCAACCATGGTCAGGACTTTAGTAAATAAACAGGTGAGAGAAGAAGCAAAGTTTTATTCATACTTGTTTCCCCAGAACCCAGCATAGTGCTATAAAACTAATGCTTCAAAATGTTTTAATTTATAAATGGAAGCACTGACAAACTTCTGAGATTAGCAAAGGAAATCCACATAAGATAACCTAAGGCTGCTTACAGAGGACCTGACTTCATCACTTACCCTGGGTTCTGGAGATCCAAACATGAATATAATATTGCCTGTGTCCTTAAAGAACAAGTAGTCTGAAGGAAACACAGACACACGAACCACTGAAAACAATAACATATTATTTTAAAAATGTATATGTAAAATGCTATAGGACCACACATGAGAACTATTAATTTTTCCAGTAGGATCATAAGTTTTTGCTTCTCATTAGTTAACAATAGAATCAGATACAGAAATAAACACTACTTTACAGTTTTTCATTAGAAAGTTTATTGCATTAATCTACAGCTTATTTGGTGATATAAATGACAGTGTAGGCTAATATTGATGAAAGTTTATCATCTTTGGAAAAGATAAATATTTCAACAATGAAAGGTTTCTTTGCTTGCTACAACCAAGAAAATCCTAATGTATTTTGAATTTTTCCTCTTAAAAATATATATTGCAATTTGGCCATATCAAAATGAAGCCTAGGCTAAATACTGAACTAGAATAAGCAGACACAGTGTTAGGACACCAATATTAACAGTACATGTTTAGTTAACTAATAAACTAATTAACTAGTAAACAAACACCCATCTGCACTGTGACTCACGCTTGCATATCTATGTGCAGTTCCATGATATAAAGCCTTTAAGATCAAATTATATTTTAAATATTTAGTTTGAATAATAAAGACACATCACCCAGGGATAGAAAATTCTTCATTAAAAAATGTAACCTTAAAACTCAGATATTTATGATTTCATCTTATTTTAAGTGAATTTCCATTATCAGCATGATTTTTAAATGGAATTGTGATACTTCTGTGCAACTTTTGCAATATCTATAGTTTTTAAATCCCAATAACCAAGAACTATTACTGTAGCTCTTTGGGATCAAGATGAGCACATTTTTACAAAGTTGTTTGCCTTTCTCACAACATACAATCGTTGTGCTAATGAATTTGATTGTAATTTGGTTATAACTGTCTTACTATAAAACTCTACAGCTGACTTTCCCAAATTATGTGACTATGGTTTTCTATAAAGATGATGCTAACCATATTAAACTAAATGTTAACATTACTACTATATCATTGATGAGGTATTGATGTCAGGCATTGTAAATAATTATGAAATAATTAGCCGCAATATATAATTAGCTACAAATAACATTTTCAACTTATTAAAGCAACCGTGAGTTATCATTTGGGCAAGTTTGGGTGTGTGAGTGTGTGGGTGTGTAGATACACAAATAATTTATAAATTTTCTGATATATCAACTTCTAGGAAAAGAATAAAAATTTGGCTGATATTCTTACATGAATGGCCTTTGATAGGTATCTTCAAATTCATTCACCACTTTAACCACTACAGTATATAAGGGAGAAATTATTTTTAGTGTTTAAAATTAAAGTGGGTTTAAAGGTCAGGAGAACAGATCTATGATATATGAAAAATGACATCTCCATCAAATTAAATTTGATGTGTCTTGAAAAGTTCCCGAAGGTTGCAGTTGTGGGAAAATTTTGCTAGGTTTCTTTTTGTTTTTTATTATCTCTTATTCTGAAAAAAGTATTTCTCTCTTTACTCAAATCTGTATCAAAATATCTAGAAAATTTTTCTTACTCAACTAGACTTCTCTGTATGTAACATGTAGTTTTACAATATCTACAATGATTTCAGGGATCTAATGTTTGAAAACTTCAGGTGTAAGTGTTGTTTCAGGACAATAGACAGCCCTGAGCAACTTATTTGTCAGAAAGAATGTGCAGTAAGGGACGGCTGGGCCCCTTTGGAGTCCACATCTGTTGCCCAGGTTTTCTAGTTAAGTTGCTTTTGCTTTTGTACATGAAACTTTCATTTGTTATAATGGAATGAGAAAACAAAATTTCTTTTCTTTTTTTTTTTTTTAACCTATCTCCAGGAAGTAATGGGAAAACTCAAACTTATCATGGAGCTCTGAAAAGATCTTTAACAAAGAAGGAAATAATGTCTTGGCTTTTTCTTGTCAAAAAGGACTCTTTATGGCTACTGAACCACAAATGTCTTAATTAGATCCTTATACCTTATACCCTATAACCTATAGTCAAGGATCGGCCAGTGGTTAACTATTAGAATAAATCAGTTGTCTCTATGGTGTGTTCCAGACAATTCCATATTTTCTTGAATTAACTTTGAGGTTCCTTAAGAGAAATGGCCATCAAAGGAGTGAGAGTTCTAAGTGTGTTTGTTCTGTCATCCACCTGAAGAAATCGCCATTACAGGGGCAGGCATGCAACATGAAATAACTGAATATCTCAGCTCAATAATAGGCAGGAACAATGCCTTATGTATACTATTGGCAAATGGGTGCACACCACATATTTGTTAATTGATTCATTGAGACATAATGCCATAAGGGTTTCATGTCTTTAAAAGAATGAAGATCATCATTTTTCCTTATGAAGTTGCTTCTTAATTCAGCCTTTCAACCCCTTTGCTTGTTCAGGGAGATCCAAGAAACAGAAACCACCTTTCTTGCAGCATATCTGTATTTTTATGAGGTACCTACCTTGGAGCGAAAAATGTTATTGCATGATACATATGCAAAGAATGGCTATACGTTCTGTGTACATGGAACAGACCTGATTTAAGCCTATGGCAGCATAAATATTAATAATGCCCTTCTTTACTCTTAAAAGTGTCCCAGTTTGGATGGTCAATGATAGGACCGCTGTATGAAGGTCTTTAGAAAGATCAGCCCATGGCACTCATGCAGTAAAAATTCCTCCTTCTTCCTGTTTTGCCAAATAGTTTCTCATTGATCTTTTGCAAATATCACTTCGACTAATGGTTTATATGAATAAGGAAGACAATTAGCATATTTATAGCTCTTTGCAAGTAGCCTCCAAACTTATAATCTATGTAGTCACTTTTCAGTGACCACCATGGGAATGTTCCTCACTGGAGACCTAGCGAGCTGCAGCCCCAGACTCAGGGAACTCAGAGATCAAAAGGAACTCCATCTTAGAGTATTAACAAGTCTTCTCCATTTCAATCATAAGCCATCTGTATTATGGCTAAGATAAAATTTTAGTAATAATCAGTAATGATCAGTTTTAGTAAATTTGAATTATAATATATATTCTCATATCCTCCCTCCAAAAGAAAAGAGACCAATGCATTTTTTTACCAAGCAAAAGATGTGTGGCAATAATACAAGAAACAATGAACATATAATATAATAAATTTTCATTAACAATCCAAACACTACAAAACATAGAATATGCAACTTAAAAATGGAAATACAAATTAATGAAAAATGGGTACATGTCATATTAGCAATGCAAAAGACCAGCTTAAGCATAATTTCTCTAAATCAACAATTAATAAAAGGAAAGTGCCCTTTTCTCAAATATGCACAAAAATATTTCAGTCACTTCTAGGGAAAAATTAATCAAAACTTTCTGTTAACTTTATATTACAGTATGTATTACTAATGGTTTACAAAACTTAAGCTTCTTCTTACACTTAAAATTTACAACCTTTGCCAATCATTACGCACTCATTCAATCCAGTCTGTCAAAAATTAAATTATTTCATTTCTTTATTTATGAAATAATTATTGATATGTTATGGATCTCAAGTGGTGAATGTGTATGATGGGGACAAGTGCTCAGAGTAATGCGGATCCAAAGGGGGCTATGGCTCAGACAGGGAGAAAAATCACCTCTGCCTGGCACATCAGTGTATTGACTCTTGCAATCCTTCTACTATTTATAAAATAATTCTAATTTTACATTTCCTCATTTTTGAAAAGTCTAAAGTTTTCATGTTTAAATTTGCTATCCACTTCTAATTGATTTAAAGTCTATCCAGTTATGCCACTTGACAGAATGTTTCCTCTTATGTTAATATTCTCCCTACACTTCTGAGTCCATCTGAAAAAAAATTAAATGGTAAGGGCTTAATAATATGCCCCTTTTCTTCTCTGTGTTTATTGATTCACACCACTTTTATGAAGTGAATTTTATGATAAACTGCACAATCTTAGGTACAGCTCTACAATGAAAATGAGAAGGAAAATATTTAAATTTCAATTTTCAAGCAGTAATACCAACGTCCACTGCAACCCGTCTCAAAAGGAGTTCTGCGAGCTCATGTTTTTTAGCCAGGATCTGACAGTAAGTCATGCTTCATGGGTGCAGTTCTAAAACTAACGGCAATGGGAAATCACATTGGTATCTCCTTCCAAGCCACCTGTACAAAAAGCGCCTACAGCCAGTGTCAGCCTCAGCTTTGAGCTTTCTGGTTCACGTCCAACAACTGCCTATCAAATCAGTCAACATTCATATATGGTGGCTAACTTGAGGACGGAGAACTGAACTGCAGTTCTGGAGAGTGTTCCAGCGGCTAACCAGTGTCCTTTGGTGTCATTCACTGCTGCTGCCGCTGCTGCTGCTGCCACTGCCACTGCCACCCTCTTGCTTGGGGGAGGACGAACTGTCTCGGACTGGCAGCAGGTCATAATGACAGGGGATGTGACTATTTTTTGGGAGGTCATACGGATCCTGAGTGAGATGCCCGTTATTGCTGAATATTCCTTGTACAACACTCACTGTAGGTTCTGTGATAACCAAGGACATGTTAATTTATCAGTGATGGAAATTTTTAAAAGAATAGAGTTACATTTCTTGCAAATGTCAAACACAGAAGAGGACTTTATGTGAAAATAAAAGAAAAAAGGATATAAAAACCTTTAAAGACAAATGATTCTATTAAAATCCCACGGGTATAGCTGCTCTGTGGTTGCACAGATGCAGTGCAACCTGCACTGTAACCCTGAAGCACACGAATGGGGTTCAGGACAAAAGGATGACCATGTGGCTGGGATGAAGACATGGGGGAATATACAGATTGGAATCATAGTCTGGAAAACACATTGGGTATAATCTGCTCCAGACCCCTTACTCTGTAGATGAGAAGACTGGGGTCCTTAAAGGTTAAGTCAATTTGTGGAAACACTCAACAAATTCACAACTTTTGGTCAGTTGAGCTCCCTTTCTACTGTGGCAGGCTCATGGGACAGTTTACAGGGGCTCATTACTGACTTTTCAAAAATAAATTTAGTTCACTATGGCTCCCATTTTAACAAGGTGTCTTAATTCTTTAAAAATAAATTCAGTTTTAAAAATATTTATTTATGTATGCCTTTTCAGGTACATGTCTATGGCAGAAAATGAATTTCTATAATTAAATTAGCCAATTCATTTACAAGTAGTAGAGCATTTATTAAAGTGAGATTAAGAGAGAGCAAGATAGTAAGAGGGAGTGAGGAATAAAGAGAGAGAAATTAAAATATATAATCCTACTGTCTAGCCAATTGTGGCTCTGATATGTTTTAACTTTGCCTAAATGGCATTTGCAAAGGGCAATCAAATGACTCTAATTTTAAATTGGAGTCTTATTAATTTGTATCAGATTCATACCTGAGAATATACTGATATATTAGACAATTTAAAAGTCAAGGTTCCAGTCCTGCTAAAAGCATTATATTAATATAATGAATCAACCAGGAAATGGAACTACCTGTTTAATCCACTTGAACTATTTGTTTTGGCTAATTTGACATATTAGCTAATACGATAAATGCTATTCCACGTGTGTGCTGAGACATTTGCTATGGTTACAAAACAAAAGATGGATGACCAGGGGGAAGATAAGGAAATCTTACTTTAAATTTTCTAAATGGTATTTTCCCCTGAAAAATTCATTTTACACCAATTAATATAATTGCTGTACTCACAGGTTGCATCTAAAATATGGGTCATTATTTCCAATAAAGTTTAGCTGAACTAAAAATATTTTATTCCCAGACTTTAAAATTGTTTCCAAAATAAAAAGAAAATTCCCATACACTAGATTGTTTCTTTGGTTGGGAGAACTCACCGACTTCGTAGACATTCCTGTTGGCAGGAGTGGAGTTATTGATTTCCGCATATGGAGAATCTCTCCGTGCTGGCGATTTCATCTCCACATAGCCACACTCTGAGTTTTTGGGAATAAGTATAGGTGGGTCTTTAATAGTGGCATATGGGTTTTCAGAACTGCTTAGGGAGCAGTTACTGGAATTATATTCAGAATTCTTTACCAGGTCTGTGAAGAGAGATGGGGGAAGGAAATAAATGCATACTTCTTTTCATAGTCCTAATTTACATGGAGAGGTTAACTATTTTCTTTGTGGCTAGATTTCTATAATTATGTAAGCTGAAAATAATAAAGTACATTTTCCACTCATTTTGGAGAGATTTTCTCATAAAATTGCCCATCTATAAAGTCATATTAGCTCATCACTAAGGTGAGTACCAATGGAGATGTCATGGATCTGGTTTCATTTTTATCATCATATTCAGATAAAATTAATTCTGTTCTATTTTACTAATAGTCTCTGAATTCCCAAAGGCTTTAAATCACCAAACCAGTTGCTGATGTCCCCAGGAGCATGGGAGGGTTCTATTATAATAGTGAAGAAGGAGGAAGGCATTTGTGCTGTCAAACCTCACCCCTGGACACATGAAGTTACTGCTGAAAATCCTCCTGAAGAGCAGGCCTCTGTCAACAAGGAACCATGCTGTCTCTTCTCATTTTCCTTCTATTTCCTTTTTTTACATTTCTCTCTCCTCATAAGCCATATTTCTTTTGATGGAATTATGAGTGTTTTCCCAGTGAAGTGAAACCTTTGTTCTCCAAAATATGCTCTCCAAAACAAGATTATTTGTTCCCTGAAACAAGATTCACCTATGGCCTCTCTCCTGATGGCAGTCAAGCATGTTTGTTTGTTTGTTTATTTGAGTAATTTATCACACTAACAGTTCTACAGTTTCTCTACACTGTCACCCTTGCTCATTTAACAAATCATTTCAGTATCTGAGATAAAAAGATAAAAAGCTTCAATTCTGATAAAGGTATTTCTTCCTCAAATTTACACCATACCTTTTAAGGATTTTCCTATATAACTTCTGTCAAGTCCAAAAGCACCTGGGATAAAGGAAGTAAAAAAAACACCCAGTGAGAACTGAAAGGAAGAAAGAGCTCACTTAATATTCCAAAGGCATGGAAAAGTACAGGTTTGGGTACTCACTATTTCCCTACTGCAGCAAATAACCACTGCTGTTGTTTTTCTAATTCTTTATGCCATCAGTTGCGCCAGGTGTCCTCATGCTTAGAATTAAAAATACATATATATCTATCTGACCAGTCACCTGCTTATTTACTGTGGCCTTGATCAACCAACAAGGTGCAGAAACTGAGGTACAGATGAATTAGTATACTGAATTGAAGGTTGCATAGAGAGAAGGGCACAACCAAGACTAGAAATGAGAATTCATTAGTATGTGTAGCTCTTTGGAGGCTTTAATGTTTTCCAACTGGTTCTCCCAATAACCACTATTCAATTATAGCACTGCCTCCATTAGAAGCAGTTCTCCACAGGCTGGTATGAGATCTTGCCCATCTTGATTCAGGTTTTATTTTAACAATTTGACTTTTCTGGGTATGGGAGCATAATTGTACTCATGTGGGAGCCCAGACAAAACATATGACTATCTTGTTTTAAAATATTTGGCCTTTATTTTGGTGGGTATGTGTGTGTGCATGTGTGTGTGTGACCCCCCTGACACTGGTTCTTCAACTTTTGGAAACAACTAAGCATCAGGCAGTGAGAACATGCAACCACTTACTGAAATCGCTAAGGTGATCACTGAGGGGTTGAGTATGACTCCAATGGATTAGGAGTCAAAGGATTTGAATTTCATCACTTATTAGTTGTATGACTGTGGGCAAGATGTTTAAATCTCTGGGTGCCAATTTTCTTATCTCTAAACTGAGAAAAAAAACCTGCCTTCATCCTGACAGGGTTATTTTGATCACTAAGAGAAATAGAGCATATGCAAAGGCTTTGTAAACTTTGAAACACCTTCTAAATGAATGGTGTTTCAATTAATGTAACACTTAATGTGTCACACTACCCTCAACTTCATTCTATCTGTAGGCATTTCAAGGCATTTTTGATTATCGTTTAAAGAAATGTTACAGACTTAGGTTAAAAGCAGAGTAAAGACTTGGTGACAAATAGTCCAAATAAGTCTCTGAGAACAGTAAAGAAATGCGCCCCCCATCCCACCCCGCCAAACCACTCTCTGTGCACCGCTTAGAGTGATGTTGAACTCAAGTGCTCATGATGATGTCCTATGGGGGGCCACCGAGGAAGGCCACATTTTTGTGGATAAAGAGGGAGCCCTTCCTAAAGGAAAAGGGTGTGTCTAATATCCATCATCTTGGGACAGGAAATGGGAACATTTTCCTCTCTCAGGTACTCACTTGGGCCTGGGTTGTGTAGAGTTTAGCTAAGCTCCCAGTGTGTGGGAAAGGCACAGGGCCGTGCACGGATGCAGGATAAAGGGGCCCCATGAGGATGGGGCAGGGGCTGTGGGCTCTGGGGGCAGCCTTCTTCAGGAGCTTTGTCAATGCCATGCTCTGCCAGATTCCCTCGGCCAACTCCAAGCTGTAGCAGAGTTGTGTTAAATGTCTACCTCAACTTGGCTGTGCAATGGCTAGCCTTCCCCAATATGAAGAGCAGAGTTGGGTGGTTGGTGAATTATGGGACAAGAGTTGGAGCTGTGAGAACAACCACCCTTGCACATGCTCTGTTCACTGCCTTGGAGCATCCGAGGATGCTGTTTTAACAACGAAGCAGGCAGGCTTCTTCATAAACTCCTGTAGGTACCAATCCTGGGAAAGGGGCTTTCAAGTGCTGTTTAATCTAATTCACAAATGAGCCAGAGCATGATCATCACCCCTGTTTTACAAATGGACAAAGCAACTCTGGGAGGGTAAGAGAACCAGAATTTGATCTCAGTGCTTTTTAAGTCAATTTCAGTGCTGTTTTGGATAAAATCACATCAACGTTCCCATTGCTTAAAACACCTACACAATCATGTACACGTGCCCTACTCTGATCTCTGTAAGGGATGACTTGTTCTATCCAACAATTTTAAATGGACATTAAATGTAGAGTTCCTCTTGGATGGGGACAAATCAAAGATCCAGAATTTCTGACGAAGCTCCTACAGTCCCAACAACTAGTCCCTTGGGCCTCACTGAGACAGACAATGGGGAGGTCTATAGTGACAACTGCTGTGACTTTGAGTGTTCTGATGTCGGGACAAATTACAGCAGGTTACAGAGGAACAAGAGGACTTCTCCCTCATTAGTGCTGGTTAGTATTTTGCTGACTATCATTTCATGTACTTCTTTGGGTGAAATTATCAATGTACCTTAGAATTTTTATCTTCCTTAATGATAAAATGATTTCACCAATAGGCACATTGTGAATCTGGTATATACATTATTTTAACTGTGTTTAGAAACATTTATCTTACTGATTATATTGGTGTAGAATGCAGATAAAGTTAAGAATTTTTACTCATTTTTTTCCTTAATAATTTCTGGTTCTATAGTATGAAGACATTCTAGAGACTGCAGGCCGGGACGCGTCTGGCTCAGGGGACTTGACATACACACTGTTCACAGAGAGGCTGCAGGGTGGAGAGGGGGAGCAGTCAGAAAACCAACTTTGGACCTGAATTTATCCCTTTCCTTCTATGAAATCTTGGACAAGAGAGTTAACCTCTCTGTGCTTCTTTGTTTATTTCTCTATAAAACTGCAGTATTTTGTCAGATTTAGCAAACGAAACTATATAAAGGCCAGTTAAATTTGAATTTCAGAGAAAAAACAAATAATTTTTAGGGTAAGTATGCCCAAATGCAGTATGTGGGACAAATGTACACCAAAAAGTTGTATCTTGTTTACCTTAAATTCAAAGGTAACTGGGCTTCCTCACAGCCCTACCCCTGAGTAAATACATATGATGGAGTTCGTTACCCATAGGCACTGCACACGTTGGTTACTATGTCATTGAGCTCCTTCATGAAAACAAGGGGCATGTGCTCGGAATCTGCACCACATCCTCGATGTGGATCACAGCAGGCCTTTAAGTGTGGTTCCGGTATCCACCCGCTCCTACTTTCAGGGGATCCACGAAATCAAAACTATTTTTATAACAATACTCTGACATTAGTTGCATTTTTCACTCTTGCTGTCTCTCAAGTGTACAGTGTAGCCTTCCAGAGGCCCAACATGAAGCATGAAATCACAACCGACTGAACGTAGAAACAGATAGGAACTCTAGCTGTCTCTCATGAAGCCAGACGTGAAGAGATTTATAAAAATGTAAAATGGAGCCACTCTTCTCACTCATTTTTTTTTGAAAATGTAGTTATTTTCCATAAAAATGTACCTTACGTTAATACAGAATGAGGTTACTATTAATATTTTAAAATAAATTAATAAGTCACATTTACTTTTTTCTTAATTTTAATTTCTAATACGGTAAATATTGATAGATTTAGCTCATAAATAGAAGCTCTTTGGGGCCTCCATAATTTTTAAGAGTGTAAAGGGGTCCTGATTCCAAAAAGTTGGAGAACCACTGAAGTACAATATTCCTGCTGATATCTGTTTTCTCACCTAAAAGGAGAGACGGGGCCTGAGGTGGGGAAAGCTGAGCACAGGTGGAGGGGCTGCCTGTACATTAGGGGCACACATCCTGGTGTCCAGCTGACTGGGTTCAAATACCAGGCAGCTTAACCTCTTTATGACTCAGTTTCCCCAGCTCTCAACAAGGAGATGTTAGTAATAATAATATCTGACTCTTAGGGCAATGGTGAGCATTAAGTAAGTTAATAACTATAGAGTTAAAATGTAAGGTCCAAGTGGCTGAGATCTTTGTTTATTTTTATCAATTCCTGATAAAGTAGGACCTTAATAAATGTTTGTTGAATGAATAAAGTACTTAGGATAACAGTAAGCCCTATATAAGTGATAGGTATAATTATATTATTATTATTTTTTGTTATTGTATGTTTTCAGTAGACCTCTGTGACACAGATACAAATCTATGACTATTTTAGGGGACTAAAAGATAAAGGTGCTTTGTGAGGACAGGAGTCAGGGTTGCTTTACCGAGCTCGTTGAGGTAGCCACCGTGTTTCCAGTCTGCTGGAAGGGTGCCCGTGCAGTCCACCATGGGGCCTCTCTTTCCAGGGTTCACGTTTTTAAGATTCACAAACAGCTGATTGTTTTTTGACTGTTAGAAACATTAACAATAAAAGATTAATAAAGAGAGCACAGTGGGGCAGAGCACATAATTACCTATCTGGTAAACTCTGGGAAACAGCAAGTTCACAGCGGATTTCAAGGACGGGTCCTTAAATGACGCTAAGCTGAGGGGCAGAGGCCACTATTCCTCCACTGCTTCAAGCCCTTCATTTCACGTTGTCACCCTGCGCCAATTAGACATGACCAGGGTTTACATACGTAGAGCTTGGAAACTGAATTCTTGGTCTGAGCTCTGCCCGTCAAAAACTGTCAAGATCTTGCATGAGTCACATGTGACTCTTAGCAGTTTTCCTAGGCACAAACGTGAAAAGATGATGATCTGATTTGCCTTCTTCCCTGAATTTATATGAAAATCAAATGGAATGATGACTATGAAAGTCTCTAGAGAATGTGAAGTGCTCTTTAAATGGGAGCCACTATTAAGTAAAATCCAGTGGCATTAATTTAATTAGTTGAATTAGCTGGAATTAGACAACAGAGAATGAGAATATAATTTCGGTGCAATTGGAAGGCAGAAATGTTTGGGGTTTCAGAGGATTCTGAGGGAGGGGTAGGAGTGAGTTGGGTGGTGCTGGATGAGCAACCGGGTTCTAGAAGCCCTGCATCTCCAACCTCTCCCTGCATTTGTTTCCTCACTTGCAAAATGGGGATAATAATCACTGTGTTACAAGGTATGTGTGAAGATTGAATGAGTCTTTGTTTCTAAAGTGCTTAGAAATGCTCTTCAAATAGTATCAGGTTGTCACTACTTAACCAGTTTTGACTTACAAAAATAGACATTTCATGTGGTTTAACCCAAATACATGCATATTATTAATGTGTTACTGAGTTACAGCTGAACAGGAAAGGATGCTAAAAGACAGGTGCTCAGAAAAGACAACTTGGCAATTTTACCTGGGGTTAATCCTGCCACAGGTCTTTATGATTTTACTAATGTCATTATGAGATATGATTTGAAAACCTCACACAATATTAGAAACATTTTTCCATGGAGGTCCAATGGAAACACTACAGTTCGAAGAGGCAGGGAAACCTCGACTCACAGAGCAGCTGCCTCACTCGCTAGCTGGGCAGCTGTTTTGGGAAGCGAGTTAGACTCCCTGATGCCCAGGTGTTTCGTCAATATACTTAAGATCATATCACTCACCCCACGGGAGTGTTTCGAGGAATAAATTAGGTAATATATGTAAAGTACCTAAAACAGTGTCTAGCAAACAGCAACTCTCAATAAATGCTGTTGCTTTCCTCTTCCCCCTGCCCACCTTCAATGACTGGAGCCGATTCCTCTCACCTTTGCAATAGTTATCTGGTCCCTGTTGTTGACGTGAGGGGATGTTGCACATTGGGTAAGAGTGTGGTAACTGGGGTTGGTGAAGTAATGGCTGTTAGCATTTCCACCATTGCTGTGAGGAAGGGTTTCTGAAAGGAGAGAAGGAAAAGGTTAAGATGACAGGCTTCCCTAAAAATCTGCATGGATAAAAGGGGGAAAATGACAAGAACAAATGACTGGACAGCTCCATAACACAAGCTGGGCAGAATCCTCTCCTGCCCAGCATACTCAGCAAAGCTTCTAGAGGCAGCAGGCATCTGCCTTCCTCCCCACCGCTTGGAAAAGTGTGAAAGTATCCAGACAACTGCTTTTTGCTTTGAGGCCTGTACAAACTGGGAAGGCATTGATTTGAAGTTACTTCTGTAACTTTCCCCCCTTTTTTAAACACTTGGGCTCTTGGCACAAATTTCTGTACTAGAATGGTGCTATTAAGTGACTCATCTACTTTTTATATTCCTCCAGAATCATTCTATTGTATACGTATAACCTAAAAACCTCAGTAATTCCTCTGCCAAATTAACAAATATTTAAAGTTTTCCTCAGTTTAAGGGTAACTTCTTATGATGACAGCATGTCACATAAAATTCTTCTTTGCTTTTATGGGAAGTCCTTGCAACAGAAAGGAAGATTCAAAAGCACTTGCTTAAAGGATTGCCTTGGGTCTTGCTAATATCAAACTCTTTCTTATATAACTTGAATGCTGTTCAGTTAATGGTTCATATGTGCCCAGGGAAAGGCTGGAAGGCACAGTAGAAAGTACCCAAGGCCAGGGACAGAAGACTTGATCCCTGTCCTTGATCCTCTTGATGACCTTGGGAAAGTCACACCCTCCTCCTCCTCTCTTTTTCCATCTCCCAACCCCATATGTGACAAATGCTTGCGACTGTGTGTCGAACAAAGCTTCTGGGCTGAAATTCCCTAAATATAAAGCAAACGCAAACTGAACCCAATTTTTGAACCCTCGGAGAAGACAACAGAAATGCTGATTTCACCTCCGTTGAGATATAAAACACATCTCTAACAATTTTCTTAAGGCTAATTGACAAAAGCAATTGACAACACAACCAAGCGCCAGGTTTCAAAGAACCAGGATGGAATCTTCTGTACTTTTAAAGGGGTGAAATGCCTCTCATTGCCCTCATCTTACCTGAAATGGTATAATCTGCATTGATGACCCTCACAGCGGGGGTGTAGGTCACTGCTGGCATGTTTGATTCCTTTCCCTTCTGCTTGTGTCTATAAATAACGAGCAATGCCAGTAGGAAGAGAACAACTAGGACAAGAATGATGACGCCCGCGATGGCCCCGACCTGGTAGGAGTCAGCGGGCAGCGCCGCACTGGTCCGGCTTAGGCTGTTCAGATTCCCAACGATTATAACACCAGCTGGAAAACGGAGAAGAGAGCCTCGAGTAAGGATGAAAATGTGCAAGATAAATGTTCGGTCTCTCTTGACAAAAATCCCACACTGTGCTGATGCCTGGATATTTTCAGTTCATGGAATGTTAATTTGGAAACTTTGGGAAACAGAGCAAGAAGGAAAAACAATCATTCCTCATTTTCAGATGTTGTTGGCTTATCTGTACCCAGATAAAGGCTGCTCTGAATCTCAGAAAGACAAAGGATTTCCTGAATCCAAACATTTAATAGTGGGGTTTGGGAGCTTCAAACATATTTCAGATGAAACAGTCTGGCAATTAATTTTGGGTAATAATTCACCTAACTTTTATTTTGATTTATTTATTATCCAGTACTGAGCTTATGAAGGGCTAAATCCTAAGGGTCCCAACTGCCTAACTTGATCTTATGCCTGTCCTTATCATTTCTAACAGTAAATTTCTTTCCAAAAAAGCATAACGTCTTTATATATCTAGTCTGAGTACAGGATATGCCTTAAGTTAATTTCAATGGGCATTTTGCCTCAGAAGATATTGTTCTGGGCAAAGTTATTTTCCATGATAGGAAGATCTGTCCTGATAATACCTAATAACATCACTCTAAAACCTTACTCACTGGAATTCAAAATTTAGCTTTACATAGTTCTTCCTCAAGGTCCATCCAGTGAGGATCTTAAAGGTGTGGACTGAGGGTCAAGCAAGAAAGCTGGCAGCTAATGGGTTTATAACCTTGGACCCAGATATTCTCTTAATACTCTTCTCCTAAACTCTTAGGCTGCAGTTTCATCACCTGTAAATCAGGAAACTGAGCTCCATGAAACTGCTTGCAGTGCAAATGTTCCTATGATTTGATGATTCTAAAGGTTAGAAGACTTTTTTATAAAACAGCTTGCCCTGAAACACAGACCACCAAGGCCAGTGTGGTGATATTACAGTATATTTGTAATAATGATGTAGTCAAGAAATATAACATCCTACTGTTATGATAATCAAATGCAAATCACATGAATGTGTAAAAGTTATTTTATGAAAAAATTATGAGTTGTAAATATGAGTACCTATATAATCTGCAGTTTAAGATGACTCCACTTACAGCACTGTAGGAATTTTCTAAAGCCTTTTTCAGCCCCTCTTCTTATTACCTATCAAAGAGCACTACATGCAGTAACAGCTGGGGCTGTCCAGAAGGTATGCTCACAACCATCAGAAGCACTTTCTCAGAGGCCCTGTCTGCCCTGAAATCAGAATTTCCCATGGACCAGACATGTATATAATGACAAATACTCCCATGTGATTATGATACATACTCTAGTTAGAAACCGTGGGTACAAATTTCTTAAAAAATTAAACACATGCCTACTATAAGACCCAGCCATTCTACCCTTAGGTATTTACCCAAGAGAAATGAAAGTATGTGTTTATAAAAGACTTATGTACTAATGTCCATAGCAGCTTTATCTGTAAAAGCCCCAAACTGGAAGCAACCCCAAATGCCCCTCAACAGGAGAATGGATACACAAATTGTGGCACATCCCTACAATGGAATAGTATTCAGCAATATAAAGAACCAAACTACTGATACACACAATTTTATCCAATTGCAAAATAATTATGCTGAGCAAACAAAGCCAACAACAAAGAGGACAGCATGATTCCATTTATATGAAATTCTAGAAAATGCAAGCTAATTTATTGTGACAGAAAGTGGATCAGTGGTTGCCTGAGGCCTGAGAGATAGCAGTGGTGGCGAGGGGCACGAGGAATGATGGATATATTCATTATCTTTACTGTGGTGAAAGTTTAATGGGTGTATACATGTCAAAATTTGTCTAGTTGCACACTTTAAATATGTATTGTTGTTTTGTATGCTAATTATAACTCAATAGGACTGAAAACTTGTGGGCACAGTGGAAAATTCATAGGCTATGGACTCAGTCAGACCTGACATCAGAATTCTGGCACACTCTACCTATAAGCTAAGTGATCTTGGACAAAGTACTCAACCTCTCTAAGCTTTAGTTCCTTTGTAGCAGAGCAATGATTGTATCTATATAGAAACTAAATAAATAGCCAGCTATGCCTTGCAGAGTCATGTTGAGAATCACATCATATAACATAAGTAAAAATACTTGACATTGGCTGGTACATGGTAGTCCCACAATAAGAAGTGGTAGTTGTCATTTATTAGTGTCATCACCTTGATCACATCGTGCCCCTTTCCACCCTGGGCTGCAATAACAGGTCCCGGTGATGTGGTCGCAGGTAGAGTTGTTCAGACAGTCACATATCTGGCGACAGCCATAGCCATAGGTTCCTGCAGGACACTCTGGAGAAGGATATCAAAGTCAAATGGATCTTCCCAACTTTGAGAATCTGAGCAAGCCTGCCCCTGACTGTATGCTCCTGCAGGTCAGGAGGCAAGCCCTTTTAGGGGATCCCCATTCAAGAAGACTTGTACCAGGGTACCCCAGAGCTGGGTAGCATTTCCGGAACCCACGGTGGACTCAAAGTCCAGGCCGCACAAGGCTGGAGCCCGAGTTCCACCATGTTAAAGCTCCTGACCATCACCTTCCCAACAACAAAACAGAAGCTGGAAGGAGTCTGTGGAATCCTGATGGAACTGATGAAGATAATCATTCAGGGCAATTTGAGGTGAGTTCACCAGGCAGAATTGTGGGATAGAAGCGGACTAGGCTAAAAAGTATAAATTAGAGATGCTTCCCTAAGATGATGTATTTTACTGTAGGTTCAGGGCTTCTCTTAAAGGTACATTCTGACTCAGATTAGCTGTAGGCTCAGGGAGCATCCCAGAGCACATTCTGACTGAGATTGGCTAACCCCAGGGGAAGCAGGAAGGGGTTGGGAGAAGGTGCCAGAGAGTAAGTTTTATTACTTTCCTAGGTAGAAATTTCATTTACCATAGAAAGGATCAAAATTTGCACATTGAAGGCTGAAAGACTAAAATCAAATACTGAGATTTTTACGATGAGGTCTTAAAAGCTGTTGGTTTGAGCATGAATTTCAGAGGAGCATAAGTATGTTAAATCTAGAAATACTAATGGGCAGCAGGGGGCGATGTGCTATTATTATCAGAGTTCTCCCTCAACCACTGTTTCTGTTTACAAATGAGCATTCGGAGAAGTCTCCAAAAATAGGGATACTTTAATTGATGTTAAGAGTAGCACGGAAGCATTTAAGAAGCTTTTATTTAATAGAGAACTTAACTGATCTGGCATTCAAGTGAAAGTCAGTCTAGAGCCTATGCTGGTTTCTCTGCATCTGTTTAGACATTTATACACACTTAGATATTACACAAGGAGGGATGATGTACATGAAACAATTAAGCAAACCAGCAAGGCAAAATTAAAATTGGGCCATCTCTGTCCTGGGATGATTCCTGGTTGTTATTTGTATTGTATTTACTAGACTGAAGGATATGCAAAGTCATCCTACTAAGGTTTAGCACATAAGATTGAAGCCAACTGGCTGTCCAGGGGTACTGTGAGTTCCTGTTAGGGGCTGGGGGGAGAGAGGCTTTGTTGCCAAGGCTCTGCTACGCCAATCAAACTTTCCAGGCCTCACAGAAGCAGCCCTGTAATCTTTGCTGTATCCTATCAAGAGGGTTGTCACTGGTGAGCCTGAAATACACTATACTTTTTCCTCCTTCAAGGGAATTTACTATAGGAGAGTGAGTTATTTATTCATTATTTATTCATTTTGGCAACTGAATGAAAATCACAGAGGAAAGGAATGATAAATGAATTTGAAATACTTAGTTTAAGACTCATGTTTTTATAACCCTGAAAGCAGATGGATAGTGGTGGGATAGAAATGAAAAAACAGCGATGGGCTATTCCAACAGTGCATATTCTTCCCAAGTGGGATTTTTACAACAAAAAAATTTTCAGGCAATATAGTGTCATGAAGGTTGTTTATAAAAAGATGAGAAGTTGTTAGTGGAAAGAGCATAAATGCACAATACAGAGAAGGTTGTCCAAAGGGTGGTGACATTTGCATGTAATTGCTCCCTCCCTGACAAGTGGGGCTCGTCCTGGACCCCCAAGACTTCTTGGCCCCACACACCCCAGCCTGGCCGCACCTAACACACTTTACCCTGATGGAGACCTGGCTCTGCTGCTGCAATGAACAAAGTTTGGCTCTTTTACAGTGCCAAGCAGCTCTGTTCCAAAAATAAGAAGGAGAGGAAAGGCGAGCCAGAATGAACAGAATGGAAAACTTGAATTCCGTCTTCATTCCCGTAGGCATACCTCCTCCACCCAGAGAGCTGAGAAGAAGGATTTTGAATGAAAAGATGGCCAGCAAGTGTCCCAGAGTGGCCAGGTTTCTGGGCGGGGAAGTCAACCATGCTGGTGAATAACCAGCTACAAGCTCAGACTCCTTAGAAGTTGAGAATTCTGCCTTAATATTTTCAGGAATCTAGGGAAGTTGATTCTAGCAAATAAATGTCAGCTAGCAATGCCCTGCTCTTATACTCACTCTGTTCACAGTGCTTCCCCATGAATCCAGTGCGGCACGTACACTGCCCAGAGATGTGGTCACAGTCAGCTCCGTTCTGACACTGGCATATCAGTGCACAGTCCTTTCCATAAAACCCCAGAGGGCATCCTGCACAAGGAGGGAGGACAAGAGTCAAGAGACAGCTCAGGAGGAAAGCTCACGTTTCCAACACGTTTGTGTTGAACTTGAAGGACGCTGAGCCATTAGAGAGTAAAGACCATAATGCATATCTCAGCTTGTCACAAAGGCTTCTTTGAAGTCCAAAGGCAGGACCAGTGCAAGGAGGTTGTAGTTTATGAGCAGGAAGCAGATCAGTTTCATACCTGGCAGGTTAGCCATTACTGACACTCCTGGAGACAAGACTTCTAGCAAAGCATTTCTACAACCCAGTAGAAATATGGAGCATTTCCTTTCATTTTTCCACTCAGCCACCAGAATCCCGTACTCAAATTCCACAGAATGAAATCAATACTTTCTATTAAAATTACCTGCATGCTTTTACCTGGAGTGCAGAATATTTCCAACTCTGCTACAGAGCTGCCCACTCTATCCATTGCTAAGTTTGCTAGGATGATCACCTTCACCAAAGATGTGTGGTGGAATGCTTCAATTAAAACACTGCACTTCCACAGGTGCCTTGTAAGAAAGCAACATGTCTTTGCACTGTACAATTTCCAAGGCCCAGAGAGCAGGGACCCTCAGGTTAGGGACATGCAGAGGCCCCATTGGCTTGCCCAGGCCAGCAGCTGCCCTGCAAGAGTGTTCTGCCAGCTCTCTGACATAGCTTCAATACAGGCTGGTCCAATGGTTGTTTCCAGGTATCACATGTGCTTTTTATTTTCGCTTTTTCTTTTGGTGAGATTTTAATGAGAGCCAAACTTTCAAGAAGCATAGGTCGAGCACAGATGTCAGCACACAATGACACCCACCATTGCCATGTATTTGCTTAGCATCTACTCTGTGCCAGGTTGTTTTCATGTACCCTCTAATTTAACACTTACAGTAGCCCTGAAAGGTAGGGATGGATATTCCCATTCTATAGATGGAACAAAGGCTCAGAGTGTCCTGAGACACACGGCAAGCACGTGGCAGGACCAGGATTTAAACACAGGAAATCTGGCTCCAGATGCCTTATTCTTCCTACCATATAATGCTACGTGCACATAAAAAGTTCTCTCTCTCTCTCTCTTTTTTTAATTGTAAGAGAAGTCAATCTTACTAATTTAAAGGGAAAAGCAGAGAAGGAATTTATTGTGAAACCCAGATGTCAACTGAGGTTCCACATCTTTTTGAGATTCAAACAAAATTGGCTTGAATCCCCACCCCCCCCACCTCCACATCACACACAAAAAAGGCCCTCTGCTAAAGCAGGCCCTAAATATTAGAATTATTAATAATAACTACAAGTACTTTCCTCTAAGGAGCTAAAACACCTTATATTCTTGGGAAAAACCTCCTCCTTTCCAAATTTCCCATTCAAATCACATATTAAGGGCTACATCCCCTTCTAGAAAATTCCAAAAGACTTGTTCAGCCTATTCTTTAATTAGTATTAAACAAAAATTGCCTAATTTATGACCTCTGCTCATGTCTTTGATTTGAAAATTATATATTATCTTTAACAATAACCATAATACGTGCATTCCTATTTTATCTCCTTCACTCAATTGAAAGAATGATTTTCAGCTGTGGAGCACTTTGCCCTTTATATCCTACAATGCTAATGACATCATGGAAGAAAAAAATGTTTTATATATAAACATTTATGGCTATGAAGCTATAGGATACAAAATGAGAAAAGAACTGAAGCAATGATTCTCAAAGCATAGTCCCTGGATCAGCAGGATCAGTATCAACTGGAAAGATGTTAGAAATGCAAATTCTTAGATTCCACCCCAGATCTACTGAATCAGACACTCTGAGGTTGGGGCCATAAATCTGTTTTATTGAGCCCTCCAGGTAATTCTGAAGCTCCACCAGAGTTTGAGAACCATTGAACTCTATCTTCTCCAAGAGCACATGTTAGGTCGGGAAGCGGGGCTTGTTGTCTTCACAACCTTTCTAAACACTAGCACTTATCCTAACCATTGTGCTGTTAGAATAAATGATAGGGAATTTGATTCATATAATTATGTCTGGTTAAAGGAGAGAGGAGAAGGAAACTGCACACCTACACCCTGTAGCACTGCTCCTGCACAGTGTCCTGGTATGATATAGAGACAGAATACTTGAAATGTGGCAGTTCTTAACCACTTAGAGAAATTGAGTCATTGCATAGACCAAACATTCCAACTCCAATAGCCAGAACTATGAGTAAGCTCAGAACATGCATGCCAGCCAAGGATGAGGCTGCGTCCTCCTTGAGAGCGGTTCCCCTTGGTGAGCCATGGAAGGTTCCCCTTGGTGAGCCATGGAAGGCTTGTCACTTACTCTGAGTGCAGTAGAGCCCCGTCCAGCCAGGAGTGCATTTGCATTCCCCATCATAGGCACTGCAGAAGGCCCCGTTGTGGCAGTTGCACGTGTGAATGCAGTTCGGGCCCCAGTGGGCAGGTGGACATGCTGAAACCACAACATGAACAGAGAGGTTGGTTAGATTTCTGAGGCCAGCACAAAGCAGAGAGAATCCATCCTTACGTATATCCTTGCATATGAGATGTTAGCTGTGTGCAACAGGACTAAGAATGCATACTGCAGCAAAGTCTGCACCAAAACCCAGATGGCAATGCTGACCACACAACCACAAAGCATTTAAATGCACATTTATGCATTTAAGAACTGCAGAGTGAGGTGGGCCTAGCAAAGTTATCTCAAGTTTACAGATTCAGTTATTTAACAAACATATATTCAATGCCTACTATGTGCCCAGGCACAGGGGAGACAGTAGAAGACAAAATGAAGTCTGTATCACCTTCAGGAAGCTTATATTTTTTGAGAGGGAGGGGGGCAGGCAAACCAACCAAATAACAACAACAAAAACAAAAGCAAGTGCTAAGTGCTGTGAAGAAAAATAAAACAGGCTAAAGGGACAAAAAACGAGAGCGACTCTTTTAGGGAAGGCATCTCTCAGCAGGGGACATTTGAGCAGAGATTAGAAAGGGAAAAATGATTTGACTTGAGAGAGGCTAAGGAATCCATGGTCATGTAATTCATGTCTTTGATCTCTAAATCCTGCACATTTTACTCTACTCCAGAGTTGTCACTACAGACTCATTTTAAGTGTAAAGGTTCCCAGTTGTATGCTAGAATTGGTTTATTCCTAGAAACTCTTAACTGGCAGAAGCAGGAACTAATAAAACCAAATCATTAGGGGTTACTGCCAATTGAAGAGTAATCAGAAACTCAGATTAAATGTCTATGAAATAATAATATAAGATTATGGGGTATAATGATTTAATTTACAAAAGAATATTTTTTCATTCATACCAATGCTCAAGAACTTTAAATAGAGGACCATCTATAATTTCTATGTGGTTACCCAGTAGGGAATATTGCCCAATAAAAATAATAAATAAATCTGAAATAATTAAAAAGGTGAAAAACATTCCCATAATTTTCTATACAGTTTTTCCCCTGGAACAAAGGAAGAATAATACCTGAGATTCAAGGTCTAGAATGAACCTTAGAATGAATTTTGTAAAATACCCTCAGTTTACAGATGAAGAAACAGGTCTAAAAAAGTTAATAGTGACTTAGATAAGGTCACACAGATTAATAATGATATTTGTTCTCTGTTAGGTATATACAGCTTTTTCCATTTAAGACCAGAGCAAGACTTGGGGATGAAAATGACTGAAGCATCCAGCCCAGCTATTGCTCAAAGGAGCACTCCACCTGAAAGAACCTATTGTTTAGATGATACTTAATAAACCTTTGTAAACCCTTTTATGTTAACAATATATTTTTCTAAGGTTAGCCACTTACATTGGGCTTCACTCACTATATTGGTTATAGTCAGAGAATGGGAATGAGAACCATTCAACTTTTATATTCCCAAAAGGTAAATGTAGAGACAGGGCTTAAAAAAAAAATTTATTTGCCAAGAACACCTGTCCTTTAAATGCATCCATTTAATTTTTCAAAGTCTCTGTTTTCACTATGAAGGACTTTTCTCTTTTTAGACAGGCTGACAACCAGCCAAGGAGAAATATTAGGATGGATCTATAAAGTCCATAAAGGAATCAATGGAATCAATGATCCCCAAGAGAAGTGAAGACTTTTGCAAATAAATCAGTTTCCTCCAGGTTGACTATGGGGGCAGGCAACATGATGGTCTCCATTTTTGCCCCTTCTAGCACATTTCTCCTACAAATGAGTAAGTGACCAACTTCCAAAATAAAGAGTGTTTTTAAAAAGAGCAAAGTATATCAATCATTTTATGGCAATAATAGTGGTGTTTTTTTTCCCTAGACCCTGCCTTTCAGTATCTATTCCTCAAATTTTCCACATGCCAGTTTGAATCAGTTAGAGCCCTTGCAAAACATGTAGATTTAAACAGACTGGATAACTTCTGAAGTGATGCCCCCAAATAGAGTGTGTCTAATAATACTTAGGAGTTGTGTCTAATAATATTTCTTTCCCGAAAGGGGTACATTTCCAAGATCTATTGGTTTTTCAGAAGGCTCTACCTCCTTATTACTCAGAAATGGGGCAGTCTGAGTGACTCAAGAAAAAATAGCATTCAGAAAAAAAACTTTAGGTAAAACACATTGCTCATCAATTAATACTTGCAGATTGATTGTTAACTGTGGAGTCTGAATTAAATGACCAACAAAACACAGTGCAAAATCAGTACCCCATCATTTTTTTATTTCTCTTATGTACATGGAGGGTGGACTCAATATAAACGAAGTATGTGCCATGAAATGTACAATGGAAGGAATCTGATTACCCCAGGACAAATG
Source organism: Choloepus didactylus (assembly GCF_015220235.1). Classification (NCBI taxonomy): domain Eukaryota; kingdom Metazoa; phylum Chordata; class Mammalia; order Pilosa; family Megalonychidae; genus Choloepus; species Choloepus didactylus. Next base: position 68,872,286 of record NC_051319.1, on the reverse strand, counting down.
CTATTCCTTGGCCAAGAATTCAATACTTTTAGAAATTGCACTGACCCTTTCAAACCATTAACCAGTGATGGACAGTGTCATTTCTTCTAAAAGTCATTTGCATAGTCCCTGATAGGGTCTCACAACTCCCATCTGAAATGTGAGCTGCAGTTAGGAGGGAAGAAAAGTCTGTTCAGTATCTCAACAGGTTTCTAAAGACATATCATTCAAACTCCACTGTTATTTCCCTGTCACTTACTCTCCAGATACAGGAAGACACAGATTTTTAGACACACCTATTTATATTTTAATTCAATGGATGGTGAGTCACTGAAAAGTGCATAATGAAAATGCTACATATTTAGGTTCTTCCCAAGGCATTATTTGAATTTAAATACAGGATCATTGCATGGAGCCTTTAATGAAAAGAAAAAAGCAATTGAAAAATTAGAATAATGGAACTTAAAATTAATCATATATTCTTTCCTGATTACACAAGCTCTCATACTTCAATCCTGAAGAATTTAAAATAAATTATTTTAAATAAAAAATGGTTGCTCAGTTGTTCTGAGATATTCGAGAATCAAACAAACTTACGTTGAGAGCAGTCACTGCCGATCCAACCCGGATAACACTGACAAGATCTGTCGATGGGGTTACAGGTTCCGTTGTTGGTGCAGGTACAAATTCCTGCACAGTTTTTTCCAAATCTGCCACTGGGACATACTGTGAATAAGCTATAGGTCAGTAACTCACAATCACATCCCATCTCCCAGAATCCGAGCCTCTCAGAATTGGAAGGGACTTTACAGGTGGCCAATCCAGCTGTCCATTTAGTACCTGCCTCTGCTCAGATGCATCCCTCATCTAGAATGCCTTCATTTTTGCACACACATAAAGCCAAAGACCTTCATTCAGGCATTGCAAAGCATGAAGCATCATCACGATTCTCGAAACCTGGCTTCTTCATATTGATTTTTCATGGAAGGATGCTTCCAACTAAAGCTAAAGAGTAGCACAGCTCAGACAACAAAGAGGTTTCTCTGGAATGGCAAGCCAACACTCCTCAAACTCCTGTTTTCAGAAGCCGCAGACACCCGTACCCAAAGGCACCCGCATCTCATAGCTGAAAACGTGTGCTTTGGAAAGCCTGAGGACTGAGACCCCGTGGGGCTTGCTCATCACTAGATCTCTCTCCAAACTGTGCGTGCACCTTACCCTCATTGCAGAGGGCACCTGTGAAGCCAGGAAGGCAGTCACACAGGCCCGTGATGTGGTGGCAGGGCCCACTGCTGTGCACACACTGCGGACACGTCTGACTGCAGCGATGCCCATAAAATCCAGGGGAGCAAACTGGAAACAGAAGAAAACTCAACAGTGATCTTTCTTGAGATACACTTCCCTCATATTCCACATTAGGAGCCAAAGTTTTTGGTAAGGCCTTCAATAGCTTCATTTGAATGGGGCAAAACAACATTAAAAAAAAAAAATTGGTACTGAAAATTTTGCAAGTATAAATAACAACAACAAAAAGAAAAAGGGCACTCTTTAGTCATGAAAAGAAGCCACTAAACAAATTCTGTGAGGGCAGGCAAATGCCTTAGTCCTCTTTATTTTCCCATTTATGGACCCAATTAGCTTGAGGCTTGGCATAGAGCAGGGGTATAAAACATTTTGTTGAACAAATAAATGAATGAATGAAATAAAATTCTGAATACTAACAAGTCTCAAATAAATACTTTCAAGTCATTTGTTGATCTTTTACAGTTTAAGAGTCATTCCCAGCAATAATAGAACTATTAGTTAGAATTGGGATTTTTCTCAATCAAAATGGTCCAATGTAATGACTGATTAATCTTACATTTAATAAAAGACTTAGTAAAATCTTACAGATCATTTCATAACCTCAAATTTCTTTTGAACAGCGTCTACAGCCCTCATTTTTAATTCTGCAATTCTATTTTCCCCAAAGCACTGACTTTAAGAATAGAGGAACGATATATGGTTTGCCCCAGGGTTTGGCTGATGTTGACTTCTAGTAATTGAGATAAGGCCAATGCCAAATTCCTGAATAAAATAGTTACAGGTCAATGGATTTCTGGAACACCATTTGCAAGATTTAAGGAAGAATCAAGATACATAACCTGATGATGCTGCCAATGAGGCAATGAAATCATTATTGAGAAGAAATGGTTAAAGCCCATCTGTTAGGTTAGTCTTGAAGGTGGGAAAGAATAAAGCCTTTGGGAAGTGCTATCGAGGTCAGTTCTGCAGAGTACAGGGTGACCTATTACACTCTTCTCTGCCCTCAACTGCAACAGAACATTACTATAAACCAAGGGGCAGAACAGGGATAATTATTCTGTACACAGTACCCAGAGAAGGGAAGACGGAAATTACCGCCTAATGAGACACTTACTTCTCTGACAAGTGGTGCCTCTGAATCCTGGCGCACACTCACAGATGCCATCGTCGGGGGAACATGAAGCCCCATTTTTACAGTAGCAGGGCAGGGAGCAGTTGGGGCCCCAGCGTCCGTCAGCACACACACTGTCACAGTGGACACCTGAAACAACGCACACAATGCACACGAGCCTGAGTGAGAGAGAGCGTGGGCGCCTCTGGGCTGCTAATTCAGAGATGACAACTAGGCTCACAATATTAAAACTGAGTTATCACAGGCAGCAAACAGCAGGGATAATAAAGGTTTAAAATCCAGTTATGTTTTATATACACTAACACACAGTATCATCATAACATTAAAATAATGTCCCAGCACTATGTTCTATGGAGTTAAGGAAAAGAAGGAAATATCTTTCTATACGCATTTTTTTCTTTTTAGGAGGAGGGAGCAAATGGAAAGCTATTGAAGGCAGAATTTATTAAAACTATTTTATCATTTAGCCTTCAGTGATTTCCTCCTTTTCCCCTTTGTTTTCATATAGAAATGGACAAAGTGAAAAAGATAAGGCAAATCAAAAGGTGCTTAAGTTGCTTTACATAAAGAAAAGCCTTCCCCGGAGAAAACAAACATATCTTAAAATATTTTGATGATGCATTCATTGTGCAGGACTAAAAGATACATGTGCCACCAATTCCTGTTTAAAAATTTAATCTGATGCTGGACAGATACAGGCAGACTATCACAACCTAAGTTATTTATAGTTTTCTAAGCTGTTGATTACTATGAAACTCTATATAAGTGTTAACTCTCATTCTGGAAATAGAAAAACTCTGGAATCAGTCATGCTTGAATAAATAGATGCATGAAGAAAACATAAAGAAAAACTAAGGTTGCAAAAATAAAAATGAAACCAGGTTTTGTTGGAGACAAATTGAAGTCTCTTTTGCAAGTTCGTATTTGAAATACAATGGGAGCCTCTCTCTTGCAAGTAAGAATTTTTCACAACTCAAAGCGTTTCATTGAAAGGAAATAAGAATGAGTTATAATTAGTGGTGAACTGGTGACTGCCGGTCTCAGACAAATGAAAACGTGGTAAGAACAAGCATGCACACACTCAAAGATTCCAGAACACTAATGACACCCAGCACCAGGGATGCACAGAATGTTATGTGTTGTATTATAATTTTCACTTCTAAATTGATTAGGGTAAAAGTCAGCATGGCCTGAACCTTAAAGAAATGACCCCAACCAAAACATGGACATTGCTAATTGGTACGCAGCCATTTCTGCTGAACCATATGTAACCTCCACTCTTTCCTGTTCTCATTCTTATCCTTCAGAAAGTCTCCCACGTGGTAAAGGCCATTAAGTAAGCATGAAAGCGCACAGACCTCATTGTGTCTAGTTTGCATCAACAATGGACTTTTATATTTCAGCTTGGACCACTGGCTGGAGAAAGGAGAACGAGCCTGTTTATAAAGCTGGTTGAGATTTAAATGCTCCCCATAGAATAAATTGTGGAATTTGAACCTATTATGTTATTTTTTCTTGAGTTCACACACATGCACACACACACACACACACACAACCATATATATTTAATCCCTTTGAAAAACTGAAATGGAATTGCAAACTCTATGTTCCCCACCAGCCATAGTCTTATCTGGTGTTTATACCCACATTTCTACTAGGCAGAAGCATTAAACACGTTGAGCAGAAAAATCACTTAGAAAGAAGATTGCAAACCTAGACTTTGTTTTGTGAATTCGAAGAGAGTACCAACAAGAGTAACCTGCTACAGCTTTCACTCTATTCAAATTTAGGTCTTGAGCTCTAGGTCCCTGCACCAGGACCCCTGTTGAACAGGAGCTAAGAAGTGCATACCTGCTTCAGAAAGATTCAGACCACCCTGGCCATTTTGGTCTGGAAGAATCCAGGCAAACCCCTGTCAGGACTTCAGAGAAGTGGAAGCTGAGTTATTATCTGGTTAATCTGGTCACATTTTGCAAATTATTCCTAATTTCTGACATTCTTTTTGTGGGGTGAGGGATTGGAGTGGAAAGATTTAGCCATTTATGATGATTTAGTTTATCAGCTACTTGCCAAATATCTATTTCATTCCACACTTAATAAACACAGTTAAAATGGAATAGAGTATACTTTGGGTCAAATGGAATATGCTGCTTTTTTTACATTATAGGTTGTCATGATTTATGTCTGACAATCAATGCATGTTAAGAAAAACGACTCCAGGCCGGATTAGCAAATCTAAATAAAGTGATTTTAACTTTCATATCTAATTCCTCTTCCCTTACCAGGTTTGTCCAGCTGGTTAATATAACCATCAGTCATAATCAACTTTATGGAGGTGACTTTGATATAAGTAACAAGGCCCATGACATAGAAAGAAGATATATTGTATGGACAAGCATGTTTCACATGATTTACCCATCATTTCATTTCCAGAGAATTACAGGGAATCCTAGAGGTCGTCCATCAAGGTTCTGTCTCCAAATATATAATCATATTTCAAACGAACCAGGCATTCTTTTAAACAATATTGATTTCAGGATTGCAAAATCTTTCCTTTGAATGCAAATTACATACATTCTGTGACCAAGCCTCCACCCCTAAACATCCAAGCTCTTTTCTTTTTCTCCATCATCAGTAAACATGAGTCAGCATTTTGTGGATATTAGTGCCTAATCTATTTGAAGACAAATATAAATTATGTTTTAGACAGGTGTTACTCCAGGTGAAAGCGTAAAGTCGTCTTCCTTCCTTCTGTTACATCCTTTTCTACTATTGCTATTCCACACCTTTCAGATGCTCTGTGCTCTCCTGTTGTCTTTCCAGAAAAGGACAAGATAAATTTGTTTTGACTGAGATAGTACCTTCTCTAGAGAATATTAATATTTGAATAGAGCACACATTTTAAGAGCCTAAGAAATACACCTCTAACTGTGGGAGTTCAGGCAGTGAGGCTCATGGAGAGGTACTGGGTAAGTGCTTCTCTAAGTCACAGTAAGTACATGTCTGCTGATATGATCTTTATGTACAAGGCCAGCTCTGCAGTGAAACTTTCCCCAGGATAAAAAACTGTAAGTTTACTTTAAGCATTTTTTTTTTTTACCCTTTATGTGTGTGTGTTTGTGTGCACAAAAGTATGCTTAATTCCTTGTTTTCATTGATCTCCTACTCTTCACCAACTTTGCTAGAGTTATTCGGGACGTCTTTTTGCTTTCGTCTTTGTCAAAGACAGAAAAGAGAATTCGACTAAATAAACTTTCAAGGGTAATGGCTGGCTACTGGGGAGCCAGTGAATACTCCCTGAGAGGTGACTCCAAGGTGAAGGCCCCAGAGTTGGCATATCAAACTCTGGGGATCACGGTCAGGGAAGAAGGCAGCTTGGGAAGCAGGAGAAGGAGTCCAGACTAAAGGAACAGTGAGTGCAAGGCTCGGAGGCCCAAAGAAGTATGTGTGCATCCTTCAGGCATCACAGGTGGTGGGTGCAGCTGAAACCCAGGGCATAGGGAGGAGCAGGAGAAGAGCAGGGCCGCTGGGCAATGGTCACCTTGTAAAGAGCCAAGTCGGCCACACCGTGGACTGTGAGCCTCCTCCTGGTGTTAACAGGGACCGAATGAACAAGGTTTATGTGGGAGAGGGGCGTATTTAAATTTGCATTTTGCAGGAGGGCAGAAGATGATTTGAAAGTAGTGAGCCTGGAATAAAGAAGATCTGTTAGGCAGCTGTTTTGGGTTACCCAGGTAAAAAATGATGAAAATGACAAGGTCTTGAACTAAAGCATTGGCTGTTGAGATACAGAGGAATGGATGGATTCTGGAGAGATTCAGGAGAAAATGCAGATGAAGGGTCTCACGCACATCCCCACACTTTCCACCCAGAGTAATTAATGAATGTTGGTAGCTCCCTGAGGGGGAGACAGTGCCTATTTCCCTCAATACAGTGCCTAGCACATGGAGGGTGTCAAATATCTGTTAAATGAATCAATAAGCTAAGTTCCTCTTTCCAATATGACATTCGGACCACTTTCTAAGTGGATGGAACAGCCATATCATTCTTGCTTGTCTAAAGAAGTGAAGTACACTCAAACCAGGAAGTTTAGGTACACATATTTATATTTTGTGTACCTAAAATGGTGACCCTACCCAGCTCAAGGGGTGGAAATGTCTGCCTTGTTAGTTTTTGAGAAGAAATACTTTCATGAGCTCAGTTTTTTTTTGTTTTGTTTTTGTTTTTTTTTTTATCTTAGCCCAAATTATAGAGCAATAGAAGAATTATGAGACATCTTGAGGGAATTCATTTGGAGTGTTTCCCAAAGAAAAGACAAAAGCTTTAATACAAGTCACTTCAGGAAATAACTTCCTAAAACATCTGGAGGAAGGGGCAAAAATGGGAAGGGGGTATCTTTAAATTTGCAGCAATCTCTAGCTCAATGGAAGCATTTCTTTCTGATAAATGCTCCGATACTGATAAGGAGATCTGTGAAGGACTGTTTCTGCCAGGACGGAGGACAAAGAGCTCTTTGATAGCCTTCACCAGTTGCTAGGCAATGGCTGAATGATCGTGATAAACTTCAGCTAAGCAGCTCTAAAGAAATGTTCGTGCATTAATGCCTGATGCATTATGCCAGGGGCTTCGATGTGAAATCAGCATTCACTGGGCATTTGTGATTGCATGAATGTGGTAAATAAATCATCTGGGGGTCATTATTTCCCCTCCCAGAGATATAACCCAAACTCCCTGCTCTGCTTAACTGTTATATTCCTTATGTCAGGATCACAATATTTAAGGAGTTAATGAAGGAAAGAAATGATTTCGATTCAGTGTCTTGTTCCTGGGCAACAAGTTATTAAATATATATCAGAGCAAAGAGAGGGATTTGTTCATAATAATTGGATTTGGTGATTAAAGGAAAAAGGAACTACAGGACTCAGTCATTATACTTTTTCTGCTTTTCAAATCCTCAGTCAACAAAGCGGCATCATACTGTAATGCACAGAAGTTATTCCCTGGATAGCTGCCTCTGCTGACAGAGCGTCCACCCTGACAGAAGGTGAGCTGCTGCAGGCCCCAGAGCTGGCTCCACTTTATCTTTGTGCTCCCAGCACCCAAACACTTTGGTTCCACGGGACATGGAGACACTCACAATTAGTTGTTAAATCAAATTTTCTATTTGGATACTATGAATTTTAAAGATCCTGTAAGGGTGAATCTGCTTTAAAAAGACAGCCAAGTAGACAAAAATTTTGGTAAGCCATGTGAATCAGAGATGTTTGCATTTGCAGCTGCCAGACAGAAATACCAGAGAGTATGTCCTGCCATAGGCCAGACCCAGATAAAAGCAAACAACAGACTTCTGGGCAGATTGGGAGCTCTGGAAGCTCTGGAAATTTTTGCAGTTTTCCATTTCAGAAAATGAGCCCCTTCCTCCATCCTCTCTTCAGGGATGCTGTGTTCCACTTTTATGTGGCTCCCTCCTTCAAAGACCACACAGGCAAGCAGGCAGACTCTTCACCCCTCAATACCCAAAAGGGTCAGACAGTGAGTCATTTGCCTTTGTGCCTGATTGGTTGAGTGATCATTAATTAAAACTCACGTGCACTAAAGTACTACCTCTGATTTGGATGTGTACTTATCTGTCACTGGACAAAGGAAAGCAGGTCTCCTTTATTATAACAATTCAGGCATCAGTAAGCGATATGAAAGATCACTCTGTGGCAGAACAAGACGAAATAGCAATTCATTTAGTGGGTCCAACTTGGTCTGTTTGGGGTAACTTGGAAAGGAGGATGTCCCTTCTGGAGAGGGACTGGGGCCACTACAGATCTAGTTCTGCTTGATAGGATGAGTGGAGAAGCCTGACTCTTCTCATAAATGCATCTCTTTCCAAAATGTTCCCTTTTGTGGCTGGGCTCAGATGGATACCCCATCTCTCCTCTCACTGTTCTTGCCCCTCCTTACCTTCACTCCATTCTGCTAGTCCCTCTCTCTTCTCCAAGACTCCCAGAGGTTTATTTGGTGCCCTAAACTATGTTCCAGGAGCTTGATATTAAACTTTTTTTTATTCTGGTATGAATGCATCCTTAAGCCTCTTCTACTCTTTTGCCACTGATTATGCTCCATTAGAACCTACCCTCTTCAGTAACTGAAGTAGCAAGGCATAACAGTAACATGCAAACTGGTACCTACCACTGTGAGGGCTACCAGGACCACATTTCAAATCACAGACAGGACCACCAAGTAAAGTTGTACAGGTTGTGCACTGCACAAGAGCCCCTGGCCAAGGGGTAAGTTGGGGAAAAAATCCAGCCCCTACTCCACCGGCCAAGAAGTACAATCTGAGGGATTCCCAGATTCCAAATTTGTACAAAAGGGGTTTTATGGGCTGGCAGTGGCCCCATCCTTCTTCTCACCCACCTTCCATATCCTCTATCAGTAAGTGTGAGTGGGGGCTAGAAATACACAAGTGAAAAGAGATCTCAGGTAACTGTGATCTTAACCAAAGGCTGGGAACAAGCCTCCCAGACATCTGGAGTGAATTCTTGACCATCTGTAATACTCAGAGAATAGGTTCTGGCTGTCTGAAGTCAGAACAGAAAAGAAGAAAGACAATGTCAACATGTTTCTACTTTTCTGGAAAATACTTTATAAAGCTTATCACTATACTACTCTGGAAATATACATAATTATATCTCATTGATATCTAGAATTTCAGAATAATCATTTTGAAAACATAATGTGAGTGTGAGTGTGTATGTGTGTGTATGTATGTGGCAGAGGTGTAAAAGGAGGAGCCCAGGAAACAACCTATATCCTATATACTGATGGTTTTTCAGTTTTTCTTATTTTTTACGGCACTTTCTGTTTTTGATAAGATAGTCTATTGCTAAAAATTCCAATAAATTAAGGTTTTAAATAATCACATATAATAAAAGTGCATGCTTTTTCTTTAAAAAGATAGCACATTTCTTTTGAAAATAGTATCTGGGGTGTCAGATCCAACTTCTGCTTTGGTTAACCTTTATGGAAGTATATTTTGAAGACATCTTAGGAATAGGCAGAATGGGACTATCAATTTTAGTAGAAATAAAAAAGAGTCTTAATTTCTTTAAGAGAAAAAGACTGTCAACCGTTAGGCAACTGGGTGAAGTTACGGGGAGCGGTGGACAATACCCACATGGTAAGAAAGCAAGCTGACTCCCTTAGTATATCGGGTTAGGGTGCAACTTCCTCAATTTGGTCTTTTCAATTTCTGGGTGAGACAGGATAAGACTCTCAGACCCTTGCCTCTGGCTCCAAACCTGGAGGCCTGGTCAGCTCCTCCCAGGATGTCCTCATGGCCAGCACTGTTGGTGCCTCTCTCTATGCCATCTGGTTGATTTGGTCAGGGCAAGAAGCCAGGTCCCTGGGGTAGATTTCACCACAAAAGCCTCACTGTCACCACACATACAGCTACCCTGTCCAGTGATTCTTAATATTTCACCTAGAGCAGTCTCAGCAACAGGGAGGAGAAGAAACATAATTGCTGGCTTCCTGGAGCTCAGGTTAACTATTTGGACCCAAATCTGGTATCTAAATGAAAAGCAAAGCTTTCTCTATATTGAGAAATTTCTTTACAAGGTACTTACTCAAAACAAGTTTATTGATGAAAAAGTATGTGGATATCCTCTGTTGACAATGAAATGGTGTTCTGTGTAAATAATGTGCAGAATCTGTTCTTGTTTCCTTTGAGAAAAATAGAACAATTCATGGTCTAAATTGTGGGGTGATTTTTGGAACTTCAGTGACCTTTTCCTCTACGTATGTTTGCTTATACCAAGGGTGTTCTTGGAGTGTGGGGGATGACTTTTCCAAAGAAATGTTTCACAGCAGTCTCAGATGCCTATGGATGCTTTCAGTCTAGCAGCCCACACAGAACACCCTGAGAAGTGGGATAGCGGGGCACGTCAGCTGACTGAGGGGCAACAATGGCTAATAGGCCGTGAAGCAAAGAGACCACGGGCAACAAGTGACTGGAGCAACACGAGGTGGAAAGCTTTACTCCCCTATGGAGAAGCTGGCCAGCCACAGATGGACAGTCAGATTACAAGATTATGTTGTACGACAAAGCTACTGCATTCTTGCAGGAGCCTGATAGGTCTGAGGCCATATGGGATAATTTGTCTCACCCCATGACCCAGACAGTGGAATGCAACCAACATATTTTCTGCTGGCTTCAGGCCAAACCATATTTCCTGCTTTTTGCATGTGCACAAGAGTGTGTTACACTGGCTGGTTCTAAATCATTGAAGCAAGTGGACACTTGGACAGTAACTGGTGTGTTGGAACACCTCGCTTTCTCTCCATAGTCTTTAGACAAAGTAAGTTTAGTGGAGTACAGCCTCAAAACAAATGATCTTGTCACTCTGTCAGAAAGTTCTGAATTTGCTGGGGGTAAAAATACTATTTTGTTTTACTGTGGTCATTCAGAAATTATTATTGGTCCTCCACTGGAGAACTTCAAGAACCCTAGTGAAGACAAAAAAATCTTGTCTACTCCCTGGTGTGATGTATTTTAATATTTAGTAACTGTGTACCAAAAAATACATGGGAAGGTAGGATTTCATATTGTAATGTCAGAGTTGTCTCAGCTTTTGCAAGTCAAGAAGGAACTACAGGGCATCAAGTCCTTGTGTCTGTGGGTAGGTCCTACGGACAGAAAATGAAGTCTATTACAGCAGCCGTGGCCTCTTTCCCAGGGTAGCTCTAAGACATTAGAAATAAAGCATGTGACAGTTTATCTCAGTTCACTCAGAAACCAAAGACAGTTCTCAGAAAAATTAAAGGGACTGACAGACACAATGCAAGGGGTTGTTGATGACATTCCAAGTTCATAGATCAGAAGACTCAATAAAATTAAGATGGCAAAACTTCTCAAATTGCTTTACAGATTTAACACAATCCCCATCAAAATTCCAGCTTGTTTCTTTGCAGAAATTGATACACTGATTCTAAAATTCATGTGGAAATTCAAGGGACTAATAATAGCCAAAATAATCTTGAAAAAGAACAAAGGTGGATGCCTTACACTTCCTGATTCCTAAATTTCCTACAAAGTTATAGTAATCAAGACATGGTGCTGGCAAAAGGGCAGGCATATAAATCAATGGAATAGAATTGAGAGTCCAGAAATAAACCCTCTCCCATTTACAGTTAATTGATTTTTGACAAGGGTGCCAAGACAATTCAATAGTAAAGAGTAATAAGTCTTTTCAAATAAATAATGCTGGGACAACCGCTAGTCACACGCAAAAGAATGAATTTGGACCCCTACTTCACATCATATACAAAAATTAATGCAAAATGTATCAAAAACAGAGGAAGGCTTATTGTAAAGGTCCCTAGATTGTAAGCTCTTATAGCAGTTACATCTACTCCTGAGTTGTAATGGTTATTTCTAAATTCTGAGATGCTGAGCTCTTTGTGTATAACCTGGTCAGTCCCTGGAACTTTGAGTATCTGTGTGACACCTGAGACTCAGAGCCAGAGTCTGGCAGCTATGAATGTCAGCATTACCCCGTACAGCAAATGTTAAGGAATCTGAAAAAAGATCAGACTTCAATTAGAGATATGAATGAAATGGACTTGGTTAGGACTAAGGTAAATCAGACTGAAGGGTAAAGGACGATAGTGATGGTGTTTTAAAACCCCAACTTCTGTGTGAGACCAAAAGAAGAGATGTTTATTAGATGCAAAATCTATATTTTTTGTAACACACTACATAATTTAACTTGTATGGTCAGTTTATTCAAACAACATAATTACATGGAACGTTGAAAAGGGAGTGAAATCTGGTTGGTTGTACAGGTTACCTCCAATACATCCCAGAGTAATTTGGGCAGAGAATAAAAACGTATTGCAAAGCCCCCTTGAGGGACTAGGGGAAAATGCAGAAATATTAAATTTCCCTACCTGGGGAATTAATGATATTCTCACAAGCATTTGGGGCTACCAATTTAGAAGGCCAAGCCCTCGATCTTGGGGCTTGCCCTTATGAAGTTTGTAACTGCAAAGGAGAGGCTAAGCTTACTTAAAATTTTGCCTGAGAGTCACCCCCAGAGAACTTTTTTTGTTGCTTAGATGTAGCTTCTTTCTCTAAACTAACTCTGCAGGCAAACTCACTGCCCTCCCCTCTACATCAGACATGACTCCCATGGGTGTTAGTCTCCCTGGCAACATGGGACACGACTCACAGGGATGAGCTAGGCCCTGGCATAGTAGGATTGAGAAAGCCTTCTTGGACCAAAAAGGGGAAGAGAAATGAAACTAAATAAAGTTTCAGTGGTGGAGAGATTTCAAATGTAGTCGACAAGTCATTCTGGAGGTTATTCTTATGCACTATATAGATATCCCTCTTTAGTTTTTAGTGTATTGGAGTAGCTGGAAGGAAATACCTGAAACTGTTGAACTGTAGCCCAGTAGCCTTTATTCTTGAAGATGAGTATATAACTATATAGTGTGATCATGTGATTGTGAAAAGTTTTTGGCTCCCACTCCCTTTATACAGTGTATGGACAGATGAGGACCAAAATAATAGGGAGGGACAGGGGGTATGGGATTGTTTTGGGTGTTCTTTTTCACTTTAGCTTTTATTCTTATTCTTTTTTGTGTGTGGTAATGAAAATGTTCAAAAATTGATTGTGGTGATGAATTCACAACTATATGATGGTACTGTGAACAACTGATTGTACACCATAGATGACTGTATGGTGTGTGAATATATCTCAATAAAATTGAATTAAAAATGTATCAAAGACCTAAGTGTAAGAGCTAATATTATAAAACTCTTAGGAGAAAATAAAGATAATAAATAGTCATGACCCTGGATTAGACAGTGGCTTTTTTTCTTTTCTTTTCTTTTTTTGGATATGATAGCATAACTAAGCACCAACAACAAAAGAAAAAAATAGATATATTGGATTTCATCAAAATTACAAACTTTGCACCACAGAGGGCACCATCAAGGAAGTGAAAAGACAATCCACAGAATGGGAGAAAATATTTGCAAAACATTTACCTGATAAGGGACTTGTATCTAGAACATATGAAGAACTCTTGCAACACAATAATAAAAAGACAGCCCACATTTTTTAATTGGGATTAAAGGATCTAAAAAGACATTTATCCAAAGAGGATATAAGAATGACTAATAAAAACATGAAAGGATCTTCATCATCAGCCATCAGGTAAATGCTGATCAAAACCACAATGAGATACCACTTCATACCCACTAGGATGGATGTAATCAAAAAGGTAGACAATAACAATGTTGGTGAGAATGTGGAAAAACTGGAGCCCTCATACAGTGGGGGTGGGAATGTAAAATGGTGCAGCCACTTTGGAAAACAGTTTAGCAGTTCTTTAAAAGGTTAAACATTGAGTTACCATAAGATCCAGCAGTCCTAAGTACCTACCCAATATATTTATATCCACACAAAAACTTGTATGTGAATGTTTATAGCGGCATCATTCATAATAGCCAAAAGTGGAAACAGTGCAACTGTCTGTGAACTGATGAATGGATATATAAGGTGAGATGAGATGAATGGAAATAGAATCCAAACAATGGAATATTATTTGACAATCAAAAAGAAAGAAGTACTGATATATGCTGCCATATGGATGAAACTTGAAAACATTATACTAAGTGAAGGAGTTCAGTCACAAAAAACCACATCTTGTATGAATCTGTATAATACGAGAATAGCAAATCTATAGAGATTGAAAGTAGATTAGTGGTGCCTAGGCTGTGGCGGGGTCGGGGGGAGGTGAGTAGGGGATATAGGAGAAGTAACTGCTAATGGGTACAGGGTTTCTTTGTGGAGTGATGAAAATGCTCTAAAATTGATTGTAGTGATGATGGGGCCCTCTGTGAATATAATGAAAACCATTGATTTTTACACTTTAAATAGGTGATTTGTAGGATATGTGATTATATCTCAATAAAGCTGTTATCTAAAAAAAAAAAAAAAAAAAAATAGAGGCTGCTGGTTATCAGCACTGCTCACCATGGCCCTCTCCAATAACTCCCAGAGGTCTTGGTCCATGCCGAAAATAAAATCTCAGCATATGTTCCCCTAGCTCACCGCCACCATCCACACTTCCTCGAATAAGTTGGTTTGTAGCAGTAGGGTACAGTGTACAGTGGTTAAGAGAGCTGGCTCTAGAGTGGGATTGATGCAAATCCTGCCTTTGCAATTTATTAACTCTTAGAACTTGTTCAAGCCAGCTTCCTCATCTGTAAAGAAGAAAATAATATTTCCTGTCTCAAATAGTTATGAACCTGTAATAAACATTCAATAAGTATTATCTATTACTATCATTATAGAGCCTTCTTGTGTGTATTTTTCCTAAAAGTTAACACAACCCTTGCTCCATAATTTCCTAAATGTGACTTTTCTGATCTGGAGGCATAAAATTCTCTTCTGAAATATCTATCTTCTGAAAATATGAACCATCACTAAAGGGGACACTTGGCTTGCTATAACCAATCTCTGTTTAAACGTAAACATTAAAAATTATTTGAAGGATACTGAAACACCATCAATATGGAAACAAATGTCTTATTTTACTTTTTGTAGAAATGAATGCCTATGAATGTACTCAATTCATTTATCCCAATGTTCAATAACTTTCCTATTGAATTCTTGTTGGTCATTTTTCTTAATATGTTTTAAACTTTTATTAGTTTTTTTTTTTTTTTTTTTTTGTTTTTAAGATAGGTTTGGCTTGGTGTATTAAAAAGATCAGGCTTTTTTGCAGCATAAAAATTATAATGATAACGTTTCCCGGAAGCTTAATTTGTATCAAGCGCTGCTAAGCCCTTTAAGTATCTTGTGCTTGATTCTGCCCTCAATCCTGTGAGGCAGAGGTGGCAGAGCCTGAAGCAACTTCAGAGCCAGAAGAGAGAGCAGGAATCATCATGCTGAACACAGAAGGTATGGCCTCCCTCTGACCATGGCCTGCATTCAGGCCAGGCAGAACCCAGAAAACAGCCTAAATAGAGCATGGCACTTGCTATTTATTAAGCCCCTTCAAGCATCCCCATCAGGAGCACCATGGACAATCCCACCACCACACAGTACACCAACCTCATGTACAACTTCACCTTGAAGGCATGGAGCACCATGCATGAAATGACCCACAGAATGACTTCACCTTCCCTCACATTCACTCCCCGAAAAATGAAATCATGATTGCACCAGATAAGGACTATTTCCTGATCGTGATTCAGAATCCAACTGATTAAGACACTCTCTTGGATCCCTCAGTTAGTCCTTAATTTAATGCCCCACCCCCAAGAATAACAGTGTTAGTCATGCCCAGCCAATCAGCATGTGGAAATTGCCTTGGAGCCTATTCACCCACCCAGTGGCCAAGGCTGGGCTGGCAGCTCTGCCCACACCACCAAGGGGTCCTTCTCAGGGGTCCCTCACTCTGATCACTGTGTTGTTTGGAGCAAGAGTTTATGAGAAACCCACACCTGGCTTCCTTCTGACCTTTAGTTTTTGGAAAAGGCTTTTTCTTTACTAAAAATACCTGAAATGCTAAAACGAGAGAGAGAGAGAGAGAGAGAGAGAGGGAGAGAGAGAGAGAGGGAGAGAGTAGAGGAGTGGGAGGGGGGATTGAGTGGAGAGTTGGATAGAGAGATACGAGGGCTCTCCTCTCCTCCGCTCATCAATCCAAACTCCCGCCCTCCCGACCTCCACCCTCCCAACAAAAGCCTCCCCCGCCCCACCGAACTCCCTCCCCCCCCGCCCTCCTCCGCCCTCCCTCCTCAATAAAAGGAAGGAAGGAAGGAAGAAAGAAAGAAAGAAAGAAAGAAAAAGAAATCGAGATCCCAATTTGCCTGGACATCTAATGCAGTCTTCCAAGTCTGTACATCAGGAGCAAAAACACTGTTCTTCCTGAGTCACAGTTAGCTTGATGTACTTCCCAGCTGAAACCGTGAGGCCCATAAATAAGGAAAAACTCCCATCATATGGTGAGAAAGCTGGTACCAAACCATATTATGAATCTTCATGACTTAAAACACTATTATAAAAAAAAAGAAAATTTTGAACTTTTATTTCTGGCAATGAATATTTTAATATCTGCATATGAACCATAATATTAATATTTGATACTTCCTGTCTCACTAAAGTAAACCTAGTATTTACCTAGTATTTACTTAGGTAAACCTAAGAATTCTTATGGTTTATTCCAGTCATTATTTCCTCAATACTCAAAAAAAAAATACCACTGAGGTCCTACTAAGTGCTTCACGTCAATTCACATTTATTCCCCCCATGCTGGCCTGAATTCTGATAGTTGGATCCTGCAACACGTAGGCTCAAGAGTACTGTACCTGCAAAATCTACAAAAAGCTGTCACTGGATGGCAAATTAATTAGACCTAGCAATAATATTTCTGAAGTAAAAATGTGTCTATTTATGGAGATGTTACCAAATTTTCATTTTTTTCCTGAAATGTCAACCTGGGTATGTTTCCCTGGAGTAGCAAAGAACAGCACGAGGTGTTAAGTTGGCCTGCTTCCCATTTCTAGCTGCAGCCCTTGGCTCTCACCTGACCATCCGGGGAGGCAGCGGCAGTGGCCTGAGGTGGGGTGGCAGCCATCTGCGTGGCTGCAGTCACAGCGCTCAGCACAGTTGAGCCCATACGTGCCATCCTGCGTGAGACAGCATTGGAGACGAGAGTAGGACGTGAGGCGTGATACGAGACGAAAGGGTGTCAACCGGGTACGTATCCTGCTCTCCCAGGGCACCTCTTGGGTACATGAGTTATGATGGCCCCTTCCCATGTCTTCTCCCCCACTTCCCCCAAAGCTATACACCCAGGGGTCCATGTTTTACAATCACTAACACCTCAGTTTATGCCTGATATAATGGTATGAATGGTGAAACAAACAGCTTGTTCTTATACCCTTATATGCCAATTAATTAAATGAACATCTTCTTATCAGACCATAGGCCTCAGTTCATTTTCTTTTTCCTTTTGCTCCTAAAGAATTTACAAAATAGTTCAGGGTTCCCTACAACACATTCTATTCTTGTGGAGGGCTATGACCCAATAAAGAAGCTCTAAAATTAAGAAAATATTGTAACTCTAAATGACTTGAATTCCATACGCTGCCCACGGGATACACGGAACTAGAAAGAAAAATGAAAACCTTTTGCTCCTTTTTTCCTAATTGCTATCCTCCTTTCCATGGAGAAGTCTAAAGAACGTGAGGTATTCTGCATCAAGTTTCTAAGAGAAGCTGGAGTACAGGTTGGGAGCCTCTCCTCACTCTTTCCCTCCCAGGTCTTCATGTTTTCGTATGCACATCAGTTTTGGTGGCCCAATGGAGATGAGACTCTTATTGGACATGACAATTTAGTTTGTCGGAGAGGACTAAGAGAAACATTAGGTGCACAATTACCAAGAGGGAGGAATATGAGAACCAGCATAAAACAGCTATTGGGTGCCAAATGGCATAATCACTTGCCATTTTCCACAACTTCCTAAAAGTTTAAAAATTAAACCATTTTTTAGACCCCACTAATGTTTGATAGGGCTGCATAGGATTTAGCTTTGTCATGCCGGTTACACGTTTTCAGAGTGCAATGATATGAGCCACTAAACCATCAGCCTTTACTGATTTACTAAAGCACCTATGTACAAGAAAGGACAAGATTATGCCAAGGGCTTTGCTTTGTTTACAATCAGATGGGGAATCAAAGGCAATCTTCAAGTCCATTTCAAAATACCAATAATTTGGTTGAATGAGAGGCAGCAAAGCTAACTTAACTCCGTCTGAGAGGTTTGGACGGCATGCAAAGCCCAGGGCACGGTCCTCTCTGGTTGGGAGTGGGCTGTACTTAATGAGGAGAAGGTCCAGGGAGAAAAGAGCCTCTGCACAAGGCCCTCCCAGGGACCCTGTCCAGTGGAGTCATGTTGTTGCCTCACCATCAGAGTAATCTCCCAGAGATAGAGAACACACTCCACTGAGAGGATGTTTAATGGCTCAGGAGAAAAGAACTGTGGTAGGTGGAAAGAGGGAAGTAAAAGAGGGAAAGAACTGGCCAGGTGCTAGGGGTAGAAAGAGAAAACAGCACACTACTAGTGAATGTGCTTCCCATTTGTACCCTCTGTCAGCTTGCAGCAGATGCAGTATGGGATTGCTTATCTGTAGATATCTAAAGTGGGGCAAGGGAATCGAGTCAGCCTTGAACTGGGTGAAATTAGGATATTCTTATGACTGCTGAGATATTTTTGTGAAAAGACAGCTGCTTCCAAACCTTCTTTCACCACCTCACTGAGCATTTCTGTGACACCAGTCACCACCCTCCTTTCAACTCCCCACCACTTTCCACCCCAAAGGGTGGACGATTTCCATTACAATGGAACCAAAATATTTATAGAGCTGACAGGCATACACTGGGCACTTGACAAATGCTATTGACTAGCTGCCACCAAGAGACGGGAGTACTAAGAACAGAGAAAATAAAGAGAGGAGGGGAGGATAGGGGTAGAGAAGAAGGAAAAGAAGTCAGGATCTTTTACAAAGCTAATCTTATCCACTTTCCATGTCTATCTTTCAGTTCCAATCCTATATCCAACTTGAACCCCAACACCTTAATTCTTCTAACAGTTACTGAGGGTTGGTTCACACTCAGCCACTTTAACCAGGAAAACTGCAAAAATATGCCAAACCCCCATCATCAACTCCTCCCAGGCATTCCACCTTGGTGCCTTGGTTTGGGTTTACCTGGCAGGGAAGTTCGCATTTCTCTCCACGCCATCCTGGTGCACACGTGCAGGTTCCATCCAGGGTGTTGCAAGCTCCCCCGTTGAGGCACTGGCATGTTAAGTTACAGCCAAAGCCCCACGTGCCGCTGGG
The DNA here is from genome assembly GCF_015220235.1 of Choloepus didactylus. NCBI lineage: Eukaryota > Metazoa > Chordata > Mammalia > Pilosa > Megalonychidae > Choloepus > Choloepus didactylus. The sequence goes on along the minus strand of NC_051319.1, from coordinate 68,852,958 downwards.
ACAGCGGATGGAGCAGTCCACCCCGTGCCAGCCTGCCACGACAAGAATGTCGGAGGATGTGAGGAAGCAAAGGCAGCAGGGAGTGTTGATGAGCCTTTCCAAGCCACATTTCCCTATAGAAACATCTTGGAGATGCACAACAGTGTCCCCCAGCCCCAGCAGCAGCCAGCATTGGCCCTCCATTAAAGGCCTCCAACGGAAATGAACAAAAGGCACCCCTGAGTTCCCAAACAGCAGTGTGGGCTATGTGATCTGTCAAGGATGCCAACACTGAGAAGCAATTCTGGGCTTTTGAGGAAGAGATGAAATGTGGGGGGAGGGCACCTTTAATATGCAGTGATGTGCCCCATGGGATGCTGAGTTTTGTTCAGATCAGGAAAGGGAAACATTTATACAGGCGGGAGAAGGAAGGTTTGCATTTGAAAAAAAACCCATCATTAAAGCAGGGCCCAGGTAGTCAGGGCCCTGGCTACTGCAGCACCTACACATGAAAGTGCTCTGGCTCTGACATAACAGTTGGGGTTTGGCTGCATTTTTGGTGATGACTCCAGGCCAGCCAATTTAGGGGCATGGACATGTCTGCTTGCTTACGCTTCTCCAGAAGTGTAGAGACTCACAGACTTTTGGAGCTGGAGCGACTTCAGAGATCATCTAATCTGAGCCTCTTCCCTTGACCCATTAAAGCATTAGAATCCACAATGGGTTTGCTGAAGTCATGCACTGAATTTGGGCACAACCAGAGCTAGAACCCGGGTCAAGGTTTCTTTACTGTGACTTTATAACAAGACCATGACTAAAAACAAGACTCATTCATCCACTCTTACCTGCTTTGCAAGTGCAAGAACCATCCACAGGGGAGCAGATGGCATCATTTTTACAACCACAGTGAGAGGAGCAGTTTATCCCATAGGTTCCCAGAGGGCATGGGATGGAGCAGTCAATTCCCTAGACAGGCACAAACAGGAAAATGCATGCAATTATACTGCTGAAATAAGGCCGATGCAAATAAACAAAAATATATCTTGACAATGCTAAATTATATGTCCTCTCTAATTTTAGCATATTGTATTCAAAAGATAAGTTCTAATGTCACCAGCATACAAACTCTAGAGACTCAAGGGCAATGCTAGCTGTCCTGTGTTTAGGATATGGTATTAAATGAGACTGAAAAAAACCTGCTGACTTCATTAATTTTGCCTTTGTGGCAAATAAAAAACCCTTCGTCCTTGTTCAGACAAGTAGATACACAATAAGTTAGAACTGCAAAATTACTGTCAATAAATAAACATAAATATTAGCTATATTAAATCACGATGCTTTCTAGACTTCCTTAAATAATATGTAATACTATTAGCAGGCTAAGTAAAGCAACAAAACCCCCACCCTGCCAGCAGCATGATCCAATTCACTATCTGACAGCGAGCATTAAACATAGAAGTGGGCTACTGGAGATTCTTTCCTTCAAAAAGAGAAGACTTTCTTAAGACAAGGCTAACTCAAGCGGGTCTCCCCCAACCACCTGTCACATCGGTTAGAAAACCCAATGATGATTCTCAATGTTGCGACTCCCACCAGTTCTGCATTATGTGCTCTGGGATCAACATTCTTCACAGTTTAATATTCTCCACTTTAAAATGGGAGGCAATGATTTAAGAATAACCCAGTTTTCTTTAAAACAAGGATTCATAACCTGGGGCTAAGAAATCCTAGAAACTGCAGGCAAAATTCTGCTCTAGTGTCATATATCTATTTTTTTAGGGTCCAGGTTCTCAAAGGGTCTGGAAACTTATATATTACTAATCATAGAATGTAAATACATAATAGAAGCTAACAATGTTTTCTGTGTCTTCAAATTGCATGGAATTAAAGAAAATTGTTAATAATACCTATCATGCTTAGAAAAGTAATTTCCCTGCTGTCTATAAAACACAGTAAGATCATTACTTTAAGGATACAGTGCATAATTCATTACATATATTTACATTAAAAATTAATGCCACATGGATTCTTTTCCAGCTTTCCTTGTCATCATTCTAAGGTAATTACTTCTATGTCCATTAGTACTTTTCTATTTATTCTCTTTTGCAATAATTGTGTGTATGGTTTTCACAGATTCAGTGTATTTCAGAAACAGTCATATAAAGCAAGGTAATGCTATACTCCACATTGCACCCCCTCTTCTCCTTCCTGCAAAGCCCAAGTCACTCACTTTGAATCCTGGGGCACAGGTGCACTTTCCAGTCACACTGTCACAGTCAGCCCCGTTTTGGCAGCTGCAGATCTGCTGGCAAGATTCCCCGTAGAATCCAGGAGAGCATGTCTCATTACAGTAGAGTCCAGACCAGCCTGGCTTGCAGGCACACTCTCCAGACATGGGGTGACAGCTGAGAGACGTGGATGAAACGAACGAGTCACTCTGGGGTAAACATGACACCCAAGTCCCATGCAAATGTTGCTTTAGCCATGATCACTAAATGTGTAGGTAATTTCATGCACAAGAATTCAAACTTCATTCCCAGGCTTGAGGTGACTTAATCATTGGCCGCAACTGGATTGATACTATGGAAATGTTGCATGAAATCGGCCTCATGCTCTAACAGGATGACAATTACAACCACATCCTTTTGTCTGAAATTCATTTCCACTTTCTTAAATCAAAAGCACTAATTTGATAAGTGGTCCACTCTATGAAAAGCCCTAAAGAAGTCCATCTGATGAACAGTCCCTAATCAGTTAGCCAGGGTGATGTCCAAGGAACTAAAAAAGCAGTAACCGATTCAGCCTGTTTCTTGTCGAGGCTCCCCATTCCTGGTAGCAGAGCAGCTCTCTCTACCTGAAACAGCAGCCACACTAATGGGCCAGGCAGCCAGCTGTCGCTCCACAGCAAATGGGCACATCAGCTGTGCCAAGATGCACGCTTAAGTGGGATGGACACAACAGGGTACTCTGTTGCACAATGGCTAAAAACACATGTGCTTCTCACCAAAGGAAAATTATAACAATCAAACTACTTCTGCTGATAATTGGAAGGCTGTTTAAAGATGGCCTTTCTCTCCTGATAGAGATAAAACCCTCCCCTTACCTAGGCCCACAACAAAATTCATTGTGGGCATCCAGACATTTGCTAAACGACTTCTCATCAGAGGGTTGTTCATGGATCTTCTATCTTGTAAAGAACAATGAACTTGGGGCAGGGAGAATGAAGACTGAGGATGGAATTCCCATTCTCCTACTACCTCGGTGACTTTAGTGAGATCACATAAGCTCCGTAGGCTTGAAGTCCTAGTCGGTCAAGTGAGGGTCTCAGTCACACCCAATAATCTCATTTCCCAAGTTTTTTTGTTTTGTTTTGTTTGTTTTTAAAGAAAAAGCTCGTGGGTTAAACAGCATGTTCATCTCTTAAAGGAATTTATTTAAAAATACTTTTAGTCCCTGCTGCAAACATTTGCCTACAAGAAAAGGCCTAGGCATTCATCATGGGCATAATCAGAAAGCATGGGAAGAAGGAAAATCAAAGCACAACTCTAAATGTGAGATGGTTTCTTGGGGATAGAAAGGTTTGGATTCAGAAGACAAAGGTTTGAGTCCCAAATCTTCAACATATCTACTATTTACCCTTGGTCAAGTCACATATCCTTGTACAAACACCTGACATCTCCTTGGCATCTCAAACTTAACATGTCAAAAACTGAAGCCTTGAAAAAAATAGATAAATGGGACCTCACCAAAATTAAAAACTTTTGTGCCTCCTAAGAGTTTATCATGAAAGTAAAAAGACAACCTACACAATGGGAGAAAATATTTAGAAACTACATACCTGATAGAGGATTAATATCAAGAATTTATAAAGAAATCTTCAAACTTAACAAAAAAAGATAAACAACGTAAGTTATAAACGGGCAAAATATTTGAACAGACATCTCTCCAAAGAAGATATATATATAAATGGCCAGAAAGCACATGAAAAGATGCTCAACATCATTAGCCATCAGGGAAATGCAAATCAAAACCACAATGAGATACCATTTCACACCCATTAGAATGACTTCTATTAAAAAAATGGAAAATAACAAATGCTAGAGAAGACATAGGAACACCCATCATTGCTGGTGGCAATGTAAAATGGTGCAGTCACTCTGGAAGACAGTTTAGCAGTTCCTTAGAAAACTAAGTATAGAATCACTATATGACCCAGCAATCCCACTACTAGGTATATACCCCAAAGAATTGAAAGCTGGGACTCAAACAGATATTTGCACACTGATGTTCATAGCGGCATTATTCACAATTGCCAAAAGATGGAAGCAATCCAAGTGTCCATCAACCGATGAATGGATAAATAAAATCTGGTACATACATACAGTGGAACATTATTCAGCCATAAAAAGGAATAAAGTCCTAATACATATGACGCCATGACATGAACCTTGAACACATCATGTTGAGTAAAATAAGCCAGACACAAAAGGACAAATATTGTATCACCTTACCAATTTAAAACAACTAGAATAAGTAAACTCATAGAGTCAAAATCTAGAATACAGGCTACTGGGGCCCAGGCTGGGGAAAGGGAGTGGGAAGTTAAGGCTTAAAATGTACAGCATTCCTTTTTAGAATGATGGAAATGTTTTGGTAGTAGATGGTGGCAATGGTAGCACAGCATCATGAATGTAATTAACAGCACTGAAATATATATCTGAATATGATTAAAAAGGAAATGTCTGATGTCTATATGGTAAGAGAATAAAAATTTTAAAGAAAGAATCCATGGAACTACAGTACACAGTGAGCCCTAAATTAAACCATGGACTTTAACTAAGTACAGTTGTAAAAATGTGTTATCATCAATTGTTTCAAATGATCCACACCAATGCAGGGTGTTGGTGATGGGGTGGTGTGTGGGAATCCCATATCTTAGGCATGATTGTTCTGTAAACCTACAACTTCTCTGATTAAAACAAACAAACAAACAAACAAAAAAAACTGAACCCTTGTTCTATTTCTTTTCCCTCCTTATTCATTTTTTACCCCCTAATCATCCCCATTTCTAGAAATGGCAACCCAGTCACTGAATTGTTTAAACCAGAAACCTAGGAGTGATTCCTGATCACTCTTTCTCCCTCATCTCCCATATCGAATTCATCACTAAGATCTATCAATGCCAACTCCAAAATACATCTTTTTTTACCCCAAAATATATCTTGAATCCATTCACATCCTTCATCTTCCCTGTCACCATCCTGCTCTAAGCCAACATCTTGAATAGCCTCTCAACTTTTCTACCTGCATCCTCTCATATAGCACCACCTAAAAATTAGATTGTATCATACTGTTGGGGATTGGATTATATCCCCCACATAAGGAATGTTCAGGTCCCAACCCCTGATCCTGTAATGTGAGCCCATTTGTAAATAGGACTTTGAAGATGTGATTAGCTAAGGTGTGCCCAGGCTGAATGAGGGCGGGCCTAATCCAAAATAGCTGAAGTCTTTATAAGCAAAGGAAATTGGACACAGAAAGAGAAACTACAGAGACAGCCAGAAGCTGGAAGTCAACAAAATCCAGAAGAAAAAAGAGAAGATGCCTTCATGTGCACTGCCATGTAATAGAAAGGCCAAGGAACCCCAAATTTTGCCAACCAGCTAGAAGACACCGACCCCAGGAGGAAGCAAGACTTCCAGCCTCTGAAACCATTAGCCAATAAATTCCTGTTGCTAAGCCAACCCATTCATTGTGGGGTATTATTTTAGCAGCTGGGAAACTAAAACACATACCATTTTCCTCTTAAAACTCTTCAAAGCTCCTCACTATGCTTAAAATAAAATCCATTCTGCTTAATATATCAAGAATGAGTATATGTTGTCCAAACCAGGGCATTTTTAAGAGCAGAGGGGTAGCTTCTAATCACTGCACCAGAACAAAAGGCTTAAATCAGACTATCCCAGGGAAACTGGGATGTATCATCACCCTAAAGTTAGTGCATAGGCCCTCATCATCTCTTCTTCTACTAGCACTCTCTCTCGCCTTTACTATGCTCAACTCCATTGGACTTTTAGTTGGTAAAAGCATCAAGGCTTTTCAAGTTCAGGGCCTTTGCATATGCTATTCCTTGTAGCTACAATGCCATTCTCCCACTGTTTGTCTGGCCCTCTCAGCCTCAGCTTAAATGTCTCTCCCTTAGAGAAGCCTTCCCTGACCACCGAAATTTAAATTAGTTCTCTCCTGTTACCGTCTTTCACAGCACCCTGTCCTTTCATCTCACTTATCGTAATTTATAATCATAAAGTATATGATTATAGATGTTTTATAGTCAAAAATAAAAATATATTTTAAATAATGTTAAAAAAATAAAAGATAAATGTTTATTTTTACAATTGTTCCGTATCTTCCTTCTCCTCTAGACTGCAAGCACCATGAGAGCAAGAATTAAGCATGTTTTGTTAACCTGTTCTTTGCACACAGTAGGCCTACAGTATTTATTGAGTGAATGAATGAAAACGTCACAGTTAACACATCGCAAAGTCTGACTCTAGGGATCTTGCTTTCCTATACTAATCTGCTTCTCCATGATATCTCTGAATCATTGAGAAATGTAAAATTATAATCAGTATATCTATATTCAAAGTCAAGATTTTCTTTCAAATCAGTTTTTAAAGTGTTTAAAGTCTTAGAAAGGGAATAGCCATAAATTGCAGGGAACACTTGCTTATGTGATGTTTATAATGATATTGTAGGTGGATGAGCAGACTAGCATCTAACAATTATTCAGCATTGAACACATGCTCACACCATCCTCCGGGTCAGATAAATTTTATAAATGAGGAAACAGGCCTAGAAATTTACTCAAAGTCTCACACAGGTAGTGGCAGAATCAAAACTTGAACTGAGGTTTATTTATCTATTTTTTTATGTCAAAGAAAGTTTGTTATATCTGCTAGAGGGACTAGATAGGAGAAGGGATTGCTAAAATTAAGAATTTAGCACAGGCAAAAAGGTGAATAATGCAGGACCAATAAAATCCTGTATTTTTGCAAAAAACAGGGACACATTTAAATTTATTTCAGTAAGGTCCTAAGTTTGAGAAAAGGAAAAGAAAATTTCAATTGATGGATTAGTTAAAGCAGTTTACCTTATCTTAACATATCATAAAATAAAGGACATTTTTAGTTAAAAAAGATTACATTAAAAAAGAAAATAATATTCATGGTGTAGACATAAATGTTAAACATATAGACCATTTGGGGGCAGGGAATTGGAGGAAGTGAGAGGCAGACAGAGAAATTGATATTCAGTGCCCCCCAGTGAGAGAGAGTGCAGTACACTGGTTCTCAGATTGATTGACAGCAAAATTAGTATTCTGCAATTTGTAATTAGATGTAGGAAGCCAGTGCACTTTGGAGGCATTTGATGGGTTCTCATGCAGGCAGCTTAATTGGTAATGAGATTTACGTATTGATGTAGGAGCAGCAGATTGGAGGTTGAAGGGTGATATACTCACTACCTATTTTCCTCCTAGAGAACAGATGGCTTTGTGTATATGGATATAGGATTATACACATATAGGAATACATACCATTTTACACACACTTGTATGCTGAAACTATATATCAAAGATTTCTAGTGAAATTTCCAATTTAATAGGTAAATTGTAGCAAGAGCCCTATTCTATACAATACTGACTAAAACAGAATGAGTCATTGAACTTCCTTGTATTCATTTCCTTAGATATTATTAATGCTCAAATGTAAGGACAATTAGGTGACATTTGCAAATAGGCACAAACTGATTGCCCACAGCTATTAAAGGTCTTTATTAACAACTAATATACATATCCCATGTGGGATCTTATTAAACCTCAAATTCATTTTCCTATTCAAAATTATTTCCATGATTAAAGTATGTTTTCTTGAAAGGTCCAGGTCACAATGAATGTCTTTAGGCTCAATATTAGAGCTATAACCTAAAATAACTAATATTACTTACAAACATATTTAAATTAATTTCAACCATGTGGTAGATTGCCAAAAAAAAAAAAAAGCAACCAATTCTTTGCAGCTCCTCTCATCAAGAGGTAGAGTATATTTAATCTGGACTTGATTATATGACTTGCTTTGGCCAAAGGGACATCAGCAAACCTAACGCAACCAAAGGCTTGAAAAGTATTTGCATACTGGTGCTCTCTTTTTCTCTCACTGCTTTTGGAAGCCAGTCATCATGTGAAGGACCCCAGGCTAGCCTGCTAGATGCTGGGGATATGTGGCTTAGTCATCACCGTTACCCATTCAGTTGCCAAATATGTGAGTAAAGATACCCAGGAACAATGGGTCTCTAGTCAATCCGCCAGCTACACACAAGGAGACTAGTAGAAGAACCACCTAGCTGAGCCTAGTCCAAACAGCCAAGGAAAAAAAAAAAAAGAAAAAAAGAAAAAGAAAAAGAAAAAAAATCATCAGCTAATAAATAATTATTTTAAGTCACTCAGTTTGGTGTGGTTTTCTGTGCAGCAAAAGCTAACTGATACAAGCCCCTACCCATATGGCTGCAATGTATGTAAATATGTACAGCCACAGAACTCAAAATTTACCTAAAGACAACAGAAACTGTTAGTTGACATCACATTAGTTATCTCATTAATTACAGTGAAAGATTTTAAGATAAATATACATCATGAAGTATGTAATAGTAAAGTTCAACCTGCTTAATTAAATGGTAAAATGAGTAAACTAGGCTTTTAATTAATACAAAGATTCTATGTCTTCTTGTTCAAAAGGAGCTTGTGTTTCCAGGAATTTTATATGGAAGTTCAAGATATAAGTATTAGATGGCTGGCTCCCAAAATGAATTCAACAAGAAAGAGTCACATAGTCACAACATTCAGATGATTTTAATAGAACATTGTAAAAGGTATTCTTTAAAAATAGCTTTCATTATTTAGGGAAGTACTTAATAGGCTAATCTTTCACATTTTTTTTCTGATTATATGATATACATTGTTAAACAGATTTAATGTTCTTTTGACCTACATGATGGTCAAATAATTTAATGTATATATTTGTTAAAACATACACACTTATGTACATATGGCATATGTCAAAATTATCATGGTACTGGTGTCAATGGAATAACTCTCAACTTGAACCCTGCCACTAACATGGGACCTAATTCTAGAAAAACACCAGTGTTTTCTGTGCTTCTCCAAATCTTCTCACGGTGGAGCTCGTCCTTTGTACAGGTTTATTTTTCTAACTGATTTCATGTGTGTCTACATACAACAAAACAGCACACTGGCATAAAACAATTCCTAGCTATCATTACATGAAGCCTACTTTCTGCTGCAACAAGCCTCATGCTGCCTGAAAGGCAGCTGAATTCATGACTTGTCCCTACTCCTACCAACTCCCCATGCACTACAGAGTTGAAAAGCAAACAAAACCCTGCAGAGATTATTAATTTTTATTCCCCAAATGTTTATCTAACCTTGTCATCTAAAAAGCAGCAATATTTTCTAATGAAGGAAACGAAAAGCTGGCTGAAGAGGCTTACAAAATTACTTGAAACACATTGAAAATACACTTTGACACATACCACTAAAATGTATTCCACCCTACACACACATACACACACACACACACACACACACATACACAGAGTGCAAAGTCCATGTTCTTTCTTAACAATGGTTAAAAAAGAGACTAACCACATGCTTCTGTTCACTTTTAACTTTTGTACACTTGGGATTTGATGCAGCCATGAGCTATCTTTCCAAGGTATAAATGAAGTAACAGCTGTGCTGAATGCAAATAAAAGTAATTCTAGTAATAGCTGAACTGCTGCATCATGCACTGCATTTTTGTAAAACCCAATGTTGCCAGCAGTCTGCAAATGCCCAAAAAATCCAAGTTATATGTATCTAATCCTTGGGAGAGGGAATGGAAGAGAAGGAGGAAGGAAAGTATTTTCAGGGACAGACAAAGTGCAGTAGGGTGGATAGGATTGTGGCTTCCTGTTCTTAAATTCTTGGAGAGACTTTTGAGCTACAAGACCCCTGGGAGTTCTATGTCAGAGTCATCAATTCTGGAAACATATTTCACATGTGACAGCCACATGTGAAGTACTTTCACACAACTTCCTCTCTATAGCCCCTTTTCCTTCAACAGATGTGCTGTCAAGTAAAAGATGTTGCAGTGAGAATCACTTCATGATATTTTTACATACTAATCCCCTTGCTCTCATTACATCTTTGCTTCTAAAGGAATGTCACAGAAGTCCTCTCTTGAGGAAAAGTTCTATGAACCTCAGCAAATTTAATCTTTACCAGTAACCATTAATAACGAATGGAATTTAATGCCCACCAAAGGACTATCTGACAATTTTAGCACTTCTGACTTGGGCTGTCACGCATTAAGTGAAAAAGTCTTCAGTTTACTTGTCAATTCCTGCCCAGGTTAACCCAGAGGCAAGGCGGCTCTAGGGTGGGAATCTCTCTCTCATGTCTCCTTCCAAATACTGGACAGTGAGGTGAAAACTTTCTAGGGCAGTCGATGCTCACCTATGTGTGTGGTCCAGATGGCAGGGACACCGCTTGTCACACTTGATGCCGTACAGCCCCTCGGGACACAGGCGCGCCTCGCAGCGCTCACCAGCAAAGCCGGCTTCGCAGAGGCACGCGCCGCTCACGTGATAGCACTTCCCTCCATTGACGCACTGGCAGGTCTCCGCGCAGCCAACTCCGTATGTCCCAACGGGACATTCGTCCTGGCACCTATCAGGCAGAAGCAGGAGCAGAATGAAGTGAAATATATTAGCCGGTGACTCTGAAAATAGTCAATTCAGATGGCTTTGTCATGTATAAAGTGAAACTGTGTTTTGGACTTAGCATTCCTTTAGTGAATTTCCTGTTACAAGTATGAAAAGCATCAAGATTAATTACTCTGTCTCTGTAGCAGTAATAGCAGTATGACTTGGTGAAAGAAGAAATAACAAAAACAAAAACAAAATAAAATTATGAGCTTGTGACATAAACCATTTTTTACACCTGGTGCATGCTAGATACTAGAAAAGGGAGAAAATAAATTACCCAAACATGAGTCCCAGCCTATAATTAGGAAATTAAAAAATATGCTTTCCCCATTGGAAAGAGAAAACTTTGTGGCAAATTTGAAATTAAATTTTAATTCTCGTGGCTTTCACGTTGACATAATTTTTAATCTCAGCCATGTTCCTGCTCTTTTCACAGATAAATAGAAACCACTGCTTCTTGTGTAGAAAGTTATGTAATCGAGAGGTAAAGTTCTCTTCAGATTTGGGGAATTCTAAGCTACTGAAATCGGTTTTCTTGATTCCAACGTGGGGAAGCTTCTGCCAGTAAGTTGTAGGAAAGCTTAGAGGTTTCTAACACAAAATTTTTGGCAAGTGAGGTATTAGCCTCTGCTGGGGACAAGGGCTGCCAAAGGGCAAGCAAAAAAATCAGCACTCCCCCCAAAAAAATCACTTGATCATCTTTTAAAAATGACATTAGAGTGCAGTCCCTGTGGAAGGATACTGTGGGTTAGGTGAATGAGGTGGAAAGTTGAGTTGCTAGGGGTAAACCTGATGGAGAAGGGAAAATAATCATTGTTCCATGAAAAGCACTAATGGCTCTCAGGCCAGTCAAGCCTCTTTCTGGCTACATGAGGTGATGCGTTTTCTGCAGCAGCAGGAGAACTTTCTGCCAAGGGAGAGGCAGACAGGGTCTTGTCTAGCTGGGCACTCACCACAAGTAGGGTATACTTTGTGAGTCTACAGCAGCCACTTCCCATGTGGCTCTCTAGCCATGCCAGACCCAGAGTCAAAAATGTAGGTCAGCATTTCATTTTCAGATCTGTATAATGGCAATGGCAAGTACATGATAAAGAATTCAAGAGTACTTAAAAGAAATAAAGGGGCAGAAAAGCAAACATTTTCCAGAAGGCTATGCTTATTTTTAACGATAGGGTGAGATGACTAACAAAACCTGGGGTGGGTAGGATTCTACTTAAGAGCAAAGGACAAATCTTCAGAATCCTTTGATACTTTTCTGGTTTGCTCTGGCTCTAACATACATTTAATGTGGTAGAGACAAGGAAAAGGGATTCATGCAAGTTTAGACTCATGCAAGTTTTAGGCATCTTAAGAAGTGTTTATTCTTATTTGTATAATGGCAAAGCTAGGCCTGCATGTGATTATGCCTATGAGTCACCCCCAGAGAGCCTCTTTTGTTGTTCAGATGTGGCCTCTCTCTAAGCCAAGTGTGCAGGTAAACTCCCTGCCCTCCCTCCTATGTGGAAAATGACTCCCAAGGATGTGGATCTCCCTTGAAATGTGGGATATGACTCCCAGATATGAGCCTGGCCCTGGCAGCATGGGATTGAGAATGCCTTCTTGACCAAAAGGGGGAAAAGAAATGGAACAAAATAAAGTTTCAATGGCTAAGAGATTTCAAATAGAGTTGAGGGGTTATTCTGGATGTTACTCTTATGCAAGCTTTAGCCAGATATTGCAAACTACCATAGTATGCCAAGCCCCAACCAACAGTATTCCTGGGAAACTTAGGGAGTGCCCTGGCTTCTATCTAAGTCTCTATAAAAGTTTCTCTTGGTAAGTTTATTTTTTCAGAACCTTAAGGTCTCCAGATTGATCATATGCTAGATAAGCCCTGAAACTCAGAGGTACCAGTCTCTTCAAGAACATCACCAATTTCATTCCTCTACCCCATAAAGTCAACACCCCTTTCCAGCAAGAAGAAGTTAAAAATGGCCATTGCCTATATATCCCTAAGAATGAGAGAAAGATCAAATGAGAGGGTGGAGGTGTAACTGAGAAATTAGGATTTAACAAATGACTGTGACTACTGACTCATTATATAGTATATCTCTTTTTAGTGTCTAGTGTTTTAGAATATCCAGAAGGAAACACCTGAAGTTGTTCAACTGTAATCCAGTAGCCATGATCTTTGATAATGATTGTAAAATTATAAAGCAAAAATAAATAAAGTCAGTTGCCCGTGTTTGTATGGCTCTACATCTGGATGTTTTCTTCTGTTCCACTGATATTTGTATTTATCTCTGACAATACTACACTGTCTTAGTTAACCTACCTCTATTGTAAGTCTTAAAATTGGGTAAATTGTAATACAAGTGGTGAATAAGGGGTAGGGTGGGGTGGGGTAAAGGGTATGGGATATTTGGAGTTTTCTTCTTTCTTTTTATTTCTTTTTCTGGAGTAATGAAGATATTCTAAAAATGATCATGGTGATGAATGCTCAACTAGGTGATGATACTGTAAACCACTGATTGTATACTTTGGATGGATTGTATGGTGTATGAACATATCTCAATAAAATTATATTAAAAAATGAATGAATATAAATCTAAAGAATGAAGGAGGAAAAAATGCATACAGTGAATATATTTAAATATAAAACTAATAAATAAGAATCATTTTAGTTTTCAATATAGAAAAGAATATAAGTGCTGTAACTTCAGATAATGTAAAAATAGCAATACAAAAAAAATTGAGAGGTGGGTGAGGAAATACAGTTAAAACATGTGAGTGCTAATATAATCATCTCTCATAGCAAAAAGTCACTAGATAATATACATATATATATACTATTATTGTTTGAAAAGCCATAAGCACTCATCCTTAGTATTACTCAGTGCATCTTTTACCCTTAGAGGGATCTTTAAGGGAAAAATCTATTTTTGCTTTCTCAAATCATTTATTAGAAATTCAAACATTTCTTTGTTTTTACTTTATTTTACTTCTTTTAAAATAAAAGAAAATTTGACATTGGTGTTAAAAAAAAAAAAAAAAGTATCTGTTCCAATAAGCAAAGTCTTCAAATCAACTGTTCCATAAACCACTAAAAAAGTTCTGGAGTAATTGAACTAATGTTTAGCCTAAAATGCATGCTTTAAAGTGAAACATGAGTGTACCAATATTTAGAATAGGGTATTTTAAAAAAGTAGTCTTTATTTTTAACCTGTCAGAAGCTTTAATAAGGCAAATCACTTAGTTTATTTCCTAACGATGTAAACTTGAGAAAAGGAATGCTAAGATACAGTAATTTGGCCTCATCATGGCTTCTGCTGGAGGCTGGCAAGACAATTTTGCAGCCTGTCTGCCCAGATCTTCTTGCAGATCAGTACCAAAAGAAAAAAAAAATTGGTAAAATAATATCACTTTCACTCTCTTACATGGATTTGAAAACAAACCCAAAAGTTAGGCTTTGGACTATCTCCCTGGTTTTAAGTTTGTAAAATGCCTGGTGCTAAAAGTGGTTTAATGTGGTACAGTTCAGAAGCCTGGGAAATTGTCTGTAGCAAATTACAGGGAACCATTATGCATATTTTATCATATCTTAGCAGAGACTTCCTTTTCTCTGGGAAAAAATAATAGCTGGCCTTGATTCATATTTACCTTTCTAACCTATAATTAAATATACTGCCAGTTTGTGTTAAAAATGGCAAAAAAGTCATTTGAATTTTACCTTTGGGGCTAAAATAGCCATATATGCTTTATTCATATTCTCTCTTTCGGTTTATCAACGTTGCACTTGTAAGTGAATCCTTTTAATAATAGTTCTGGTTATTTCCATCTACCAAACCAAAATGGAAGGGTTTTTCTAGAAACAGATATTTTCCATCTTGAAAATAAACATAATCATGAAGTAGCTTATGCCTTTCTGATTGGTTAAATTGAAGTTCTTTGTCAACAGTCTCATTTCCCTTTTCTCCCTCTTTATCTAAAAAAAGAATCAGTTCCCAATGAATTTTAGGCCTTGAATGTTGTTTTTGTGACCCCACGTGGAACAAGAAGTGTATCTCAGGAATCAGTGAAAGAGGAAGTACATTGTCTTAGGAGAGACAGCAGAGAAGAAATAAAGATATGAATATTGTCCACAGTAGAATTATGGAAATTTGGGGTTTCTAATTTTTTGAAATTTAATATTTCAAATAACACCCTGGAATTGGGAAGAACGGATAAGCATTAAGTGGACATGAATTAATAAAAGAGAACTCCAATTCCGAAACCAGTGTGAGTCTCAGACTTGTTAAAACCACTTACATTTTAGGTTTTATCTCATCATGAACTTAAGGAACAGAAAGTAGGCTGGCAAGTGAGGGATGGTAGCTCCCCCTTGCACCCTCCCTAGGGTGAGCGGAATATTTGCACCAAACCACAATTTTGCATGAAAGAATCACATTCTTCCTTAGACCTGCAATCGATGGATTAAGTTGCCTGTCATTCTAACATCTGAATGGCAGCTCCTGGGGGAAATGCAAAAGCACTGGAAGAGAGCCAACTTTTCCATAGTCCTAGATACAGGAAAGACTACCTCCATTAAAGGCCAATGCTGCATTCCTCCAATTCCCATCTATAATTTGTTATTTCAACTCCCAGCACCCACATTTATTGTTGCTTTCAGGGTAACACAGAACACAGGCTTGCCAGGACTATCTTGGGTTTCACCTTAACAGAGTCTATTATTGAATCATGAGTCCCTTCATTCACCAAATGCATACTGAGCACCAATCTGTGCTGGGGGACCCATGCTAGGCCACCAGAGGCCCCAGTGTGATTCCATGGCAACGCCACGAGAAATAGGAACACTCTTTGTTAACCCCTGCTGAAGAATTTTTTGCAGGTCTGGAAACCATCCTCTACTTTCACTCTCACTTGACTGAGACACATTAAATTTCTTCACCACAATGTCCTCTCAAGCCTTTTATTTGGACATCTCATGCACTGCTCTGCCTGCCAACAGAATTCCTGTTTTTCCTTTTTCCCCTCTGGTTGGTAGGGATATTCCCACATCCTGGCAATGTTCTGCTGGCAGCTGCCTGTGGTGGTACCTGTTCCCCTAAGCAGCAGCCTCTGGCCTAACCTCTGCGGACAAGTCACTGCTGATTTCTCAAAATGGAAATGGCATTTAAGACCGCCCCATCCTCTTGAGGCCTCTTTCCCCACACCTTCTGGGGCAAACTGTCCCACAGACACTCATTTTCTCCTTTTAAAGTGGCAAACAGGCCTGTTGTCATTGTATTTGTTAACTCTAGAATCCAAATGGGGATAACA
Source organism: Choloepus didactylus (assembly GCF_015220235.1). Lineage (NCBI taxonomy): Eukaryota > Metazoa > Chordata > Mammalia > Pilosa > Megalonychidae > Choloepus > Choloepus didactylus. Next base: position 68,836,860 of record NC_051319.1, on the reverse strand, counting down.
TAATCAAAAACAGGAACACTGGAATAATATCACTGGTCATCAAAAAAGAATAGTTACAAGAGCAGAAACTCAAGAAGCAAGGCCCTTTTCATTTTCCTTCTCTTTCTCTGTTCCTTGCCTCAAATCTAAAATTCACCTGAAAATTAACTGCTACCCCTTTCCCTGTAATCTAAATAATAAGGTGAGTATAAGCCTGCTTGCCTCATATGTCGAGTTTGCATTGCCTCTAAGTTGAGACTTAAATTCCTAGAAAGCAAGAAAATCAGTATGTTTACATTTTTAGTGCCCCCCAAATTACGTAAAATTATTATTTAGGATTCTGCTTGGTCTCATGCTGCTTCTTTCCTGACTCATCTTTCTATAATGAAATTCAACGTGAATCCAGAACTCATCTAGCAATCTAATCTATCCAAAATACAACCTAAAACTAGGATACCAGTCATAAAACGATTTCTGAATAGCCCAATTGCATGTCATAAAAATCATGTACTAAATGTTTAGAACATCAAAAGAGTAAAGAAAACATTTAACCATATTAACAAAAGTTGAAAAGACCTTTAATGAAATTAAGCAGGGACTACTAACAAAAGCTCTTAATAAAGCAGGAATTTTAAAAAGAGTACTTAAGCATGAAGTAAACAATTGAAGACATCTACTAAAAACCAACAGTAAAAACGAAACTATATTGAAGTCATTTCCAATAAAAGTAGGAGCAAAACAAGAATTCTGACTTTTACCTCTGTTAGTCAACATTGATTTAAAGGCTCAAATTAATACAATAATTTAAGAAAAGGAAATAATCATTATAAATACCAAAGAGACTAACATCTTCATTTGCAGATAAATATGATCGTATACATAAACCCTATGGTTTGCTAAAATTAACATCAGATTTTACTAAAAAGTTTGGAAGGGTGACTGATAAAAATGTCAATGTTCAAAACATTTTTTTCTTTATCCAGCAATACCCAGGAAGAAACTGAAATGGGATTTTTAAAATTAGAAAACATTCAGAAATAAATTTAACAAGAAAGTGCAAGGTCTAAACTTGGGAAAAAAGCAGACACTATAGTATCTAACTAAAAGTCATACAATTAGACTAGAATTTTAGAAAGAAAAAAATGAGAGCAGAAGGTTGAAGGAATTCGTAGTTCACAGTGATCACTCAAAAATAATAATAGCTAATATTTACACAGTTCATAGCCATCACTTGAACACAGTAATAGCTAATATTTATAAGTTCCAGCACTGTTCTAGATGCTGTAATACATTCACTTGTTGAATCCTATAACAACCCTAGAGGGAGGTATGGTTATTATCTGAATGTGACAGATGAGGATGTGTACAAAAACACTCTGACCTAAACCCAGGGAGTTTGATTCTAGAATCTTTGCTCTTCACCATTATATTCTTCTGCCTCTTGAGTTTCTCTTCTCTAATTTTACACAAAGAGCCAATGGGCTTGATTATCTTGTCTTCCAGGATATAACAGATTAAAGAGCAAATTAGAAGGGGTAGGATGAGCAAAGCTCTTTGAGGTAACAGCTTACCATCTAATACAAACAAAGATAAACAGCAAATGATAAAGCAAAGATAAACAGCAAACCTCACAAGCACAGCCATTTGCTGCAATTTCATTGGGCACATGGAGCCCTATAAGCATTGGCATATCCTGTTATATCATCCTCCACGTGATATAATGACTGAAATTCATAATAGAATTCTGAATCATGTTATATCCAACATCCTTTTTTAAAAAATTTTTTTTATTGAGAAGAAATTCACATAAAAAATTAACCATTTTAAAGTGTACAATTCAGTGGCATTTATTACAGTCACAGTGTTGTGCAACCACCACCTCTATCTAGTTCCAGAACAGTTTCATAACCTGCCCCCCTATCCTCAAAACCCAATACCCATTAAGCACTCTTTATCCTCCCCTCCACCTAGCCTCTAGCAACCACCAATGTGTCTCTACAGATTTACCTATTCTGGATAGTTCATATAACCTTTTGTTATATGAACATGTGACATATAACATATTCATATGAACATATATGAATATGTGACCTTTTGTGTTTGGCTTCTTTTACTTAGCATAGTGTTTTCAAGGTCCATCTGTGCTGTAGCATGAATCGGAGCTTCATTGCTTTTTGTGCCTGTGTAATATTCCATTCTTTGGACATACCACATTTTCTGCATCTGCTCACGTGGTGATGGACATTTGTGTTGTTACCACCTTGGGCTATTGTGAATAATGTTGATGTGAACACTGGTGTACAAGTGTCTGTTTGAGTACCTGTTTTCAGTTCTTTCAGGTATATAACTTGGAGTGGATTTGTTGGGCCACATGGTAATTTTGTTTAACTTTTTGAGGAAAAAACGCTTTTCAAAGGACTTAAGCACATATTCTACTTTAAGACAAATATATCCAAAATGCTTAAAATGTAAAAAGTTTTGGTGCCTGACGTGGCAGTCCTGAATACTCAACTGTTTAGAGTGACTCATTTACTGTGGGCTTTGAATAGCTGATGTTTTATGGACTTTTTTTTCTTAATGCGTTCTCTGTGTCTTCAACCCACCATTGCTGTCTCTGATTCAGTTTCTATGCATTGAGTTGGGATGGAATGTGTCAAACCTGATATCTCACAGATGCTTCTGGAATATTATAGAATAGTCACAGACACATGATATTGGAAGTACGCCCTGGACCCTACAAGCTTTCCTTTTACACTGTTACAAATGTTCAGAAGAATATAAAAGTGTCCCTTACCGCTCCCCTGTGTATCCTGGACTGCAGTGACATTGGCCTGTGGCAGCATCACACGTCCCTCCATTATGGCACTGACATTCCTGGGAACAGTTCTTTCCAAAGCGACCCTCGGGGCAAGGCTGACCACACACTGTGCCCTGCATTCAAAGAGACTTGGAAAATTAGATGGGCCTCCAGCCAGGGAAGGGCCAGAGGAGGGGGAAGAAAAGAAAGAAAACAGAAAGGGAAGGAGAGTATGAGAACAGAGCTTCAAGAAAATTAGATTAAAGGGATTTCAGAATGCATGAACTCTGTTCATCTTAAAAATGTTAAATTTTTTAAATGGACTTATTTACCTGGTAAATCTAAATCTCAAGATACATTGAAAGATGGTAGAATAATAATCTTCATGGATATCCATATTAAAAACTGAAGCTTAAAACAAAGTTGCATCAAATTATTATGGTAATCTAAGGAATTTATAAATCTTCCTAAGTGTTCTTCTTTGTGTCTTACATGCACAGTAAGTCAATGATACTTATTGAGCATCCATTACATAAACAGCAACATCTGTCACAAATGGAATATCCAAATGCTTCACCATATGTTCTAGAGAAACCACACATTATCATTGGCTTTATTTCTTATAATGTAGCATAATATAAGATTGAAATTTTGTGTATCTGAATTAACAATAACATTGCCTAAGAAATACTTGTATGGGAATGAACCTACACATTTTATTTACGGAAAACACTTTTATTTTCAGCAGGTTCAGCAAACATTGCTGAACCAAGCTCAATAAGAAAGCTTATTTCTTGGGGAGAAAAATCAACAGAGTAGTTTGGACACTTCTCCTCTCCCTTGAGGCTGTCCATCTTATCAGGCACTATCACTATATTTACTCTAATTCTTTGTGGATAAGAATAAGATATTATTCCAACAAGTCCAAGAAATATTGTACTATTTTCTACTTCACTTGGCTACATAATTTGGATCCGATCTATTTATTCAAGTTGTTCCCGTTAGAGCATATGACAAATCCCAAATAACAAGAATTTTTCTAAGATTTTTAACTGTTGGAAACTGTTGCTTTGTCCTCCCTTTCTCTAAAAAAGGCAGACTGTGGGCACTCTGAAATTGGAGGCTGGTGAACACCAGATGGTTCTGTAAATGTTTATTCTGGATAGCATAAGAAAATACATTTCCTCTAAGTCATGGCTATCCACAAAAGGCAGTTGGTGTGTTAATTAAGTCTTCTCTGGTGGTTTCTAGCTATCAACAGACAAGGAAAGTTCTTCCACAGACTCTTGGAACCCAAAAGGCCTTTATGATATGATTCAAATCAACACTTAGTAAGAGCCATCTATGTGCCAGGCAGGATGCTAAGCACCAAGAATCAAAGATAAGGTCACAGCCCTTAATTAGCTCACAATGTGGTGAGTTAGAAGTAAATGTAAAAATAGCTATTATGCCTCCATTCTTGCACAACATATTATATGTGTAGTAATGTGAAAACAAGATTGAGAGACTAAGGCAATAAAGTGCCGATGGTTTACCTGTGATGAGGGTGTGTCTGGTGAAAATTCTCATTCTCTCAGGGCCTCATTCTAAGTACCCACATTTTGTAAGGCTGCACACAGGCTTCTGAGGTGCTGTAGAAATGCTGTTTATGTATAAAGATTAACGTGTGCAAACAGCTTCATTTTTTCTATTAGTTGAAAGACACATGTGCATATGAGTTGTAAGAATTTGCATTCATCTTTGAAAAGCACCTAAGATAACAGCACAAATAAAAATGCAATGTAATGTGGAAGTATAAGTTGAAAGCTCAGCCAGCACACAAAGGAAAAATACCTGAAGCATTCAGCAAGAAACATCTGTCAAGGTAGGGGGCCCAGTGTACAGAGAAAGTGGAGGAGGAGGGCTCCACTGGGCAGATAGAGATGGTGCATCTCTCCGCCTACTGGGACACATGGTCCAAGTCTGTGTTTACCACAGTTGCACAACATGACCACCCCAACTGAGAAGATTAAAGCTTCTACTCCAAGATGAGGCAGCTCCATAGACAATATCTACGCAAATTCCCAGGAGTAGAATGTCTGAATTTCCAAAGAAATTCATGGAGCTCTCTGGACACTTTCCAACACCCACAAACCTCTTTTCTTGCCAAGGACCAAACAATGACCAGTGTTTGCAACTGGCTGAATAAAGGAAGTGAGAAAAGGGAAGGAGTCAATGATAATTCAGCATTTCTATCTCGGGCAACTAAGAGAGACGTGTTGGTTTTAACTAAAATAGAAAAGGTAGAAGAGGAGTAGGCTCGAGAAAGGCTTGGGTATATAGCAAGTTTGGTTTTAATAGTATTCAATTTGACAGGCTTGCTTGAATGAGCTCAGTACTCCTTCCATATCTCCCCTGCTCACCTCATCCTCAGGAACTCAGTAAAAGGCCTCCTTCCTCTTATTCCATTACTTCATGGGGATTTTTCAGGTTCTGCCCTAGACTTGGACCTTGTCTTGACTACTTGCCATTTCTAACCCTCACCCTGGGTCTGATACTTGTTTTTCACTGGGGCCAGAAGTCTTGACATTTTGAACTCCCCCTTATTTCTTATAGCCCTCACTGCGAAGTGGACTCCAGTTCTCCTTCACTCCATGACCACAAGGATGACACCATACCAATTCTACCCCCATGTCTGGATCCTGAGGCTCCAGCTTGGGTGGAGCCCTGAACGATGGTGGTTCCATGTCTACAGGTTGTCTAGTTTGGGGTGTCTAACAGGATAGTGAAAAATACATACCCGGGCTCAAGTGAGGACAGGTCAATAGAGTTGTGAGATTTGGGGGAATCAGCAGATGGTCATTAAAGGCATGAGTCTGGATGAGACTGCAGAGAGAATTTATAGTAAGAAAAGAGGAGAGGGACAAGAACAAAACCTAGGAAATACCGGCAATTAAGTGGTATGTAGAAGAAGGGAGATCATGAAAAGTGCTAAATAAGTGAGGTAGAAGAGAGGGTTACCACAGAAGTGGAGGGCCAAGAGATAAAGGAAGGAAGAGGGATGACCAACAGTGTTAAAAGCTTTAATGGAGAAATGTACAGAGTTCCTATTTGAAACAATGGGAATATTTTGGTAATGGACGGTGGTGATGATAGCATAACATTGTGAATGTAATTAACAGCACTGAGATATATATTTCTGAATATGGTTAAAAGGGGAAATATTAGGTTGTCTATATGGTAATAGAATAAAAAAAATAAAAAAAAAATCCATGAAACTGCACTACACAAACCGTGAACCCTAAGCTAAACCATGGGCTATAAAATTATAAAACTGTGCTTTCATCAATTGTAACAAATGTACCACACCAATGCAAGGTATTAATAATAGGATAGGTGTATGGAAATTCTGTATTTTATGCATGATTGTTCTGTAAACCCACAATTTCTCTAACAAAAAAAAAACTGGAAAAAAAAAAAAGATTTAGGGGCATGAAGCAGAAAGAGAAAAGAATACTTGTCACTAAACTTGTCAAATAAAGAAATCCCTGGTAACCTCTTCAAGAGTGGTTTCAGTACAGCTAACGGAGATAGAAGGTGGTCACAAAATGAGTTGTTATTTTAAGAAGTTTGTTAATGAACAAAAGGAGACTGGGTAGACACAGTCATTCCCTCTCCTTCCCTCAAGCAGACATAACCACAAAACAAATCAGAGGCATAAGAACTGATATTATTTTCCTATTTCAAAGAAATCTAGTTAGTAAACCAGCTTTGACATTGTGTATCCACATAACAATGGGCCTGTGAGATACTACATGAAGAAAGAGTATGATGGTCAAATTTTGAGAAGTGTGGTGAGTTACAGCTCCCTCTTGAATTATCTCGTTAAACGCCCTGAGAAATTCTGTAACACTTGATAAATCAGATTTAACCTCAAAGTGTCTCCAAACTTCTGTGACCAGCTAACTTTTTCACGTAAAGCTTATTCTTTTGAGAATAATGTTGTCAAGGAACAGCAGCAAGCCACAGAACATAGTTATGGAAATGATTATTTAAGTAGTTTCGGTGTTTATTAACAGTGATGCCTATCCCCCGTAAGCTTAGATATGTCCCTCTTTTACCCTGAGGGGAAATTCAGGACAGATATACCCTATCTTTTCTATGAGGGCCCTTAATGTGCTTCAAGTCCAAGATTATTAAATCACCTTCCACCTTCTCTAGCCTGAAGACTTCCAACTTTGAGATGACCAGGTACTTCCAATTTTGGACTCTTTAACCATCAATATACTTTCCTTTTGTGCTACAGTCCTCCACATGTCTATTTACTTGACTCTCATAGAACAGATGGCTTTGGAGGAAGGGGAGTGTGCCGGTTTGAATGTATTATGTCCCCCAGAAAAAGCTATATTCTTTGACGCAATTTTGTGGGGCAGACATAATAGTGGGGATTAAGTTGGAATGTTTGGATTAGGTTGTTTGCATGGAGATGCGCCCCACCCAACTGTAGATGATAATTGATGGGATATTTCCATGGAGGCGTGGCCCCACCCATTCAGGGTGTGCCTTGATCAGTGGAGCCATATAAACGAGCTGACTCAAAGAGAAGGAACTGAGTTCAGCTGTGAGTAACGTTTTGAAGAGGAGCAAGCTTGCTAGAGAGGAACGTCCTAGGAAAAAGCCGTTTTGAAACCAGAACTTTGGAGCAGACGCCAGCCACGTGCCTTCCCAGCTAACAAAGGTTTTCTGGACGCCATTGGCCATCCTCCAGTGAAGGTACCCAATTGCTGATGTGTTACCTTGGAAACTTCATGGCCTTAAGACTGTAACTGTGTAGCCAAATAAACCCCCTTTTTATAAAAGCCAATCCATCTCTGGTGTTTTGCATTCCACAGCATTAGCAAACTAGAACAGATTTTGGTACCAGAGAAGTGGCGTGCTTTTGCTGCTGTGTTTGTAAATACCAAACATGTTGGAGTGGCTTTTTAAATGGATAAGGGGAAGATTCTGGAAGAATTGGGAGGAGCTTGATAGAAAAGGCCAAAACTGCTTTAAAGAGACTGTTTATGGAAATATGGACTCTAAAGATACTTCTGATGAGGACTTAAGCAGAAATGATGAATGTGTTGTTGCAAACTGGAAGAAAGGTGATCCTTGTTTTAAAGTGGCAGAGAATTTGGCAAAATTGAGTCCTGGTGTCAGATGGAAGGAAGAATTTGAAAGTGACAACCTGGAATACTTAGCTGAGGAGATCTCCAGACTACATGTGGAGGATGTAGCCTGGCTTCTTCTCGCAGCTTATAGTAAAATGCGAGCAGAGAGAGATAAACTTAGAACTGAACTCTTGGGTTCAAAGAAACCAGAAGCTGATGGCTTGGAAAATTACAAGCTTCCAGGGGGTGGAATTCCAGAAGCTACAGCCCAATGTGAGGATGTAACCAAACATGGAACCCAGCCGCCATTTCAGTACAAGCCAAGATTGGAGATGGAATTATCCAGAAAGGATTTGTGGAAACTCCTATTGTCTGATGGCTTTGACCCCTGCATGCCTCATGCAAAGCCAACAGAATTTTTGCGAGTACAGACAGAGCTGCTACCAGTCGGGACTGGAGGAGAAAGACAAGGAACAAATTGAAGGAAAAGTTTCTTCAAAGACAGAGCCATGGAGGTTGAGGTCTGAAGTCAAGAGGCCTTGGGCTGGGAGAGTGGAGCAGCCCACACGCATGGAAAGGGTGAGTTTGCCCTGGAAGTCGAGGGTGGGCCTTCCACCTCGATGCTCTGGAAGAGTTTTGCCACCTCAGGTCCCAAAGAGGGTGGAGCACATTCCCAGGGAATTGGGGAGAGCCTGGCTGCCACCACACTGTTCTGAAGGGGTTGAGCATGTGCCCCAGAGATGGAAGGGAATCCGGGAGCTGCCCCAATGTTTGAGGGGGGTGGGGCCGAGAAGGTGGTCTCCCCAGTGTGTGGATATGTTGGAGCACTTACCTAAGTGTTTGGAGAGGAAAGGGCTGCTGCAAAGGCCCTTAGGAAGGGTTAGGCTCCTGCTCTCTCAAGCCCCAAGGATGCAATGTTATTCTGTTAATGACTCTCAGACTTTGAAACCTAATGGAGTTTGTCCTGCAGGTTTTAGGAACTGTTTTGGTCCTGTTAACCCTGTTTTCCTTACTCTTTCTCCTTATGGTAATGGGAATGTTTATCCTGTGAATGTCCCTCCTTTGTATATTGGAAGCATATAACTTGTTCTAAGTCCACAGATCCAAAGCTAAAGGAAAATTAGGCCTTAGGACTGACCACGCCTATATTTGATTTTGATGGGATCTTGTACTTAACTATTGTTACTGAAATGATTTAAGTTTCTGTGGTATTGTGGGATGAACGTATTTTGTATTTGGAAAGAATATGTTTTTCTGGGGTACAGGGGGTGGAATGTGCCAGTTTGAATGTATTATGTCCCCCAGAAAAAGCCATATTCTTTGATGCAATCTTGTGGGGCAGACATAATAGTGTGGGGATTAAGTTGGAACGTTTGGATTAGGTTGTTTGCATGGAGATGTACCCCACCCAACTGTAGATGATAACTGATGGGATATTTCCATGGAGGAGTGGCCCCACCCATTCAGGGTGGGCTTTGATCAGTGGAGCCATATAAACGAGCTGACTCAAGAGAAGGAACTGAGTTCAGCTGTGAGTAACGTTTTGAAGAGGAGCAAGCTTGCTAGAGAGGAACGTCCTGGGAGAAAGCCATTTTGAAACCAGAACTTTGGAGCAGACGCCAGCCACATGCCTTCCCAGCTAACAGAGGTTTTCCGGATGCCATTGGCCATCCTCCAGTGAAGGTACCCGATTGCTGATGTGTTACCTTGGACACTTTATGGCCTTAAGACTGTAACTGTGTAGCCAAATAAACCCCCTTTTTATAAAAGCCAATCCATTTCTGGTGTTTTGCATTCCGCAGCATTAGCAAACTAGAACAGGGAGCTTACCATCCAGCCAGAAGGGCAGGAACATTCTCCAGTGACGTGATGGCACACTCCTCCATTTTGGCAGGGGCATCTCTGCTCGCACTGCGGACCATGTTTGCCAGGGGGACACAGATCCTCACAGCTGAGGAATGAATGTGTAACAAAGGACACCATTATTCACTCAACCACACAACCCTCAGGTTTACAGACCCACAGATCACGATATGCTCAGCCCTAAAATAAGCAAGCCTTCTCTGTTCAATAATTCATTTAATTGGCATCAGAGCATGCATCATATTGTCCAGAAGGGTCTTTGAGGGGTCACCTGGTCTTTCCCTTTGTTTTGGGGTATTTTCTAATGAAACCATTTCCATTTGAGGAGAATCTGCCCTATTTGAGATCAGCAAGGAGGAAAAATGGCTGCACACTCTGTGGTGACAGGAACATTCCATGCAACTCTTCTAAATCCCATGTGCTACAGTTTAAGCTTACTTTTGTTTGTGTGTTTGTTCTAACCTCAAAGGAGACTTAAACATTTGCACATCCTTCCCTTTGCGCCCAGATTCTTCATAATCAATTTTCGGCCCTCTTGTCTTCAGACCAAAGAGTATCCGTTCTTTTAACCCACCCTATATTGTATGAACCTTCTTCTCTAAGCCTTTAATTGTCTTCTTTGGTCTCCTGCAAAATCGCTCCAAGTTTCCCACAGCCCTATTCAATTGTGGCCTTGATAAAATCCCATAAAAGCAATATTAACAATTAAACAGTTTTAGACAACCATCCATTTTTCTGAAAATCAGGACTTTCAGGCTAATGCATTTTTTTTCTTTTGCTCTACTTTACAGATGTTAACACTGTTGGTGGGAGGTATTTACCTAATCAGCTGCATTTTTTTAGTTCCGTGATTTACAAGTGCAATTTTCTCAGTAAGGCAACAATACTTTTTCTATCTCTTTCTGGTAAATTCTGCCTCCTTTTTAGTCTACTTGCTATTGTAGAACAGAAGAATACTCTTCCCACAAAATAAAGTATTGGAGGTTAACTAGTTACTTCAATGTCCATCAGAAAGAATGAAACTATCTGTGTGCACACATCATATACACATGTTGTACATATACTTTTATATATACAAAGCCACCTAAGTATCCATGAGCATTAAATAACCCAGTTAACTTTTTGTCAGGTGCTATCTCTAGCATCTTCCTCCTTATTCTTTCCTAAGGCACTGAACCCACCCAACTTCATTCAGCTAATTAGTTGGCATGCAAAGCAGAATAACATGGACCATTAACAGTCAACAGTGTAAAATGAATGCAATTGCAGTAGAATCAAAGAAGAACCTCAAATTGCCCCAACAACTCCAGATATCACAATCCACCACAATATCCTGACCCTCTCTAACTTTGCCCCGACAAAGGGAAAGCATGGAGGCTGGCCCTCAGCCCCGGCTGCCTCTGATCTTTCAAGGCTTAAACAGCAGGAACACCTAGTCTTCATCACAACTGATCCTCATGTGTGGGCTCCACCAGGAACTCTTCAAGCAATAGAATCAGAGGCATGAGGAGCAGGGTGGCAGCGGCAGCAGGAACGGAGGGGATGGGCTGGCTCTGCCCAGCACTCAGCAGCATGCCACTTACAAGGCTCCAGTGTATCCTGGTGGGCAGCGGCACCCTCCTGTGACATGGTCGCAGGTGGCTCCATTCTGGCACTGGCATCTCTGGTGACAGTCATTACCGTAGGTGCCCTGCTCACAGCGTCCCTCGCAGCGCCAGCCCCGGAAGCCTGCAGCACAGTGGCAAGCCCCTGTGATGGGGTTGCACAGAGCCCCATTTTTGCACTGGCATCGGCTGCTGCAATGGGGTCCCCAGTGATCACCGTCGCAGGCTGAGTTTGGGGAAAGAAACAGTGGAGGGCATCAGGGTACGGATATGGGTTAACAGCAAACCCTTCAGAATCGCCTTAGTCTCTCCTTGGATATATTGGCTTCACGACCCCTTCCTTAGCTGGACACCGGGGCCCCACCACCAAGCCATGTCAGTGGGTCACAAACCAGCTGCTCAACACTAACTGGGCCGCTTCCTATTACCCCATTGTTTAAGCATCAGTAAATTCCCAACCCCTTGCCTTTACTCAACCTTTTCCCTGCACCCAGAGTGTTGAGTTTGAACTGCTAGAATAATGAGCTGGGGAGGGTGTGAGGGTTGCTTGGGAGAGGCAGCTGGCTAGGCAGGTGGGAATGGCCTGTCACACAGGGAGTGTGCATTGCATCCTGTGAACAAAGGATTGGCAGGACAGAATTTTAAACAAGGAGGGACAGTACAGATTTCTTTCCCAGTAAGGTCACCTGGCTACACCTGGACAAAAGGGCAGCAAGAAGCTGAGAGTGCGAGGCAGGGAAACCAAGCAGGAAGCAGGGAGAGAGTTCAGATCAATGAAGGGGCTTGAACCAAGGCAGTGATGAAGTGAATACGAAGTGAGGACCCAGAGACAGAACTACAGAGGAATGGACTACCCTGCCACAGCTCTGGGTCAGAGTACTCAGAAGGAAACTGCTTTTAAGATATCAATGAAAATACGTGCTATTGGGAGCCAATCACGAGAGGCTGGAAAAAACTAACTAGAATGTTTAAATACACTGTGGTAGTTTGAAACTGTATGTGCCCCAGAAAAGTACGTTCTTAAAGTTAATCCATTCCTGTGGGTGTGGACCTATCATAAATAGGATCTTTTGGTGAGGCTACTTAACTGAAGGTATGACCCACTTCATTCAGGGTTGGTCTTAATCCTTTTACTGGAGTCCTTTTTAAGAGAATGAAATTCAGACAAAGAAAGAGAAAGTCACAGCAGCAAGAAGCTGAAAGCAATGAAACCCGGAAGAAAAGGGAGACCAACAGATACCACTATGTGCCTTGCCATGTGACAGAGAAGCCCAGGATTGCTGGCAGCCAGTCTTCAGGAAGAAAGCATCGCCTTGATGATACCTTGATTTGGACATTTTCACGGCCACAAAATGGTGCCCTTGTAAACTAATAAGTTCCCATTGTTAAAAGCCAACACATTTTATGGTATCTGCTTTGAACAGCTTAACACACTAAAACATACACTGACCTCCTGAAAAAATGAGACATACCTGAATCTGAAAATAGACAGCAAACAAAAAGATAGTAGGCACACAAAACCAGAAAAGACAAAGCCAGCAAAAGGCATTGGAAAGATGGATTTAAAAGCACAGTTTTAAAGAAAAGAAAGAGCAGTTTGCAACATAAAAATCAGTGAATAGTAAAGAGGCAGTGGGGAAGGAAAAAAAAGCAATTCTAAACATTCTAAAAATTATAAAGAGTAATGATAAGTAAAAACTATTCTTAATAAGTATTGCTTAGCCAGCAGTGTATTTATTTATTAATTAGATGTAAAAATCACTAGGGAAGTTTGCACCCTGCCTAGAGCTCTTAGGATAAATTGCTTTTATGATTTTAAAAACCAATTTCATTTTTAAAAAATGCTGTAACTTCAACAAATTTGGTATAAACTACTATATTTTAAAACTCTAGGTACACAACAAACAGCTTACAACTGCAGGATCCATCTTCTAATATTAGCATCTACCTTTGATTTCATAAGATCAAAAGGTTTAAGATGAATAATTCCTTTTTTAATCAGTATGGCTTTGGTCTCATTAGTACTTTAATAAACATACTTTAACACAATTAAAAACAATGAGAGAATTATTGAATCTAAAGCAAATCAAGAAAGCAATTACCTAAGGACTCACAATCTTCTTTCACAAAATAAGATTAACGTCTAATTATTATTCATGAGTTGTTTCTTTTATTGCCTATGTACATGGACAAATAATTTTTTCAATTGCAACTCTTTTAATCTGAGATCTATTTTTAAAAAAATTACATCATCTATTCTTTCAAATCCTCTCAACCATCCCAGGTAAAGAAGAATCTATCCAGTTGTTAAGGTAAAGTAAAATGTACAATCCTTTATAACTTATTTCCTGGTTTATCATTCCTCAAGAATAAAGAAAATCTTCTTTCCATGGAAACCAAATCCATTGCCTTGTAATTAGATCCTTTACTCTCAGAGTGCAGACAATCCAGTTCATCACTATTCTCTATATTATAAATGATCTTATTCCTGAAACGTTAATGCATCCTCAACCCTGCTCTTTTCTAGACTAAATATTACAACCCGAATACTTTTAATTTATTTTCAAGAAGTTTACTGAAGTTTCATTCATCTGATTCTCTGAACCTTCTCCGAACTTTCCATCCTCTCTCAACTTTTGGGAGCCTCATATATTCAATTAAATATCTGTCTTCCGTTTACGTGCAATGAAGGATTATTTGATTGATACACAATAGCAATTTTAGCTAATTAAATTATTTTGATAAAGCCATCAAGGTCATGTCAAGGGGATTAAAAAATCACAATGGGTTATGTAGAGTTATTCTTCCCTACAGTGATAAGAGTGGGCTCCTAGCACATATGTTTCGCCAAACATGTTTTAAGAAAGTGGTAGAAGTAGAGGTTTGATAGGAACAGAATTGGTCTCTCCTTCCCAAATCATTTCCACCTCTCATTCAGCTTCTTTGTCAGCAGAGCAGCCAGGCAGAGACCAGCTCTATTTTCTTGAGGCTGGGGGGGGGGGCGGGGTGAGACACACAAAACCTTCAAGATACCTCCTCTTGGTAGAAACTAGTTTATAGCAGAAATTGATAACTATCAGCATAGAAAGGGTTTCAGGCTTTTAAAGAAATATCATCCCGACATGGTTAATTTCCTGGCTATATGTAAGCACTGTGGCATGCTTTGAAGTGACAGCTTCCTCCCTGGGCTGTGTTTTCCTAAAAGGCCACTGATACATGGACCTCACAATGTGAATACTGTGTATCAACATGGGCTATGCTGGAAAAAAAAGATCCACATACAGAAGTTTACAGACAAATAGGCAGGAAGTGGACCAAGCAGGACACAGAAGCCTGGGTTGAATTCAGGCATTTCTGTGACTTCTTTTCCTTCTTTCATTTGTCATATTTAACTACTTCAATGCATTTGTTTTTACATGAATCCCAGTGAGTGACACAGTTTTCACCATACAAAAGCCAGCTTTCTTCCCTGATTACTGCAAATATAAGGGTATGACGACTTGGTTGAGAAAAGGGGCCAAACTTGTTCTTTATGACTGCTGCAGAGCTTGACCAATTATCCTGAATTCAAGTGTTGAACTCAAATCATCTGATATCTTTTATTTAATACCTCATTCTAACCTCCAGGGGCAAGTGTTTCATACCTCAAGAGAAAGGGACTGGTTGGCTACTCACATTGACAGCTTAGAAAAAAGTATAATTAACATGGAAATAGCTTGAGTCGCCTAATAGGGAAAAAAGGTAAATGAACAAAATTTTGTTTCAGATTAAACTGAAAAGAATATCAATGCTAGGGAGCAAGTGATGTCTCATTTGCAGCTTCTGGTTTCAGTTCTTATTGCGCTAACAGTTGGAATGGGCTATCAGATGCAATCTTCTCGGATTAATGCAGATATTTCAGGAGACAGCTTAATGATGTTCTCAGACAGGCCCAGACAGCTTGCTTTAATAAGCTCCCATATTATGTCAGAAATAAGAATTTTAATCTACTCTGTAATATCAGAAGAATTATACAATCTATGCGCCAACCCTTGGTGCATGATACAATGAAAACTAATAGAACCTTAGATGCTCCCAAGCCAGTGCACTCACCCTGTAGCTAAAAGTTCCAATGATTCCAGTAAGCACAGGCTACTTTCATGGGCTGGGTACTTTAATTAGTCAGACTAATATCTTCTAAGTACCTACCATGTTCTAGACATGGTGCTAGATCTGGAGTTAAGTGGAGAGCAAGAGGGAGGGCTCTTGCCTCTAGAAGTTTACAGTTTAATAGCAGAGTCATCAAGTTAACAGGCAATAAAACACTGCGTGATAAGTAGTAAGGTAAGAATAAGGACTGAGTAAAATGGAAAATATGGCAATGACATCTGACCAGTGCCGGCACTTGGGAAAGCCTTCCCAGCTAAATTGATGTCTAAGTTGAAACTTAAAGGCAGAGTGTGCCATATTTAGGTAAAGGGTAGAGGATTTATACATAGGAAGATGGGATGTGGGAGAGAAGAGTTTGCAGGAGGTATTACATCCAGAAAGAATGGAACATGCAATAGCCAAAAGGCTTTTAAGTAGTAAACATTCCATGAATGCCTTCTCGGACTTCTTGGGTTTCTATGCAGCCTGGCCATTTTCAGCTTTCTTAGAAAAGAAATACGTAGAGAAATAAGGAGAGATGGAGAGACATTAGACATGTCCTCTCCCTGCTCAGTCCTCTCCAGTCTTACAAACTCAACCCAGAAATCTCTGTCTTCCATGTACATTTTTCAGACCCAATCTGACGTGCTTTCTGAAAATGGCATTATCTATTGCCTCTGTCATTCACATTGCACTTAGACCACAATTTTTATGTTTGCCTTGTTTTGTATCTTCCAAGCAAAATTGAATTTCATAGATTTTAAGACACGTTCACCTCTTTCTTGACCTTCGTTGTTGTCAATGGAAGGCTACCATTCCGTGCTACCACACTGTGACAGTCACCTGGGTGATAATGATGGCTGAAAGCATCATGATTTCAGGGACGCTAAGCTGTGACAATCTGCACTTTAGTCATGAGGTCGGGTGTAACGATACTTTGAGTGATGATGACAACCTCTGCCTTTACATAGAAGCCATATACTAATGGTAGAGTAGCTTACCATGAATTTTTAGGGATTAGTCTGGCAATGTGTATATCAAAAACCTTTTACTTGAAATCCCTCTTTTAGGGATTCTTCCAAAATAAATAAACACAAATGTGTGTAAAGAAAATAAAATACAGCTATTATAGCTAACACATTAATCATACAATGTGACTGCAGGCACTGTTCTAAGCACTTTAGGCAGATAACTTTCACAGTGATCGTATAAGAAGTTACTATTATTATCCCTATTTTATAGATGAAGAAACTGAGACACAGGTGATGACTTGCTCAAGGTAGTAGGTAATAAGGGTGAAGCACAGATCTACAGACTCTCCAGCACTGTTTACAATAACTAAAAAAAACGAAAACAATCTGATTTTCCAATAATAGGGAACAGCTGAAAATTATTTTGGTGTACTCATAAAATGGATTACTATGTATCAATTAAAAATGATAATGTAAAAGAATATTTAATGAACTGGAAAGATGTTTGCAATATTATGACTGTAAAAAATAGGTTAAAAAGGAGTGTGCATCATATGATCCCACTTTAGCAATATGTTAGAATGAACCAGGTGAAACTGTCATCTATTCATGCCACCTATCAGCAATTGCATATTTTTGCACCTAATATCCGGAGGAGGAGGAGAACGTTAAGCACAAGAAAGACATAGAGACAGACAGACATTGAAAGGCTCTACAGTAAAATGGCATAAGTGGTATCTTTGGGTCTTGAGACTATGCATGTAAGTTTTCTTTTTTTCTTTTGGTTTAACTAAATTTTCTACAATAAATGTGTATCCCTTTGGCAATAAGAGAAAAGCAAGCAATAGGCTAATTTTTTAAAAATGGTTCTATCTGCTGAGCAGTTACATTGTGCCAGGTTCTATACTCCATGCCTTATACACCTCTTTCCAATCTCACAACAATTATACCAAGGTGGGTATAATTATCATGCATAGCACACATATGTAGGATTAGAATCCTTAGGTAAAATGTCCCCAAACACCCAACTGGTAAGTGATGGCATCAGTATTCAAACCCCAAACTGTCTGGAAACAAAGTTCTGAGAACTTTTCCCCAGGTCACTATGTTTCTTAAGTACTAAAAATCTATATTTTGTTTAGATATAATATCCCACAACTATGTTTTAATGTAAGACAATCAGTTAAGGCAAAGCATTTGCACAGAGCAGTACATGATGAGACCTTATGCCGAGTAAGCTTTTGGGGTTAGCCAATTGTCACTGGCAATATTTAGAGGCACTCAGAATAGGAAATTTCCTGAGTAGTGAGAACATAGGACATTTCTCTAAGGGAAAACAAGTGAAGGAGATGGTCAGACCTAGAGAACTACTATAAGCTGAAGATTATCCTGTGGAAACTAAACCACTAGAAAACGTGCTGTGAAAATAGCCTTGACGTCATCAACTTCAGGAGTTCACCAACCCAAGCCCATGTAGTACCTGGCAAGTGGTCATCACTCAAAATGTATTTGGTGAATGAAGGAAAGTGAATGTGAATGGACAGTGCTATAATCAAGTTTCACAAGCAGAGAAACCAGTAAAGCCATCATAAGAATGCTAGGTACACTCTTCTCTTAAGGCACCTCAAATCCTAAGTCCAATTTACCATGCTGGTGATGTTTTGGTGTTTTGGAACTGTATGTACCCCAGAAAATGATGTTTTTAAAGCTAATCCATTCCTGTGGGTGTAAACCTATTGTAAGTAGGTCTTCATGAGGTTACTTCAGTTACGGTGTGGCTCAGGGTGGGTCTTAATCATCTTACTGGAGTCCTTTATAAACAGGATAAATAGAGAGAGAGAAAGAGAAAGCCACAGAAGCAAGAAGCCGAAAAGCAAGGAAACCTGGAAGAGAAGGGAGAGACCAGCAGATGCTGCCATGTGCCTTGCCACGTGGCAGAGGACTCCAGGGTTGCCAGCAGCTGGTCTTCAGGAAGAAAGCATTGTCTTGATGATGCCTTGGTATGGATATTTTCACAGCTTCAAAACTGTAAGCTTGTAAGCTAATAAATTCCCATTGTTAAAAGCCAACCCATTTCATAGTATATTGCTTTCAGCAGCTTAGCAAACACGCGCCAAGGACGGGGCAAAAGAGAAGGGGTACTAAGATATAGTGAGTTTCTAACATGTACCAGGCATTATTAGGGACTTTATGCAAGCTACTTTATTTAAATCTCGTAACTCAATAAGATAGGTGCACTGATTCCAATATTCCATGTGTTAAAAATCGACTCAGGTGGTAATTTGCACAGTTATATAGCATGTAAGTGGCAAAGTGAGGGTTCAAACCCAAACCGATCAATGCCTCCAAAGTTACGCTCTTCCCCCTCACCAGGCTGGTGGTCCCAAAGGCGTGAGGCTCCTTGGTCACAGCACCTGATCTCAGTGCAGATTAACTGCTTCTTCCTGTTTTCAACGGGGAACATTCTAGAACAAAAACCTTGCAGCTGTTAATCTGAGAAATACTTGTTTGCCTAAAACAACTGTTCCCAGGCTTCAAAGTCACAGACTCATCAGAATAGTTTTGATAAGGAATATCGCAACATGTACACAGTCACTTATATATTAGCAAAAACAAGGCATTCTGAAAAGTCTTTGAACAAATGGAGATAGTCTTGTAAATCTCTAGTCTTCCTGCAGACACACAGGACAAGGAAAAGAGCACAGTGAGAGAAAACAGAAATGCCAAATGGAAAGGTACTCTGGAGAAAAGAACAAGGGCACATTAACACATTGTCTCATCCAAATGACTCCTTTAGGCGGAAAAAAAAAGGAAAGAATGAAATCATTTGATCTTAGAGAAGGAAGTGTTTACTACCAAGGGCACTTGTCATAAAATTCATCAGTCAGTAGCTGGCTCAAGGTATAACCATTTAGCATTAGACAGACCTGAGTCCCAAACAGGTTGCGGCCACTTACTATCTGTGGAAACTTGGGCAAGTCCCTTTGCTATCTTCAATTTTCTCCTTTGTAAATTGGGCATGGTGAAGCAAACCAATTTTACAAAAAGCACTTGTTGTTATGTGTAACACAGCACAGCCCTAGTAGTAGAAGAAATACTATCCCATGGTTTGCAAATTGGAACATTCTATACAAAGAAAAAGAATACCGTAGAAAAACATCCTCCAGCTATATGTGAAGCTGGAATAACATGCATGAGGTTGGTTTGTATTATTTGTTTGTCTTGAATGAATCATTCATGCTAGAAAGGACAACTTGGTTCTCACAATGTGAATTTCAAAAATAAATTGCCCAATGACTCTAAAAAGTTAGAAACAAGCCCTGGCATCACACCTTTGAGCTATTTTTATAAAGCCAATTGGAAAAAGCTCAGGCCTGCAATGAAACACAGCATTACCTTGCATTCTATTCTTAGTTGCCAATTAAAAGTGAATTTAGCAGTTTTACACTTGCTGAAGATTGTATGTCCAGAGATGTAGCACTCACCTGTGGTGCCAGGAACTGCAAAAGGAGAAATTCAAAAGCAATCACATGAACTTTCTCCCTTGGCACAAAAAAATAGATGGTCACAAATAAAATCTAGAGAAACCTGTCAAATTAGTAGGCACTAAATAATCCCATTGGCTTGATTTGTCTTAAACTTATCTATGCTCACGACTCACCAACCAAGATCACAGAAACAGCCTTGAAACACATTTTGCAATATACAATACTTCTTTAAAGTGACTGGTTCTGGATTATAGAGAACAACAGATATGCACAGTTCTTTGTACTTAATGTAGGCCTAAACAAACCCTAGATGAATTGAGATCAGTTTTGTTTTTGTTTGTTTGCTTGCTTGCTTTTGTTTTTGTCTTGGTGTAATACTTTGGGGATCTTAGCGGTTTAACTGTATTCTAACCTTGTATTCTACAAGGTTCAAGAAACTTGGGGATATATCAAACACGTACTGTGGAATAACATATTGAATACTGGAATTCAAGTATATCATGGGGAAAGTGATGTCACCTTATAATATTTAACTAACCTCATCAGGGTTCCTGTTTGAAGTAACTAAGACTGTAAGGGTACTTAACATACAAATGTCAAGTACCTATTAGGATACATCAAAGTCAGCTAAAGTGAATTGAAAAAATATTTTTACATGGAGTTTTGCCTAAATGGTTTCCATTGACTTTAAACATTGGCAAATTCGTGTCTATGAGACAAATCAGTGGGGGAGGGGGATAGTCAACCCTTTATATTCTAACACATATGCAAAGCACAAACAAGTCACTTTCAAGACAATATCTCTGCAGAATGAGTGTTTTTTTAGAAGTAGGGAGACCAAAATGATTTTCTCTTGTCTCAAACGATAAAAAAACACGGTTCTTCTTGAAACATACACTCTTTCTTCTTAAGCCTTGGGTTCCCCCAGGGTCTTTTATGTCTCTGTGATTTCATTCCTTGTGCTTCAGGCTAACAAGGCTGTAGTGTGTCATTCCCTTTGTTAATGTAGAAGAAAAGATTCTCATTCAAAACATCAAGCACTTCAGAAATAAAACAACTTTGTAAAGCTTCTCCATTCATGAAGAAGAACAATAAAAATGTATTTTCCAGATCCTCTGAAAGCACTAAAACCCCATGTCCTTCACATGTCAAAAACCCCTCTGGAGAGCTGGCAGAGGGCCAGCAGTGGCACGGACACCAACCCAGTGCTGTTCCCCTTAATTTTATTCAGTGGCTGAGAGAGTCTTCATTCTTCTTTAAAAAGTATTTGTTAAATGAATTTTCAAAACATGAACTGTTATTTTATAAATTCAGTGTATGATTATCTCAAAATATGACCCAGAAAAAAGTGTGAAATGCTTATTCTTTATTGTGTCTAAATACCTGTGTTGATGTGTCTCTAAGAGCATATCAATGACCCTATTCATGGTTCAGGAAAATCTCAAGGATATACATTATGGGCTGGGATTAAATAAGGTATTTGGTGGGGGGGAATTAAATTTATTCACCAAACTCAGAAAAATATAACAACTTCAAGAGCTGTTACAAGAGGTCGTGCTTTATAAAGTGTTGTCGTATTTTCATTCTTTTACTTATACATTCTATCACTAAAAAATTATTAAGCATCTTCTACAGCTACCAAGTTCTATTTATTAAGCACTTCTTACTTGCTACTAACCGAGACATGTTCTATAGCCAAGATTTTTTAATCTCATGGAAGAGAGAGGGCCACAATGAGACTGATCACAAAAGATTGTGCCAAGAGTTACAGTGCACAGCAGCACAGAATGCTCTAGGAGCACAGAAAACCTTTGCTGCCCTCCCTTTGGGTGGAAGAGAGAATGGAAGAGCAGAGAAGTCTTCCCAGAGGAGGTGGGGTATTCGGTGAGTATTGAAGAGTAAGTACCCAGGACCACCATTAGCAAACACTGTCACCTTTAGACGAGGGAGGCTGAACAGCAAAGGCCTTAAATGATTTGCCTAAAATCTCACAGTAAGAAAACCAGGCCCAGATCCTGAATGCTACCAGGATGGCCTGAAAAACTTAACATAGTTTTTTGATGGGGAAAAAAAGTTTAAAATTACGGGAGACTGCAAATAATACTAAAAAAGGCCCATGTACAAACACCCTAGAATTAGCTGTTGTAAACATTGCATCATACTTGATTTATCCTTTGATGCAAGAAATAAAACATTGTGAATAAAATCGAAGTCCCCTTTGTTCACTTTGTGCCTAGTTCCCATTAGGTAACCACTGTTGTGATTTCAATGTGTATCCTTCCAGTCCATGTGTGTGTGTGTGTGTTTTCACTCAATATTATGAGATTGAGATCTATTAATATTGATACATCTACTATATAGTGGAATGCTCTATAGCAGTTTATAGGAATGAATAGATTCATTCCAACAGATTTATCTACTCCAACTTATTGAACTACTCCAATATTCGTGACCATTTATGTTGCTCCCAAGTTTTCACTGTTACAAAGATGCAAAGAATATATCCCTTAGTAAATATATACAAATGTTTCTCAAAGATACATAGTCAATTATACAGAGGTAGAAATAAAATTGCTATATCACATGGAGTACACATGTAAAAAGTCTACCCTAGAAACAGCCAAACTGATCTCAACAGTTGCTCTGCCAGTTTTCCCTCAGGAAGTAGTATATAGAAGCTTCCTTTCTATATCTTATCTTTTGCTAGTCTGATAGTGAGAAATTATATCTTGTTCCTTTATTATGCTCTTTCCTGGTTATTACTAAAAATATAAGAATATTCTCATGTTTATTGGTCATCAGGTTTCCTTGGCTCTAAATTACCCCATTATATCCTCTGCCTATTCTAAAATGAATTGTCTCTTTTTTTCTTGATTTTTGGGTGTTCTTTACATATTCTATACACTAATCATTTGTGTGTTCTATATGTTGCAAAAATCTTTTCCCAGTCTCATCCTTCTCTTAACTTTGCCCATGGTATCTTCTGTCTTAAAGAAGTCTTCAACTTTGATATGATATAAATACTCTTAGAACTAATTTACAGCACAGATAAATCTGGTTAATGTAATACTAATCTTATGATACAAGGTTCTTTTTTTTAATGGTTGGTTTTCTTTAACGTATGAACAAAAAATTCCCAGTTATATACTAATATAAGTACCAATCAATTCCATTAAAATTTAAGCTGTCTTTGAAAATTAATTCTACTAATTTTAGCAACATTATTGAATGGTAAAATCATTAGGTTTTCACAGAATTTTAAGATGATACCATCTCTTCATAGTCTGAGTGCTAGGCTTTTGTGACTTTTACTATTTCCCCTATTGAAATAGCCTTTAGAAGTAAAATAATATTATAGTATTATTGCTTTCTCTCCTTTGTTAGTTTTATACATCATCAAACATGTTTAATTTGCTCCAGGCTCCAGGCATAAATATTTGAACTCTTTCAAATCAACTGTGCTGTCAATGAATTAAAAGATACTTTTAATTTAAAAATTTTGACACATTCCAAAACAACGAGCTATCAGATATAGCCATGAGAGATACTGGATTATCAGATAAAACAGAGCATTGTATTTCAGCCAGTTAACGACATAACCCCATGAGACAAGACATGGTGTCTCTACCAAAATCAGGTGTTAGCCAAGACTACAGAGGAGGGTAGTCTTGGCTGAGTCTACTAACACATATTATTATTGCCCTCTAAGCAGAGCAGCCAGAAAGCACATTACAGCAGTCAGAAAATGGTTCTTATATATTTATATGAAAGAAATTAAAAAGATTTATGAGCTAATACTTGTTTCCCACATGAACATTTTTTTTAAACTGAGCCAAATTATTTCCTGCAATTTAGTTGATAGAAGGGAAGTCCAAAAAGGTTAATGAAATACTACTCATTGCAGTGTGATTGGAAATAATTTGTATTCTGAATTTCATTGCCCGATTTTTCTCCGCTCATATTGCATTTTGATACAAATTAACAACTAAATTCTATATTGTCATACAAAATTTCCACCTTGAGAAGTAATATGCAAAAGTTTCGATGTTAAGCCTTCTCCATTCAAATAAGGGCTGGCTTTTTAACAACTTTCCTAGTCATAAGCTACCGTTTCAGAAGTCATATTCCCGTAGTAGCAATAACCCTGAGTTTTAAACCACAATGCTTTTCTCTCTTAGATGAGGGGAGCTCCCAGATCCAAAATTTTCTCAAAGTTCATGGAAACTGCATTTAGGACATCTTGTCTGGCTTCTATGATTTCATTACAGCTGCCGTTTTATGGGCAAGAAATCTTCTGCTAATCATCAAAGATGAATGAGCCTACATAGCACATAGCCAAGGTGAATCCTGAAGCCCCAGGAGTCTGAGGTATCTTAAGGCCACTGAAGAAAAGATTTCAAGCCATGCCCTTTCTTTAGAAGACCTTTGGCCATTCCCTCCTTGACTTCTCAGGATGCTTGGCATATATATTTGTGTACACACTTCAACTCCTCTATTAGATTGGAAGCACCCTGAAAGGAGAGGCAGAGTTTTGCTCATATCTCATATCCCATTTTTATATCCATAATAGCTTCTGGTGTGTTTATGTCTCCATTACTTCCTTGCACAGTATTTATTGAGCATCTGCTGTGTGCCCAGTACTGTACTAGACATTAGGAAACAGCAGTGAATAAAACAGACAAAATCCATATTTTCATGGAGCTTACATCCTGAAAGGAAAGACAGACAATAAACAAGTAAACAAATTGGACATTTCCAGGGACTGCTATAAAAAAGTTAAAAAGGAGATGCAATAGAGAGTAATGGGGGATTATATATAGAGGACAGAAACAGCTTCTCTATGGTGATGACACTTAAGCTGAGATCTAGTTGACATGAAGAAACCAGCCATGTAAAGATTAGAGAGAAAGGTATTCCAGGCAGAGGAAATATCAAGTACAAAGGCAGGAATGAAACCAGTGTGTTCAAGGAAAGGAAGGCAGAGGCTGAGTAGAGCCATAACCAATGGTGGTGGGATGAGAAGTGTCCGGGGAGATACGGAGGAACAGATCATACAGGACTTGGTGGATCACAGTGAGGGCTCTGTAGTTTATACTAACTATAATGACAAACACTGGAGAGTTTTCAGATCTTTTTCAAAGATCACTCTGGTCTCAACAGAGAACTGGCTCTAGTGGGGCAAGAGTAAACACAGGGAGATTGGAAAGGACACTATTGAAGTTGCCAGTTAAGAGAGGATTGTGGCTTGGATCCGAGTGGCAGCCATGGAGACAGTGAGAGAGGTTGGATTTGGATATATTTTGACATTAATAATTGGATGTGAAGGGGTATTGCACAAAGTAAAAAAAATAAAAATAAAAAATAAATCAATAAATAATGTGGAGTGGAATTAAATAACATGACAGCCTAGCTTTGTCTTTATAGCCACTGCATATAAGCTGACTAGCATGAATAATATAAACATTTATAGTATTCTCACTGTGCCAGAAGCAATATAAACCAGACGTGATTTCATCTGATAAGGATATCCACGGTCAAAAGTTGCAAATAATGCTGAAAACTGTACCAGGGCTTCTGTCTGGGGAAACTCCTGGTAAGTAGTTCTGCATAAAGAAGAGACTCCTGCTACTGAAGGGAGTGGCTGCGGGATGAGAAGGAATCACTGCCCTATCCTTTGCCCAGTCAAAAGACAAGACTTTGTGCAAGGAAGTCTGGTAGAAGCTATGCTTGTCACACAAGGAATTACAAGCAAGTGCCATTCACTGAGTGCTTCAGGTAAGGTGCTGAACACTTCACACGTGTTGTAGCCTCTAATCCTCAAAGCACATGGAGCAGATACTCTTATCCTTATTTTACGCTTGAGGAAACTGAGGCATGGGCACAGCACAGAAAAGAGAGCAGCTAGGATGATGACAACTCAATTCCCATAGAAGGAAGGTTGGTAGTGGTGATGGTGGCTCTCTGCCCCTCCAGCAAGTGGCTGAGAACAACCTTCAGAAAGGGAAAATCGGCAGCTTGTTTGTGACCTCTTACCAGTATGTTTAGATGGTCCATCAATGCAACTGCCTTTGGGCAGTTCCGAGCTCAATCCTTCCTGCCTATCTGTCAGCAATGACCTGCCGCACACTCCAGTGAACCCAAATGATCTACTCTTACTCTTGTTCCTCCATCATCCTGATTTCTAAAGTAATTCTGACGGCGCAATGGATATGTTAAGGGCTCACTGTGAGGCCTGGGCTCTGAGTGGCTTCTCTCCTCAAACAAAATCGATCTGTCTATTGTGTCCAGTCAATAAACCTTTATGTCAGACTTTGCTGGGGAATATGTCTGCTTTCTGTGCTTACTATTTCTGGCTCGTAATAGCCTTCTAATGGATTCCCCCACTCAAATATCCTGCAGGCAAAGTCTTATTACTTACTCCATGCTGCACAGTGCACCTGCTTTATATAAAAGGTTATCAGGGTTCCTTACATTGTATCTGATAATATTTGAGTTAGTCTTGCCTCCCAGGTTCATTTTAACTACTTCTGAGTCCATCTGACCTACCATTGGTGGTTAAATAAAACCATTGTTTGGATTTTCTAGACCAAACTAATTTCCAGTTTAGCCTCTATTTGGTACTAATGACAAAAGCAAAGTGCCTAGGGAACAAGCATCTAAAAACTATTTGCTGGCTGCTGTCTCATTTAGAGCTCACCCATTCGTTTTGATGTTCCCTATAACCACAGGAGAAATAAATTTCTCTATGGATATTTAGCAAATTATAAACAGAATTATTTAGGTTAAGAAAACAAATGTGTTACCACTACTCATATAAAAAGCTTGAAAGGTTTCCAATGTAAAGAACTGTCTCAAGAATTGCATATTTGTGCTTATTAAAGTAAATCATACATAGAATCACAGGCTTGAAAGGGACTGTAAATATAATCTGGCCCAACATTCTTTTTTTTTTTTTTTTAATTTGACAATAAACTTTATTTTTTATTCAATTTTATTGAGATATATTCACATACCATACAACCATCCAAAGTGTACAATCAATTGTTCACATTACCATCATATAGTTGTTCATCACCCTGATCTATTTTTTGAACATTTTTCTTGTACCAGAAAAAGTGAAAATAAGAATAAAAAAAAAATTAGAGTAAAAAAACAACACCCAAATTGTACCCCCATCACGGCCCTATTTTTCCTTTAGTTTTTTATCCCCATTTTTCTACTCATCCATCTATACACTGGATAAAGGGGAGTGTGATCCATAAGGTTTTCACAATCACACTGTCACTGCTTGTAAGCTACATTGTTATACATATGTCTTCAAGAGTCCAGACTACTGGGTTGGAGGTTGATAATTTCAGGTATTTGCTTCTAGCTATTCCAACACATTAAAACCTAAAAAGCGTTATCTATATAGTACGTAAGAATGTCCACCAGAGTGATGTCTCAACTCCATTTGGAATCTCTCTGCCACTGAAGCTTATTTCATTTCCTTTCACTTCACCATTTTGGTCAAGAAAATGTTCTCAATCCCATGATGCCGGGTGCAGATTCCTCCCCAGGAGTCATATCCCATGTTGCCAGGGAGATTTATACCCCTGGGTGTCAGCTCCCATGTAGGGAGGAGGGCAGTAATTTCACTGCCAAGTTGGCTTAGCTAGAGAGAGAGGGCCACATCTGAGCAACAAAGAGGTACTCAGGGGGAGACTCTTAGGCACAATTAGAAGCATGGCCCAACATTCTTAATATTACAAATGAGGAAAGTCCAAATTAGTATCATCATGAATTCACCATCTCTAATGCTAGTGTGCTCTCAACATCTCTCAGAAAATGCCTTTTAATTTTGTTTGGTGATGGTGGTCCCTGACTCCTGCTCTGAGGTCCCTCAGTGACGCTAACCCTCATTACTGTTAAAGTTACTGACTCTGAATGAGATGAGAGTCTGGCTTCACCGTTTACTAGACATATAAACTTGGGCAAGTTGCCTAACTCCTTTGTGCCTTATTTCTCCAACTGTAAAATAGGAACAACAATTGTAACCACCTCATAGTCTCTTGTGAGCACTGAATGAGGTAATTCAGGTAAAGCCCTTATAGTGACGCTTAAAACATACCAATGGCTCAATAAATGTCAACTATTACTAGCATCATCATCATCAACATGGCCCAACTTCTGTCACCCTGAGTATCAGCAGATTATCCCACCTCCCAGTTTACCAAGAGAAGAAAGGTCATCAAATATCAACTCCCTCAGGTTTTCCACTCCATTGCCCACTGGTACCCTCATTACCCAATAACTTACCTATGGCCCCCCCACCCCCCCACCCCCAGCCACTCTTTCCTTCCTCATTCTGCCAGGAATGGGAAATTCCTCTTCTTGCTATTCCCTCCATCTATGCCCTGGATCCCATTCCACCTCCAACTGTCTTCCCAGAAGCCTTGTTCCCTCAATGAAGTGATCCCTTCTCTCAGTTGAGTCTCCAGCCTCTCTCTCTCTTCTGGCATCACCCTCTCAGCCTCTAGATAATTTTCATCTTAAAATACGAACAAAGCAAGCAAACAAACAAAAAAAACCATCTCTTGAGCCTATATTTACCTCTTACTAACTCCCTACTTTTTGCTCTTTCTTGATTTTTCAGCTAAGTTTGTGAAAGAGTAATCTATACTTCATTAATTTTTTTCATTACCTGTCACCCCACAGCAATCTACTTTCTGTCTCCGACATTACAATAAGTCCTTCTTGCTCTTGTCTTTCCACAAAATCTCTGGCTACCTTACCCAACCCCATTCAGCTTTTTAATCTACCTCTTCTACTGAGGCCATTCTCTTGCCCCAGGGCAATCCATTTACATAGCTGCCTGTCTTTGTCTAAGCTTTGAGTACTATGAACAACTGTTTTCCTTTTAAAACACAAAATAGATGCAAACATTCCTCATTTGTTACTTTATTCCCAGCATCTAATACAGTGCCTTGAACACAGTAATCACTCACCAAAAGTTTGCTTAATGAACACAAAAATCACCTCAGAATCATACAGAATCATATAGTTGATTCAATTTAATTACATGGAACAAACATTTACTGTGCTCTAATCACATGCCAGGCACAATGGAAGTTAAAGTGCTTACTAACACACAGTCCCTGCCCTCCAATAGCTGTTCATCATCCAGGGAGAGAGGAAGAGGAAAAGGTATGATGAATGGACAGTCAGATTTATAGGGAGGGTGGGAGAAAGAGAGAGAGAGAGAGAGAGAGAGAGAGAGAGAGAGAGAGAGAGAGAGAGACAGACAGAGAAGGAGGAGGAGAGGGAGGTAAGGTAGATTAATGTCATATTTACTTATATAAGCTGGGGTATACATTAGGATGGCAATAAAAGTAAAATATGTGTGTACTTTTCAAAAAATAATTTTAATCAAATCTAAAAAGAAGCAATATGTCTGAGACTAGTCAAATAAATCAGGATTTCACTCCAGGGGAACAAACTTTGTACAGTTCTCTGAGGCAGCTGGTTTTTTATACACAGAATACATTGTGATCCAGGAACACTGACTGTATATCACAGGTAGGAATACTTCTTTCCACTGACAAGGAAAATAGTCTTATTAAATCTCATAGGGAAGCCTTTGTGAACCTGAATATTTTAAGGTATTTTTCAGTTCCTTAATCTCCCATGTATTTTAGGAAGGGAAAAAAGATACAGAAAGACAGCTATGAGTCACAGTTATCAATTTATTGCCATCTGGCTATTTGAGACTCACATGTCAATAAAAGCAATTACTCTACTGGTTGGCATGATGAATACTGATTATCAAGGAGAAATTTGGTTGCTGCTACAAAATGGGAGAAAGAAAAACTATGTCTGGAACCCAAAAGATTCTCTGGGGGCCCCTATTAGTACTTCCATGTCCAGTAATAGAGGTTAATTACAAACTTCAGCAGCCACAAAGAGACAGGACACCTAAGAAATCAGATCCTTCAGGAGTAAAGATTCGAGTCACTCCATCAGGTAAAGAGCCCCAAGTAGCTGAGGTTCAGGCTCAGGAAGGGGGAACTATGAACTGGAGAGTGGGAGAGGGAAGCCATACATAGCACTACAGCCTTGTGACCAATTTCAGAAAGTGAGCTTGTCGCTGCTTGTACTATTTTCTATTTGCTTGTTATCTGTATGTATTCATTTGTATGTGGTAACTACTTTTTTCTCTCTTCCTAATTTTTATTTATTTTATATGCAAGTTCTCAGATATTAACTTTAGTCTTAAGGTGACATTAAATTTGGTGGAATTGTGACTGAATTTGAGGATAAATTAATACAACCAGTGATGGATGCAGCAACTGTTGGGACTTGCATCTCTGCATTTTGAAAAGAGAGTGAGAATTTCTTTATTGTGAGATGGATGCCTCTGTCTGGTTAGGTAGAAAGACAGTTGGTTTGTTGACGTACAAGAGTTAGAATGGGTGTAGAAGCAGGGAGGGTGACATACGGAAGCTGAGTAGCCAAATGGGTGGACTGGTACTGCCAGTTATCACTTTATTGCCTCAGCTCCAAATTCACCCTTCATAGACTGCTCTGCAAAAGTGGATAAGGGCCCTTTAAATATTTTTTTCCTTTGCCAGTTGGCTTGGTGTTAAGCATTTACAGTAGAGGATGCTGGAGAGACATCGCAGGAGGAAGTTTTTAATGCTGCTTTCAGTGTGCTTGCTCAGCAGTCCCCTAGAGTACTTGTAGCTTCTCTAGCACCCAGCTCCTGTAGTGCAAGAAGAATGTGAGTAGATTCTCCAGGATCTGGCTCCTGCAGCACACACAGCTTTCCCAGGACCCAGTTTCTGTAGCACAAGTGGCTTCTCCAGTCTCAAGCTCCTGTAGCATTGCTCTTGCAAGTCACTGTGGCCAGCAGTGGCCACAGCCAGCAACTTCCCCTGGCAGCCCTCTGGGTTTTTGTTTTTTGTGTTTTTGTTTTGTTTTGTTTTGTTTTGTTTGTTTTGTTTTGTTTTTACAGTAGATTGCCTCTGGTAAGATGCTTCTTCATGAACAGCTTTCCTAAGTATTCTACAAGGCAGATTTCTAGCAAGTTCTGGAGAGCACATTTCCAGAAAGTTCTGCAATACCTCTTTGCCATTCAGTGAGTCAGGGCACTCTATCTCAGCCCAAAGGATGGTAGCTGCTTCCTGTAGCTGTTATTCCTATATTCTTTGGAGTCCTTTTCACTTATTATTAACCAACTCCTCATTACTCCAAACTTCTGTCATAATTAATAATTCTTTATATTAAATTTTCACTGTTCAAATTATTATGTGTCCTAGTCTCAATAAGCAGACCCAGCACTTAGCTCTTTGTTTCTAAATAAGATTATCCAATAAAAGAAGAGAAATGGAGAAATGGCTAATTCTAGGGCAGGGACAGGAGAAATACAAGATGAGCCTGGTGTTCTTTTGCAGTACCAGAAAACAAGGAAGTTGTCCAAAAAAAAAACAAAAGGATGGGAACATGTCATAAGGACATAAGCCATTACCTCAAATAGTACCCAATGGCCAAAGCTGAAACAATTTGTGCAAAAAAATAAATAATATTGACCTATAACACAAAATGTCAAATTTATACATGAGTCTACACTGATAAAAATAATGATTGAATAAATGAGGGAGAAGAAACAAATCTTCCTTACAGAAGAATTTCATTAGATATAGGTAGCTATTCCCCCCACCAAAGAGGTGGAGCTTAATTACTGCCCCTCACCCCTGAGGATGGGCTGGGCTAGGGACTTGCCTCCAAAGAATTGAAAAAAGAAAGGACAGAATAGTAACTTCATGGGGAGAAACTTGCCAAACACCATCTCTGCCAAGTGAGGGAGGTCAGTGGTGCCATGTGGATATCACAATATCACAGATATGATGGGACAAAAAGGGGACTTGTGTATCTATAGCATTCTTTCTGAACAACCATAAGCCTGGTTTAATCATGAGAAGACCAGATGAGCACGGATTGGGGGACACTCTACAGGACACGTGGTCAGTCCTCCTCAAACTGTCAAGATTGTGAAAAACTAGGAGAGACTGAGGAACTGTCACAGACCAGAGAGACTGGGAAGACACGACAATGGAAAGTTGTGCGGCACTGGGATTGGATCCCAAAACAGAAAGAGGACATGGATGGAAAAACTGACAAATCCAGAAAAACAGATAAAATCCAAATCAACCCTGGAGTTTATGTAACAGTAATATACCAATGTCAGTTTCCAAGTTTTGACAAATGTATCATAGTAATTTAAGATATTAACATTGGGGAAAACTCGATGAGGGTTATAAAGAAACTCTCTGTACTATCTTTGCAACTTTTTTGTAAATCTAAATTGTTATAAAATAAACAATTTATCAAAAAATAATTACTGTGGTTTCTGTCTCCTGACTGGACCTTATCTGACACAGGAGCTAGTTTACTTTTCAGGACAATCATTTTATGGACCTACACACATCATCTATGCATAACAATAAAGAGAGAGGAGGGAGCATAGAAATAAAGTTCTTGGAAATGAAGATATTTTAACTGTGCTACTTAGTGGATTATTAGAGCATACATTTCAGTTCAAGAATTATCTGGCCAATGGTAAACAAAAAGGTATGTTTCCTCACAGGTGATATCAGAGTAACTGCCAAAAAAAAAAACCCAGGTAATAAGACCCAGTGCTCCAGCCCAGAATAGCATTTTCTTATGTGCTTAAAAAAAAAAAAAGTGTCAGAAATGTTTTTCCAAAGACATCTTCAAACAATTTGGACATCTATTCAGGTATATTTATGCTCTTGGTCATTAAAAAGTCAAAATACGAGTTGTAGAGAATAAATTGAAAGTTGTCTCTTCACTGTCTTCCAGAATTGAAAGAATGTGTGTACTCAGAATTCCAGAGGCTTCATCCAAAAGTCAGTCAAGTCCAAAGAGAATCAACAGTTTGTTTTCTAGAAGGTCTAAATCAGTTTTAGAGAGTCTGAAACCCATGTAAGCTTTTGCTGTGTTTACACAATCCTCAGTCTGATTACTTAGCTTGAGGTAGGCTGCAGTTTATGAGACAAAGTGTGAATACAGCTAAAGTTATTCCACAGCATTCTTGCCCGGGAATTAGTAACAAACCTCATTTTTTTCAAATGAAGAATACACCCACTCTTCCCTTTCCCACTAGCTAATAATAATGTTATTTTTCTTCAAAATGTCTAGGCACAACTGCTTGTTAAGATGGGCAAGTTAATGAAAGCAACATCTCATTTGAGGTCAGTCTGCCAGAAAAATGGACATGAGCCAAGTTCCACATCCCAAACATTTTGCTTCAACAGCATGTGAACAAAATGCCCACTCTCCTCCTGATCTCAAACAAATGCAAAACAAAACCCTGCAAGACTGTTATGCATTGGAATTGAGAAACCTGTCAGGGGCAGAAAAACACACACAGACATGCACAAACGCTCCGTGTACAACAACAAAGACTCTTTCACATGGAGTGTTCTGTGCACAGACAGCATCAAGGACTTCCCCTGGAGATGTAGTTTTAGGAAGCTGAGAGAACACAAATCTGAAACAAGTAGTTCTAATAAAAGTAAACTCCCCAAGTAAATATTCTTAAAACTAGCTTTTCTAGACAGCATAAAGCCGGTTCGGACTAATTTCAGAAAAGTATTTGTTGGCAAAAGAGGACAAATTTGTGCTGTCATGAGAACTTGCTTTTTTTTTTTAAATTGGTATTTCCTTTTGTCAATATAAAGTTTCATGTGTTACAATTTGGTTGCACTTTAGTCCCCACTGGTATTTTTTGTGCAAAAAAAAGAATAAAGGAACAGGAAGTGTACACAGCAACAAGCTAAGCCCCAAGACTTAAGTTTTAACTGTGAAATTTAGAAAAGCAACTGTATTACTTGGCATTCCAAGATTGAAACCTCATAATACTTAATATGGGATTTTAGGTGCAGCCTGCTTATGCTCCAAAATACCATGATGCTAGAGTTATAACTCTAACACAATAGCAGCAAATTATTTGATTTGATTTTAGTAAGTACCAAATTGTTCAACAGTTTTCTTTTATTACACATATTTTTCCTCAAAGTTATCTGAGGAAGTAATCATTATTTGCATCTCGGAACTCAGACATAAATAAAAGCATCAAAAAATACCAATTTTACTTCTGAGTTAAAATCAAAAGGTAGTAAATTTTAATGACCAAGGAAATGCTACAGAAGAATTAACAAGTTAAAAGTGAAGTTAGAATATAATATGTATGTTACCACAATGGCCTTACTAAAGTAGGGAATCTACTGAAATGGGATCTTACTCTGGAAAATGCATTCATATTCACAGAAGTATCAGATTCTTGAAATCTCTTTCTTTCCAAGTACCTTTCTTCATACTCAATTAACAACAATTCTGTATATATAATACATGCACAGATTTAAAAGGAACTGTGTAAGTGAGTTTGTTTTGGAATCCATGCCATGTTCTGCACAGGGGCAAAGATGGAAACCCTTGGCTCAGGGTAATCTGCAGACAAGAGGGCCCATACAGCAAAAACATCACAAGACAGACAACAGCAGGTGAAACTTACCACTGGAGCAGTTGGTCCCACCCCAGCCAGGCTCACACTGACAGGTGTTTGGAGCAATGCAGTGACCATGGACACATTTGTCAGTGCAGTGGGCTGTCAGAGAGAAAATCAATCAAATGAAGAAAGTTGGCACAAGAAAAAAAAAAAAAAAAAAAAAAACACAGCTGCTTCACAACACAGTCTCAAGTATCACTTAAAAACAACATGCATGCCTGATAATTTTTCTCAACCATGCCTTAGCTCTCTTACAGTCCACTGTTTAAAGAAACAATTCCTCATCTTATTTTACCTCCAAATAAATTCCTTCATTTCTGCTATTTAATTCTACTTCATGCTAAATTAGGAAAGAAATTTCAAGGAAAATTGCCTAATATACTTTTTAAAATAATTGTCAATGACTACCAAATATATCCTCTCTGTGTGTTTTAGTTTGAGCATATATGGACGTAGCAACATGTCACAAAGCAAGGTATCAGGACTCCAGGGCAACAGAATAGACCAAGAGGTCATTCTCCTTATATGATACAGTCACCAGAAATATTGTGAACATGTTATTCAGATCTTATTTATAACTATGATATAGCAGAATTATATGCCCTCGTTATGTTGAGAATATTAGAAAAATGTTTCCTAGGTCTTTGGGAAATTTTTAGATCCCAATTCCTTTCACTTTTGAATATCTTAGGTGTGGTCCAACCCTTGAAGACAAGGGCGCATCATTGTAAACATGAGTTGATGGAGAGTCTAATGATTTCCAAAAGCAAAGTTCAGTTGGCTGATAAAAAAGGGATATCAAAAATAGGCTGTGCAGTCCATCAGCATTCCCTTCTACCTCATTGACACATTGGTTAAGTATTCTTTAAAACACCTGGATATATGAGCAATTGTGAGAACAACTCGGAAGGAAGAATTTTTTTGGTTCAGATATTTCAAAATTTTCTTTAAGGGTGAGATAAGATGTCTATGCTTTATAGATAAGTTTCATCAATTTATATGTTATTTCAGAAGTAAAACAGGTTTACTGCTCAAACTTTATAAAATATCAACAAGCAAAAGAAATGTCTTCCCAGGTTTCACCAACTATTGC
The DNA here is from genome assembly GCF_015220235.1 of Choloepus didactylus. Lineage (NCBI taxonomy): Eukaryota > Metazoa > Chordata > Mammalia > Pilosa > Megalonychidae > Choloepus > Choloepus didactylus. The sequence goes on along the minus strand of NC_051319.1, from coordinate 68,801,239 downwards.
TTTTTTTGTGAATGTAGAGCTTTTCAGAGTTTCTCCTTCTATATAATTTTTCTCTTAGAAATAGAAATAATTTTCAATATAATGGGAAATAACTTTACATGTTATTAAGTATTCTTTTATGTGATTTACACACTATTTCATAGTATGAGTATATCATAATTTATTTAACCAATTTTCCTATTGGGACATGTGGATTGTTTAAAATAACTCTATTATAACGAACTATATTTAATGAACAATGTTCAATATATAGTTAACTATACATATCCATGATTATTTAAGATGAATTCCTAGAATTATATTTAAGGTTTTTATCAAAAAGATTGGCAGGATTTAGACAGGAAGAAATATAAGGAAAAGACATTTTAGGTGAAGAGAAAGCAAAAGCAAGACAAGGAAAACGAGCAGTTCTAGTTGGGTATAGGGTTTGGGGTAATAGCTATGGAAAGATGGAGGGACCTTGAAAACCAAACTGAAGTGTTGTGACTTTATTCTGAGAATTGACAAGGGAATAGTCTAATGAAAGGTATAAAATTTGGTGCCCAAAAAATCATCAGGTAGAGGACACCACAATGGAATAAAATGTCCATAAATGTTAGGAAATAAGTTCAGGATAATTATATGGCACCGAGGCAATTTGATGAGGGATACCATGCCAGTGGTCTTGTGCCCCTGGACCACAGTAGAATATTCTGGCACTAGAGTTTCAAGGAGGTACTTGGTGCTTCATAATATTGGATCCAAATAATTGCATATTTAATTGCAATTAAAAGCCAAACATGCAAATTGCTGCCTGCAACATTTGAGCATACTGGCCCTAAAATATGTTGACCTATGAGGCCAGGTTAACCCGATAAGTGCCAGCCTCAGGGTTCAGTGTTCCCTGCCATTATTATGCATGTATTTTAACCTGCAGATAGGCCATTCATTTGTAGGGTCATAGCCCTCCATTGTGCTTTCCTTAAATTTAGGTTTGCACGTCTGCCCATGTAAAACCAAACAAGCGAGCAAACTATTATATCTTAAGTATGCAAGGATCAATTAAATGCCACAGAAGGCAGAAGGCTCAGGTCTAACCATGTGGCACATGCTCTGAGAGCTGTGTCATACTATGTTATATGATATCAGGTGCACAGAACACTTCCACCATACAGACAGTGCTGGTACCCACTGTAAATTTTGGTGCTTTGCAATGCGAACGAATGCATTAGTTTGTGACATATTGTTAATGATCTGCATTTGAACCTAAATTTAACAATTTCTCCTCCTTCAAGACACTACAGCAATTTAAAACTTTGTAAATCTTGAGAAGTTTAAAAATCAGTTACTATCAGTATTCAATGTGATGTAAGAGTTTCTTGAGACTGTGAATTTCAAACAAAACACAAAAATTGGATGTGATGGCTGATGAAATAGTGTAACACATGACCCTGAATTTCAAATGTTTGGGTTTCTGTTGTTCTTGCCAATTGATTTTCTACTGACTAAATGTTATAAACGTTAGCTTATAAAGTAAATTTTTATTAATAAAACAGTATTTTATTTGTTTTTATATATTGGGATTTTGCATAAGATTGCATTTGACAAAAGAATTAATTTTACCTTTTGAGAATTTGAAAACCTCTGGGTCCCAGGAAGCCAGATTGGATCAGAGTGACCTGGGTTTGCATAACTCCCTGGGAAGGGGCTGGTCATGAGAGGAAGATATTTGGGGTACCCTATAGATAGATCTCAATTTGCTGCTCCCCCTTTCTTCTCAGTCATTTCAGATTTTCATTCTTTATCTTCCTTTTGCTTTCTTTCTTTTTGCTCTCTCTCCCCACAAATGACTTCTATGATAACCATAATTACCAAAGAGGCTGTAGATTAAAATTTGGTTTTAGTTGTGGCTGTGTTGGCTCTTAAACCCAGGGAGATCCCAAATAATTTCCAGTGTACCCACATGAATCTCCTAGTAAGAAAGATAGGATTGAGCAAGCAGGTCTAGCACCCTTCCCTCAATATCAAGATAACCTTTATTAAAATGGATAAATAAATGCATAAGTTAAGCACATGTTCCATAGAATTTAGAACCAGAAATGTATATGCTTGACTCCCAATTGATTGTTTCTTTGTAGCTCTTGTATTTTTTTCATTCCAAAAGAAGATAATAAAAAAATTTCTATTTGTAGAATCAAAGGAGACCTGCCTCAGAATGTTTTGAGATTGCTGAATAATCACACAAATGCTCTCATGTTTGCTTCCTGATGGTATGAACTTTGTGAAATAACCCCACAAAGTCTAGTCAATTGTAATAGATGAAAATAAATCCTGTGATGGTAATTTTTAAATTTAGATTATTTTTATGAAAACTTTGAGCTAACATTTGGCCAAAGTCTGAAGCAAAATTCAAAATTTTTAAGCATAAAAGAAATTAGTCTGTAAGTTAATTAGGAACTGGAAGGGAGAATCTGCTTTCCTAATGATTTTTTTCTTTAATTAAAGTCAATGAAATCACCTCTGAGCATTGAAGCCTAAAGTTAAATAACTGTCTAAATGATGGGAAAGATCATTGGGATGGAATCTAAAAGGAAAGAAAATTGTAAAGAATCTTCATATAGCACAAAACTCTGTCATACATGTGTCATCTCTGCTCCACACCCTTTTCCCCACCACCTCTGGACTCTCCACATCCAGCCACAGCCATCACCAAGTATACTTTCAAGAAAGTCAGCAGCAAAGAGAAGCAGTGGTGGAGAACAGAGTAAGCTATGGTGCTCTGTATGTTCCCTAATGTCCCAAATGACCAAGTTGCAGGAACATTACCCATGGCATGTGCCGTGACAAACATGGACCTCTGTAGGAGATCAGGTGGGCTAGATCCCTACCCCAGCTTCATCTTCCTTCATTGAGCATCAGATGCCACCTTCTCTGGTGCTGAACTTCCAACGACTAACAAACTTCACATGAGAAACCGAGGGAGGTTCAAAACATGAATTTGTCATGCATGAAATCCCAAAGTGAACTAGAAAAGAAGAAAAGGAGCAAAAGTCCACTCTAGAAAATAGTTTATAGCTTGGGTTTCATGAACAGGTACAAAGGATCCACCTGAAATTTCGCCATCAATGGAATCAGTCATTTTATTCCCTATCCATGTGCTTTCTTCTTGTTTTTAAAAAGAATATTAAAATCAAGATAATCCTAGCAAAGACGATCTATCCAATAGGATTCCTTTTCCTTCCCCTCTTTAAGAAAACCATTGAATATCATATTTTGAGTTGTCTTGGCATTTTTAGAGGACAGATAGTAGCTGAATCTATGGACCCACACTCATTCCACTGCTGTAGACACATCAAGCTGCAAGAGCAAGTTGAGGCATCTTCTCTCTCAAGAACCAGGAGGCAAGAGATGCTGATGAGAAGAACATGCCACATCTTTGAAATGAAAGCTGTGCTCAGTCTGTCTGCCTGATGAACAGGTGAGGACTGACATGATGACCCTGGAATCTTCTGTAATTAGGCTCCTTTTTCAGCCTCAGTTCCTAAACCCATTTAAATCCCATTGCTAGTGTCCTGGACCTCATTCCTTTCACTTGTAAATACTTGGCTTCACTGTTGAGAGTCACTAACCGAACCAAATAGTTTTCTCTTCTGCCATATACATTACCCTTTGGATTTACACCTAGGATGTGATGAAAAGTTGAGAATCAGAGTGGGCACACTAAAAACTTCCTACTAAACCAATTATATCTCTAAACACAGTATATATCTTTGTCCTGAAGGATATAATATAATCAATTCATTTAATTAATTTTGGAAAATGCTCCAGCATTAAAATATCTCTTGAAAATAATTGCCTAATAGGAATAAATGCCTTCCATCTTTCCTCAGAAGTTCCTTTTATTCTGGTGCTGTTATGAATAAGCAGCACACATCATGAATCTTGTCTTCTCTTATTTATTCTGTGAGTTGCTATAGAGGAATTAGACTTTTAAAGCGAATGGTGCCTTGACTGAACATCATTCCCTCATTTTTCAGTCAATGAAACCAAGACTAGGAAAATGAAACAATTTTCCCAACATTCGTAGCAGTGTGAAAGGCAGACGTGGGATTAAACTCTGGTCCCTGACTCCTGCTCTGGTGTTCTTCTCATCACACCAGTTGTGGACCAAGCATGTGGTGGGTTTTAATGGGAGCAGGATGGTGAAAAGCCTGGGTAAGATAGTAGGGAAGTTGTAGCAGATGACTAGGAGTCAAGATTCAAAGGAGGACACTGAAGAGGAAGAAAGCAAATAGAGAGCTAACTTCCAACATAAACTTCATTTCCTCCATACTTTTGTCTGAGGCCAATTCTATGCAAAGTCTTTACAAAATCTAATTTCTACTACAAGGATCAGTACGGATAGGAATTTTTTTTATTTTTACAACATCATGCTGAAACCCGCCTATTGTGTTAAGTTGTAAAAGGAAAGGAAATTCTCTCTTCTCTTCCATTCAATATATACTGATGGAGCAGACACATTGCTAAGCACTGCTATGGATATAAAAATGGCAGAGTATGGACTTTAAGTCTGCAGAGGAAGTCAGATGTAGTTTCCCCATACCCAATAAATACAGGGGTAATAATAGATGTATGAGTAATTACTGTGGGACCACATTGTGTCTTTCCATTTATATGAAATGTCCAGAATAGCCAAATCTATACAGATAGAAGGTAGATTAGTGGTTGCCTAGGGCTGGAGGATTTTCAGGAAAATGAGAAGTGATGGATAATGGGTATGGGATTTCTTTTCAAGGTGGTAAAAATTTTTTAAACATGTGGTGATGTTTGTACAACTCTGTGAATATATGTAAAATCATTGAATTTTACACTTTAAATTGGTGAGGTGTATGGTATGTGCATTTTATCTCAATCAATATTTATAAAAATACTATGGGAGCTCAGGGGAGGGGGCAATTAATTCCAACTGGGATGGAATTAATTAGAGCAGGTCTCATGAAAGAGAGAATACCTGAGCTAAGGAAGTAGACAGCTTTTTAATAAATTTGCAGGAAGAGTGGCCAACTAGGGCTGCATCACACCACATCCTCCTTGCAGTCCATTCCCAAGTTGCCTAACCCATTCTCAGGGGCAGGGGCAGAGATGGTGAGCTCTCTTCTCACAACCACCTATGGTCCACATGGCTGATCAGTCACGGAAAGAGTGAGAGAAGACTAGGAACCATGAAGTTTGCATTTGGTAAATGTAAAGAAAAAAATTCCTTGTCTAAAAGTCCTCTCCCTCCATTCCTGATAGGGATCTCATAGTTCTTAAGGATAAGTAGAAAGAACCATTATTAGCAGTGTTGTTGGCAGACTTGCTAATACCCAATGTCTATTCTTCTCTCCATCCTTCTAACAGAACCCCAATTTTATCAGGGACAAAAACATGACCAGCAATAAACTACATTTCCTGGCCTCCTTTCTAGATTGATGTGTCTATGTACAAAACAACACATGAGGATGGACTCAATCAGTAAATGCAATTTCTTTTCTCTTCCTCCTTCTTGAAGTCTAATGTGTGAGCAAAATGACTAAATCTGTAAAACCCGTCACTCAACACTGAAGCAAGGACCAAGAAATTCCTTCATGTATGAGCAAATGTCAGAGGCTGCCCACTTCCAGTCTTCTCATTACATGAGAAAAATAAACCCCTAGTATGTTTATACCTTTATTTTTCAGATATCTATCTTTTGCAGCCACCATGATTCCTAACCAATACACTGCCACTTTGGGAGAGCTTTCAGATGTGTCAGTTACTAAATAAAGTAAACATTCACTCTAGCAGAATAAATTGAAGGTAATCCCTATGAGAAGGAGATACATGAACTCAGAGTTTCCATTACAACTTAGAAGTAACGGAACCACAACCCAAGTTCAACTGGGATGGCCAGAAGATGTTAGGGGCACCAAAAATCCAGGCATCAGATACATATTCCATCCTCTCCCCAAAGCCCCATTCTGGCTCAAATTATGATAAGAGAGGAGTTGAGTATGCATACAATAAACCCTAAAACAATGCCCAAAACAAAACTAAGAGTTGTAGTTAAAAAACCAACAAAGGAGATAAAATAGAATTATAAAAATATTCAACCTAAAAGAAGGCAGAAAATGGGAACAAAGAACAGATGGGGTGAGAGAACCTCAGATGGCAGCTAGGTGAGACAGGGCAAAAAAACACCTCTGTGAAAAATACTAGATAAAAAACAGAAAGTGACCCAGAACACCAGTTCCAGAGTAGCACCAGCCAGACAAGGTCTGCTAAATCTACAGGGACCGTGCATTTGGTGAAACCAGGAGTCTGCATTCTGAAACAAGTGAGTGAGTCAGCTGAAAGTCCCTTGGCCACGCTGCGGTGTGGGGAAATGGTGGGCTGGCATTTGGAGACAGACTAGTTCTTTAAAAAAAAAAAAAAAAAAGAGCCCGGGAGCAGCTGCAGATACAATGGGGAGAGCCCCACAGTGAAGCACGGTGGGAGCAGGCTGGGCTAACACCTCGTTGTCTGGTGTGGAGGATACCCCTTCCCACACCTGCTGCTGACTGTCTCAGGCCCAGGGGAGCAAAGGGGAGCCAAAGGGAGAAAGGACTGCACGACTTGCAGCCATCTCCCTGGTGGGTGGGGGACACTCCTGCCCGGGGCCGAACCCACAGCCCAGAGCCATGCCGGGAAACCCAGTGTGACGGGGAGTCTTTCCCACAGCACCGTGCACACGCCACAGTGTCAGCCATGGACAGTGACCTTTAATACACCCATGGCTGATTGTCCAGGAGCTGGGAGGGTGGTGCTGTGCAGAAAGGGGGGAGTTAATGCGCCCCATCCAACCATCTTTGAAGTGGGCTGGGAACGCCCCTGCACAGCCCGGTGTCCAGGGCTTCCCTGGAGGCTGGTGCACACTTGTGACGTGGCGCTGCCCTCACTCAGCAGAGGTCCTGGAAGAGCACAGCAGGGAGGGGGAAACACTCGGAAATCCCAGGAAACCTACGCCAATACCAAGGACTTATGGGTCAGCAGCAGAGAACAGCCTTAAATCTCCGGGAACACCTGGGAGGTTTGATTATTAAAGCTGCCCTTCCTCCCTAACCACTCAGACACACACCCCTCATTCAGGGCAGACAGAATTGACAATAGACCCAAATTAAGTGCACCAATTGGACCCCACAGGAGTCAGCTCCCCACACACCACAAAGACAAAGTTGGGGAGAACTGACTTGAGGGGAATAGGTGACTCATGGATGCCATCTGCTGGTTAGATAGAGAAAGTGTATGCCACCAAACTGCAGTTCTGACATATTAGAGATCAAGTAAAGCAAATGCCAAGAGGCCAAAAACAACAGAAAATCTTAAAGCATATGATAAAACCAGACGATATGGAGAGCCCAAACCCAAACACCCAAATCAAAATATCAGAAGACACACAGTACTTGGTGCAATTAATCAAAGAACTACAGACAGGCAATGAGAGCATGGCACAGGATATAAAGGACATGAAGAAGAGCATGGCACAGGATAGAAAAGACATAAAGAAGACCCTAGGAGAGCATAAAGAAGAAATTGCAAGAGTGAATAAAAAAAAGAAGATCTTATGGAAATTAAAGAAACTGTAGACCAAATTAAAAAGACTCTGGATACTCATAATACAAGATTAGAGGAAGCTGAATGACAACTCAGCCTCCTCGAGGACCACAGAACAGAAAATGAAAGAACAAAAGAAAGAATGGGGAAAAGAATGGAAAAAATCAAAATGGATCTCAGGGATGTGATAGATAAAATAAAACATCCAAATTTAAGACTCATTGGTATCCCAGAAAGGGAAGAGAAGGGTAAAGGCCTAGAAAGAGTATTCAAAGAAATTGTTGGGGAAAACTTCCCAAACCTTCTACACAATATAAATACACAAAGCATAAACGCCCAGTGAACTCCAAATAGAATAAATCCAAATAAACCCCACTCCAAGACATATTCTGATCAGACTGTCAAATACTGAAGAGAAGGAGGAAGTTCTGAAAGCAGCAAGAGAAAAGCAATTCACCACATATAAAGGAAACAACATAAGACTAAGTAGTGACTACTCAGCAGCCACCATGGAGGCAAGAAGGCAATGGCATGACATATTTAAAATTCTGAGAGAGAAAAATTTCCAACCAAGAATACTTTATCCAGCAAAACTCTCCTTCAAATTTGAGGGAGAGCTTAAATTTTTCACAGACAAACAAATGCTGAGAGATTTTGCTAATAAAAGACCTGCCCTACTTCAGATACTAAAGAGAGCCCTACTGACAGAGAAACAAAGAAAGGGGAGAGAGATATAGAAAATTTTAACAGACATATATAGAATATTACATCCCAGGTCACCGGGACACACATTCTTCTCTAGTGATCACGGATCTTTCCCCAGAATGTATCGTATGCTGGGACATAAAAAACAAGCCTCAATAAATTTAAAAAAAAAAAAAAAAAAAAGAATTTGTTCAAAGCACATTCTCTGACCACAATGGAATACAAATAGAAGTCAATAACCATCAGAGACTTGGAGAATTCACAAATACCTGGAGGATAAAAATGAGGGGGAGATGAAAACATTCCTGGATAATCAAAAGCTGAGGGACATCGTTACCAGTAATCAGTCCTATAAGAAATGCTAAAGGGAGTTGAGCAGGCTGAAAGGAAGGGACACTAAACAACTGACTGAAACTACATGAAGAAATAAAGATTTCCAATAAAGATCCCATGGTAAATATAAATACCAATGCTACTGTATTTTTTATTTATAACTCCACTATTTACTTCCTATGGGATCTAAAATACATAAACTGTAATGATAAATCAGTGGTTTTGGACTCAATGTAAAATATGTAATTTTTGACAAGAACTACATAAAGGTGGGGGAATGATGGAGTATAGGAACATAGTTTATGTGTCATACTGAAGTTAAGTTGTTATCAAAGAAAAACAAGATTGTTATAGATTTAAGATGTTAAATTTAAGCCCCATGGTAAACACAAAGAAAGTATCAGAATATGACCATAGAGATGAAAAGTAGAGTAGGGGTTATGAGAAGTGGGGGAAAGGGCAATGGGGAGTTAAGAATTGAGAGTAGGGTTTCTGTTTGGGGTGAAGGGAAACTTCTAGAAATGGATGGTGGGACGGTGATAGCATTGCAACATTCTAAATGTGATTAATTCCACTAATGGAATGCTAGAGAGGGGGTGGAATGGGAAGATTTAGGCTATATATATGTTTCCACAATTGAAAAAAAAAAAAAAAGACAGCCTAAATAGATGACAATTAAATGCCAAGGATGATCCTGGATGGGATCTGAGGATGGAGGAGAGGAGGCTCAAAGGGACACAGATGGGACACACAGATACAAAAAAAGGAAATATAGTATGTAAGCTGTGTATCAATGTTGAATTTCTTGAACATGGCTGTGCTTAATGAGATTGCATAAAAGAATGTTCTTGTCCATGGGAAAGATATATGTGAATTATATTGTTTGTTCAAAGATATGTGCAGCTTGCTCTCATATGTTCAGAGGACAGAGCAATAGATGATGGATGATAGACAGGGAAAGGGGGAGGGGGAGAAAGAAAGAAATGGTGGTGTGACAGGATGTTAAAGGTGGTGGATCGGGGTATCGGGGGAGGGGGGTCGGGGTATGATGGAGTTCTATGTATGGGGTTTGTACTGTTTTTGCAACTCTTCTGGTAAGATTGAATTTATTTCAAAATAAAATTTATTAAATTTTAAAAAAAAACAGATGGGGGAAAAGAAAATGATAGCAAGATGCCAGCTTAAACCTAACCATGTCAATCACATTAAATGTAAATGGTCTAAACACCTCAATCAAAAGGCAGAGTGTCAGACTGATAAAAAAGCAAGACCCAACTATAATTCGTTTATAAGAAACACACTTTAAATTAAAAACCCCAAGTATGTTAAAAATTAAAGGATATAAAAAGACATACCATGCTAATATTAATCAAAAGAAATCTCAAGTAGCAATAATAAAATAAAACAAAGAAAATTTCAGAGCAAAGAATATTACCAGAGATAAAGAAAGTCACTTCATAATGATAAAGTGGTCAATTCATTAAAATAACATAATAATCTTAAAGGTTTATGTACCTAATAACAGGCTTTCAAAAACTGCAGTGAGAAATAGACAAAATTAAAGTAGGAAATTTGAATAATCCATTTCAGTAATTGATACAACAACTGAACAGAAAATCAACAAAGATATGGCAGACTTGAACAAAATGATCAACTATTGACATTTATGGAACATTCCAACCAACAAAAAAAAATACACATTCTTTTCAAGTGCACCCAGAATGTTTACCAAGTTAGATCATATTCTGGGTTATAAAACAAGTCTCAATAAATTTTAAAAGATTCAAATCATACAAAATGTATTTTCTAATCACAATGAAATTTAATTAGAAATCAATAACATAAAGGAATATAGAAAGCCCTAAGTATCTGGAAACTAAATAACATACTTTAAAATAACCTATGGATAAATGAAGAAATCAAAAGGGAAATTAAAAAGTATTTTAAAGTGAATGAAAACTATCAAAATTTATGGAATGCTGCTAAAGCAATTCTTAGGGGAAATTTTATAGCACTAAATGCATATATTACAAAAGATTCAAATCAACAAACTCAGCTTCTACCTTAAGAAACTAGAAAATGAAGAGATATTAAATCCAAATTATGGAAATAAAGGAAACAATAAAAGTCAAAGTAGAAATCATGAAATACAAAACAGAAAAGCAACAGAGAAAATCAATGAGACTAAAAGCCATTTCTTTGATAATATCTATGAAATTGATCAATTTCTAGCCTGGCTGATCATACAAAAAGGGAAGAAGACACAAATATCCAGTATCAGAAACAAGAGAGGTGATATCATTATAGTCTACTGATATTAAAGAGATGATAAGGAAATATTACTAATAACTTTATGCCAATAAATTTAACAACTTACATGACGTGGAGAAACTATCAAGCTTACCCAAGTAGAAACAAATAACCTGAATGGCCCTATATATATTAAAGAGATTAAATTTTACTTTAAAAACTTCCCACAAATAAAACTCCAACTCCAAAGGGCTTCACCAGTGAATTCTACAAAATATTAAAAGAAGAAATCATATCAATTCTGCAGCTTCTTCCAGAAAAGTGAGGAGAAAAGAATACATTCCTACTCATTCTATGAAGCCAAAATTTTCTTGCTACACAAACCAGAAAAAGACATTGACAATAAAAGAAAATTACAAATACCCCTCACTAACATAGACGTTATGATTCTGAACAAAATTTTAGCAAATTAAATCCAACAATATATAAAAAAGATTAAACTTCATGGGCAAATGGGGTTTATCCATGGAAGGCAAGATTGTTTTAACATTCAAGAATCAATCAATGTAATTCATCATATTTATAAACCAAAAATTAAAAACCACATACTTATCAACAATAGATGCAGAAAAAGCATTTGACAAAATCCATCTTCCACTCCTGATAAAAATTTTCAACAAACTTAGAACAGAAAGGAAATTCTTCAACCTGATGAAAGGCAAATACAAAAAAGCCTTCTACTAGCATCATTCACAGTTGTAAAAGACTGAATGTTTCACCCTAGCATTAGGAACAAGACAAGGATATCTACTCTCATAACTTCTATTCAGCATTGTATTGGAAGTTCTAGCAAGTGCACTAAGACAAGAAAAAGAAATAAAATTCATCCATAATGGAAAGGAAGAAATAAAACTGCTTTTATTTATAGACTAAATGATTATGTAGAAAATCTAATGGAATCTACAAGAAAAGTTACTAAAAAAAAGTGAGTTTAATAAGACTCCAGAAAAAAGTCAATATACAAGACTCCATTATATTTCTATATACTATTAGTGAGCAATCATAAAATGTAATTTAAAAATCCATTTATAATATCATAAAAAATGAAATAGAGATAAATCTAACAAAAGATGTGAAAGAAAGTTACACCACAAAAATTTAAAACATTACTGAGAGAAATTAAAGAACTATCAACCAACTTCACATATTTCACATTTATAGACTACTCCATCTGACCCCAGAAGAATATACATATTATCTGTAAATAAATGGAGAGAGAGACAGTTCTTATAGTTCAAAAGACTCAATATGGCAAAGATAGCAATTCTCACCAAATTGATCTATATGTTCAATGCAATCTTAATCAAAATCACAGCAGCCTTTTTTGTAGAAATTGTCAAGCTGTTTTTAAAATTCATATGTAAATGCCAAAGACATAGAATAGCGAAAATGACTTTGCAAAAGAGGACTAACACTACCTGATTTCAAGACTTATCGTATAGCCATAGCAGTAAAGATAGTGTGGTGTTGATTTAAATAGAAACAAATAGATAAAAGGAACAGGATAGAGAGTTCAGAAATAAATTCACATAGTATGTAGACAACAGACTTTTTGACTGACACAAAGGCAAATTCTGTAGAGAAAGGACAGTTTTCAACAATGCTGGAAAATTGTATGTCCATATGCAAATAAATACACTCAGATATATGACCTTGCACCATGTAAAAAAATTAACTCAAAATAAGTCACAGATCTAAATAGAAAGCCTAAAATTATGAAACATCTAGGAGAAAACATTTGTGACCTTGAGTTGGACAAAGATACTTTACATATGACATGCAAACCACAATCTCCAAAAGAAGAAATTAATATTGGACTTCATTAAAATTAAAAACTTTGCTTTTCTAAAAATCCTATTAAGAAATGAAAACATAAGCCACAGTCTGGAGAAAATATTTGCCAAAAAAAAGTCTATAAAGAACTTGTATCCAGAATATATAAAGAACATTCAACAATAATAAAACAAACAGTCCAATTTAAAAAATGGCCAAAAGATTTGGACACTTCACCAAAGAAGATAGATACTGATGGCAAATATGCTATGAAAAGATGCTCAACATATTGGTCATTGGGAAAATAAAATTAAAACCACAAGGAAGCTATTTTAAGATATTTGTTTTTCCTAATCTTTTGTTTTGTTTGGAAATTTGGAAATGTCTTTGTTAGTAAAACAACAACAATAAAATATCACTACACATCTATTCAAATGTCTAAAATTAAAACTACTGATCATACCAAGTGTTGGTGAGGATGTACCTGAACTGGAGCCCTCAAACATTGCTAGTGAGAATGTAAAATGGACAACCACTTTGGAAAAGAGGTTGGTAGTTTCTTAAAATGTCCAACACATACCAACCAAATGCTCTCCTAGATATTTAACCAAGAAAAAAGAAAGCATATAGTTACACAAAGGCTTGTACAAAAATGTTCAGAGCAGCTTATTTATAATAGCCAAAAACTGGAAAAAACTCTACTGTCCTTAGACATGTAATAGGATAAACAAATCGTGGTATATCCACACAATGGAATACTCCTCAGTAATAAAAAAGAATGAACTATTGATACACGCAACAACATGGATGAATCTCAAAATGATTATGTTGAGTAAAATACACCAAACAAAAAAAGAGAACATACTGTATGAATCCATATATATATATATATAGAACTTTAGAAAATGCAAACTAATCTAGAATGGCAGAAAGCCGGTTAGTGGTTGCCTGGGGAAAAGGGGGCAGGGAGGAGTGAATGGGAGAAATTATAAAGGGGAATGAAGAAACATTTGTGTGTGATGAATATATTCACTATCATCATTGTGGTGATGGTTTCCATGGGTACAAACATACATCAGTACTTAAATTGTACACTAAATATGTACGGTTATTGTATGTCATTTATAACTCAGTAAAACTGTTAAAAACAAAACAGATTTTGAGGAGAAATTACACAGAGGGGCAAAGGATCCTCTCCCTTTTACAAAAGAGAAGGGAGAAAAAATCCAAGCTAACACTAAAATGCCATACACACTTTGCAATTTTGATAATAGTTTGTGGTCATTGATGGTGGGCTTTCCCATTGCTTACGAGAGTACTGACTTCAGACATTCACAAGAAATAATTATATATGGAAATGCTAATAATAAAAAATCATAACGTAATGTTCTATTAAACTTTCCTTCTACAAAGTAAATGGGTTACATAGCAAAAAAAAAAAATACTGTTTGTGTTGAAATATACTATTGTAATGGATCCTACACAAGGGATTGAAATACCATCTGTGGTGCACATAACCCTATTCATTTATTTGAAAATGGGAAGAGTTTTGAGCTTAATTCCACACTTACATAGGAATTATCTGTTTTAGCCAAGGCTCCTGCATTGTGTCTCTTTAGGTCAAATCAGAGTTAAGCAACATGATTCTAATGGACCATAATTTTGAAATGTTAATAAGTGCCGGAATAAACGTGAGTTTTCCTAAACACAAATTCCTAACAACTCAGCCTACAAACAGGTCAATTTCAGAAGGATTTTAAAATCATCAGCATACAATTTGGAGAATAAACCAGAAGGAAGGTAGATTCATTTGAGGCAAATTATTTCCTACTGACCCTGTCACATTTATATATGCGAGGAAAACGTGATGACCCTATGGGAAGTGCCGTATCAGGCTCTTCTGTTTTTAGAATGGCATTCCCCTTGGTGGGACTGCTGCTATGAAGCCACAGAATTCTTTCACAAATATTCTTTCCCACAGATGTTTTCCACCGCATGGCATTTCCCCCTGCTTGCCTGTTTCATCTAGCTGACACTTGTTTCCAGACACTTTGATTCCAGTAGGCCAACACATCTGAATCACATGGTAATAATAAAAGCCTGTCCTAAGGAAAGTTAAGGTGGTGGAGGTCATATCTGTGTCCCTGGTGGTGAGACCTGGACATTTTCTTTGGACTCTGGTGCCCTCATGCTCTATTCACCCTCCTTCTCTGTCTAAAGCAGCTCTGGATAAACATGGTCAATGACTAATACCCAAGAGTCAATAACTAATAATAGCAGCTAGAAGTATTTCCCTTGTCAGGGTCATTTGTATTTTAATATCAAAGTCTTAAGCCAAATGCATAAATTAAAAGATAGAATGTCTTCAAAAAGGGAAGGATCAAGGCATCCGAGAGAGATGGCATCAGGGTCTTTGCTTCTGAAACAGCCCCACAGAAACCACAGATCACAAACCCAGATGCTTGCAGGGGCCAGGTGGAGAACTTAGGGGAGTGATGCAGGTCAGATAGGGTCTGGGGAAACCCAGAAAGCACTAATAGGGGCAGTTTTCCTGAATGGTCTCCTGTCTGTTGACACAGAGGAATACAAGCAAGTGCTACCAATTTCCTGGTTTTTCCATGGAAGCTGAAAATCCAACGTTTTATGTGAAACAATTTTTTAAAGTAGAATATTATATGGACCAAACAAAACATGACTATACATGGAACCCTCGAGCCTGCCAATTTGTCACCTCTGATGAAGACTCTGCCTGCTTTATATGATAGTATCAGTGAAGGTCCCAAAAGAACATGGAATAAAGGGCTTTTAAGGTCTTTGACATTGTGCATATAACACTCCTTTTTCCTTAATTTAAGTTTTTGAATCTGAACGAAGTGCTAAATCTATGATTCATATAATTGATTCTGAATTTAACATCAAGAGCTGCTTCATGTGCATACTCACCGGCTTCTTTACCTTTGCTGTGAAATATCTCTGATATATAACTAACTCTGATAATAGTTCAAAATTTGAAGGAGAAGCCCAGGTGATGCTGTTCCCATCAGTGAGGTTGGTAAAAGGGCTATCTCTTCCGCACCACGGCAAAGGGAAGGAAACTCCTGCTATACCATTTCATGACTCAACTAGAAACTTCCCTCCTTTCTTGAGTTGTTAAAACAGACATTATGTTGTCCTTAGAAGAAATTAAAGATTCAAAGAATCTCTGATAAAGTAAAAATATTTAAAATTACCCAGTCTAAAGTTATATAAAAACAAAATGAATCACTTAATTCAATGTTTCTCAAAATAAGTGGACTCTAATGACTATTAGTTCCATCATCGTCTTGAAAAGAAAAGAGGGGGAGGTGAGGAATTCCATGGTAAAAATAAATTTGAGACATGACTTTACTATGGGCATACCTAGAGCCTTTAACAAATTAAAGTGAGCCTTTAAGAAAAGGGATTCAGCACACAGCATTTCCCAGACATTACATAAAGCAATGGTGAATTCTGCAGGATGGAGATTCAATAGTCCACACTAGGGTCACATAACTATGAATAAAGTCTAGGATCCAAGTTCCTAGAAGTCTATCAACACGTAGATTTCATTTGAGGTGGTACCATTTACTCTTATATCTCTTAATTACAAAGTAAGTACAATACATTAACTTAGCTGTTGTTTCTAATCTTAAACATAAGTTCAGCTGCTAAATCTTTAAACTACCCATAACCATCTTTGCCACTCCAAACCATGTGACCAGCTAATCAGGGATTATCACCTTGAGATAACACTGTCCTCTATGATCCAATAAACAAGTCCGATTTTTTTAATGTAGTGATCGTCTTAAGTGCTAACTGATTTCTCTCAAACCTATTTTGGAATTATTTAGCAAGAAAAAGTACTATTACTACAATGTCAGAAAAGAACAGTATCTTGACACCAATGCAAATTTACTTCTATCAGTACATCAGCCTCTCTCTCCATTAGCATCTCTGTGTGTGGCCCAGAGAGACGCACTGGGTTTACCACTGGATTATCTGCAAAAGTGTTGATGGTCACTTTCCCAGATGAAAAAATGCAAGTGCTGTCACCACCTGGTCATGTCAACATTTTGTGGTTGGGCAGTTAGATCAAAATGTTTTTGTTTTTTTTTCCATTATTTTCAAATTACTTTGTCCTAAAAAGTCTTGGACCATAGTACAATAGAAATGGTTTCTTAGTTCTAGGCTTTATATCAGTTATTATCTATCCCTGCAATGGGATTCACATAAATTCTGCCTGCCCTGCAAAGACTATAATTCCAGGAACTCATTTACTAGAGATAAGGTAAGTATTTTTCATTGTTTCCCTTCGGCCCTGACTTCGTGGGACTCTAAAGTTGGGCTTTCTTAAGCAAAAAATAGGAGCATCTCTGATGGCAGCAGACATGATTTCCAACTGCTTAGGTTGAGGGTATCTTGAATTCATAGTGGCATTTTGTTTTGTTCACTAAATTCATAGTGTATATTTACAAAATCCTAAATTGTGAGCAAGCATTGACAACAAAGGTTTCCTGCACTACATATTAGATTTCCTATCTTCACTATTAGCAGAGACCAACTATCAAAGCTGGAAATCAAAAGTTAGGTTCCAAAACATGTGTGGGAAAATTGGAATTACTGCTGGTGCAGGATGTGGACAAAGGGCCTTTCCTAGTATTTACTGGTAGGTTCTCTGAACCAAGTCAGACGCCATAGCAACAGAGTACAGGGTCCCTATGGAAACATGAAAAAATCCATGGCCAACGGCAGCGAGGGCATCATGGGTGGGTATACTCAGGAATGCACCATCCGATGGTTGTCAGCTCAGGGTCTGTTTGGCTAGGCTAACAGAATTGTCTCACTTTTATATATATTCAAAAGGGTCTGCTTAAAAGAGGCTACAGCCTAAGGTTTTTTGGAAATAGTCAACAAGACCACAACATTATTATTAAATGAGGTGTGATAATCAAACAAATCCACAGCAAAAAAACTGGCTGTCTTGAACCTCAGAGAGCAGTGCTTCTCCTCTCCTTCAGTTCTCACCTGGCACCCCTAAGTCCACCAGAGAAGTCTAGTTCTCCCAGAAATGGCCCTGTGCCAAGAGCTGAATCTTCACAGCCCAAACCAAGGTGTCTTGCTCTGCATTCAACTCTTTCCATCCTGAAAAATCTAGGTCCTAAACGTTGCAGCAGCAAAGTACCAAAATGATACTGTTTGTTTATAACAGACTTTGAAAAATTAAGGAAAGAAGAAGTCTATTGAACTAAAGTAGCATTAATACAGAATAGCAATAAAAACTTACTGCTAAAAAGGCAAGTTTTTGCCATGCAGTATAAACGGCTGCTAGGAACAAAGGGAGGGTATAGGAATGGAGATGGGGAGCAAGGGACAGTGAGCTCCATGAATTGCTTAGGGTGGGATGTCCTTGGGCTATGTTTTATTAATTTTGCAACTTGGACAGACAGAATGTCTCTGCAGGTACCAGACTATTTAGTGAAAATAAGCAAATCTGTTGGTGTCAGAATGACTTATGTTTTGTTTGTTTGTTTGTTTGTTTTACAGGGACAGAGGCCTTAGTAAGCACATGAAGGATTATTGGTATGTCAGCCTGACTTCGTTGTTCTGTTTTTTTTTTGTTGTTTTTTTTTTCATGGTTCCCTGGATATAAAGGAAATTCAAACATACCAAATTGGTTAGTGAAGCTATTAACTATTTCATTTTCACAATACACATGATGGTATATACAGTAAGCACTGGCCTATTCATTACTGCAAGGAATTTCATGGCTGGTTAATAAACCAGAAAGCTGGTTTATTAAATCATCAGTCAATTGATTGCATCTGTGGCTGATTACATCTATAGTCAACTAAGGGAGTGTCTTCCACAATGAGAGAATCTAATCAGTTGTATTTGATCCAATCAGTTGAAGGCTTTTAAGGAAGAAGAGAGAACTTTCACTTCTTCTTCAGCCAGCCAGCCTCTCCTGGGGAGTTTGTTGGGGACCTTCATCAGAGTTGCCAGCTTGTGGCCTGCCCTATGGAATTTGGACTTACATATCTTGTCCCATGGAATTTGGACCCGTGCAGCCCCACAGTTGTGAGACACTTTTATAAAATCTCATATTTACAGATATCTCTCGTTGGTTCTGTTTCCCTAGAGAACCCTGACTAATACAACACACCCTGGATAAAAAATAAACACATTCCTACATAAATGTCGGGTTGGAGAAATAAGTATCTTCAGGGCTGCTCTTCCCCAAAGCCTTACCCATTTGGCCAGTTTGCCCAAAACTGCTAATCTCCTGTTAATCAGGCCCTCCTAAGGATGACACTGAGGTCTTTTTTTTATCCTCTAAACAAAACTGCTAACAATATGATCCTACGTTAGCTTGGCAACATCACAAAGAGGGAGCTAATTTTTCCTGGGGACAATAGCAAGAACAAGTAAATATGATCTCCCAGTTAAATGGTGGAGCTCGGTATGATTGCCCTTTGGTCAGGTGCATGATTCAGGAACCTCAATGGATATCATCATGATTCAAGAGTTCCAAAATGCCATAGGATGTCAGACAAAGTCTGGTACAGAGATGGCAGATGTGGGTCATCAGGCCACCTGCTGCCCTTACAATGCCCATGGCAGAAGTCGCTAATGGGCCACTCTGGTCTTTCTTTATTAGCCCAGACGTTGTCTTAGAATCCTTCTAAACACAACATTCCAGGAAGTCACTTCCAAGAGATAGCATACCCCGCACCTTCACCCCCAACAGAAGGAAGCTTTTTGTTAATTCCAGTCTAATATAACACAAAATACCAATACAAAAAGAAGAAATAAGGGTAAATGTATAGTTTATATGGCCAGTAGCCTAATACAACCCCCCAGTGTGCTACTGGTATGGCATATCTGTCTCCCGGACAAGAAAAACAGTTCCTAGTAAGTGAACTGCAGATGTTTCTAAGCCCTTAACCCCAAATTTGGGTTTTAACCCCATTGCTTTCTGAAGCATGGCATTCTAACAAGGGTAAAGTACATCTGTGGAACCGATTTCTCATCTAAACGCTAACCACAATTCCATCTCCTTACTTGCCTAGGGCCAGTTCAATTTTACATAAAATTGGCCAAGTTAAAATCAGCTGTGAATATTCAATTCACTGCTGTGCTAATCAATTGTCACTGCTCTCTCTGCTAAGAACAGAAAATCATATACAGTACAGTGTGTGGGAGTCAAGGCTTCTTAGTTATACTTCCGAGTCCTCTTATTGAGTGCCAACGACAGGCAGGGCACATCCATGGGAACTGATCTCCTACTATCAGAGCTGCTCTACAAGGCACCAGAGTGGGTAGTGACCCAGTCCCCCAAACCCTCCCTTCTGTCTTCCCTGCAAGCCACACTGCCTGGAATGCCCCCATTAGAGTTTTCATTTTGGGTCAGCCTTTGACCTCCTCCGTCTAACAAATCGATTACAAATGGAAC
The DNA here is from genome assembly GCF_015220235.1 of Choloepus didactylus. Taxonomy (NCBI): domain Eukaryota; kingdom Metazoa; phylum Chordata; class Mammalia; order Pilosa; family Megalonychidae; genus Choloepus; species Choloepus didactylus. The sequence goes on along the minus strand of NC_051319.1, from coordinate 68,781,057 downwards.
ATTCATCAGAATGGTCCCTTCCTTTGCAGCAGCATCCAGCAGGAGAGGATTGGGCATCTGGGGCAAAGAGAATAGGAGCTGGATTGGAGGAGGGACCCCTGGCCATCCTCTTTGTCCCTTCACAATTCTGCCACAAGTGGCCCTGCTAACAACAACATGCTTTCTCTGTCATCAGCAAGGGGAAGCCAAGAACACCTGTTACTGAGTAAGCATGGCCTTGCTTCTGGATTAACCAATCCTTCCCACTGAGAGGTAGTTTGCTAACTTCACACCCTGCTGTTCTCTTCTGCAGCTTTTCCTGTGATGTGCTCCAAGTCCCCTCTAACCAATTCAACAGGCAAACCTCAACTTGCTAAGAGGTCAGGTTCCAAAAGTGTGTCTGTAAATTAGTTGTCTGAATCTCCAAGCACATTTTCCTGGAGTGATAATGCTGTAAATAATGGTTAGGTCCCTAGGGGAAACTTCAAAAGCTCATTTACTTCAAAAAGGAACTACAGTACTTGTGGTGATCAATGTCTCCACTCCCTTCAATGAGGCAGCACACTCACAAGCCATTTTGGGCTGCCAAGAACTCCCCTCACTGCAATGGGATCAGAGATCCACAACACTCCCTCCACGGCATTCATGAAAAGAAGACAAGAGACTGCCCTGGCTTCAAGCCACCCCAGGTTTACAGACAGTTGAGGCCTTTGGCAAAGGGAGACCTGGTAGAAATGTGGGGTGAGTGAGAGAAAAGGGCTCTGAAGGGCCTGGGTCTCCTGCTGCTTTAGACCCATGCAGCCCTTGTTAAGTCAATTCTCACTCTCAAACTCTCTCCTTGATCAGCCTTGAAATTAGTCTGTTTCTCTTTCCAGTGCTACCTGTTGTTTCTAATCAGTGTTTCGAGGCTTTCTGAAGAACCAGCTCCTTTAATCCCCATATCTTCTCCGGTCCTTAAAGCCAAAATACAAATGGCTAATAAAAATTTATTTTTAAAGAGTATAGTGTCCCTACTGATTAAGAAAATGCAAATAAAGCAAGGTAACATTTTTTCACCCAGTAGGTTGAAAACAATATTAATACCCAGTGTTGGTGAGGATGTGGGGCCATGGGCACCCTCATACAGTACAGGTGGGCATGTAAATTGTTAAAACCTGTCTGGACTGCAATTTGGCAATTTGTATCAAAAAGCCATAAAACATGACTCATACAGTCCTGTCTCCCTTCTTCCCTTCTTTCACAGAAATATATATTTTTGGGGGAGGCCCTGACCATCCAGAATAAAGATGCCCTTGCAGCTTTGCCAGGCCATTTGATGAAGTTTTGGAAAATGGGATACTAATGGAAATGTAATGTGATAGCTTCTAGGAATCTTCCTTAGGAGACAACAATCTAGGAATCTTCCTTAGTAGACAGCCAGCACTGCTACTTGCTTCTTTCTTTCATTTCTTCCATCTGTTGCTTGATGTGTGGAGCTCCATAGTGGTGTTTAAAGATGAAGACCATAACTCAGAGATGGTGGAGTGGAAACATAGAAGTTTCCATGGTCCCCTACGGGATTGCCCCTCTCTAGACTTGTACATGAGAAAGACATAAACTTTTATCTTAAGGCCAAACCTAGTCCTAACTGATAAAACATGCATATCCTTTGTCCAGAAATTCAACTTTAAATGATTTATCTTGTAATCATTCATGTATGCAGAGCGATAGACAGACATAAAATGATAGTCACCACAGCCATTAAACTATTTAAGTGTCTAGCATTAGGGTAAACCAATACAGAAAAATGCAGCCATTAGAATGGTTATGTAGATGTAATATATTGACAAGGAAATATACCAAAAATATAATACAAATCAGTTTACAAAAAAGAATGTATGATATAAACTTATAAACCTATTTTAGATTTAAAGAAATGGAAAGATATCTGGAAAGATGCACACCAAAATGGCAGGATTATGAGTGATTTTTTTCTTTCTGTCTATTTGGAATCTGTTTTCAAAATTTTCACACACAAAATGTCTTCACTGTGAAAAATAATTTTGAGTAACATGTTTTATTTTTAATAACCAAAGGAACACAGGTGAGAGGGGAGAGGTCAAAGGGTCTTTCTCATTTCCTCTCCATTCCATATTTCATTCCTACCCTTTAGTATAGACTTTGAGCCCCAACAAGTATCAACAGTGGTTTATTCATTCTTCAGCCTCCTATGTGCCTGGTGCTTAGTGTATTTTCTGATGGAAGGGAAAGAAATGGACAGAGGAAATGAGGGAGGAAGGGAGACAAGGAAAGAGAGAGGAAAAGAGGGAAGGAGGAGGAGAGTGAGGAGAAAGAAAGAAGGGAGGAAAGGAGGCAGAGATGGCAGGAAGGCAGGAAAGAAAAAAGGAGGGAGGAAGGTAAGGAGGCAAAACAGTCAGGAAGGAACACACACTCACAGACGATTTTGGAACATACTATGTTTATGCCAACTTGTGTTACTCATCTTTTCATTCTAGGAACAAGATCAAAACTCTAAATTAGAAAACTGTACAGAATCTTGGATGGGAAGCAAGATGATGGGAAGTATCTGGAGACTGCTGATGTTATAGAGGAACTGAAAACACTGGAGCACGCACACACACACACACACACACAGAGCAACTTCAAGGGAGGAAGTGGGTAGGGGGAAACAGTCATCCAGCTGTCACTCTTATACTTCAGGGTATTTACTGGACCAGCCAAAAGACATGGTGGAAAAGGTGAACAAGGTAACCTTAGAGGTTATGATTTCACATTCCAACATAGCTGTGAGATTTGCAGAATACAATCAGATACCATTTTAATATTTACAAGAGATATGTGGTCATTAATGATAGGAATTATATGAAAAGAATCAGGCATGCTTGTGTCCATTACCATGGTATTTAGAGTTAGGAAATAAAAATACCTCTACTTATCTTAGCAGCAGAGATGTGCAAAATCTAATCAATTGGATGTGGAGGTTTCTTCACATATTTCCTGGCTTATGATCATTAAAATGAGTAAGATTTTGTAAAAAAAAAAAAAAAAAAAAATCAATTGGTATAGCCAGCTTGGTCGAGGGTTCTAATCTGACTTGAAAACCAGTATTAGGAAATAGTATGTCTTAAACCTAAGGGATACAGGACACACCATCTGAACAGACAATAGATTCAGTATGTTCCATCAGGGTATCAGTCAAGAAACATGTCCTCTCATATTTAAGAAACTCAGTAAACCAAAGACAGAGGCCCAAAATTACAAGGAAAATTAAACCAAAAATTACATGGGATGATATAATCATTACCTTAGAAGCTGTTGGTGATTGAATCATGCCTTCCACAAAAGGCATGTTTAACCCCTGGTCCCAACCCCTGGTCTTGTGGGTGTGAGCCCATTTGTAAATAGAATCTTTGAAGAAGTTAAGATGCGCCCAAACTGAATGAGGATGGGTCTAATCCAATATGGCAGAAGGCCTTATAAGCAAAGGAAACTGGACACAGAAAAAGAAGACATGGGAGCAACCAGAAACTGGAAATCAAAGAAACCTGTAAGAGAAAGGAGAAAACACTACCATGTGCATTGCCATGTGACAGAAAAACCAAGGAACAAGGATCCTGGGCAGACAGCCCCAGAACAGTACAGTCTTCGGAGAGAAAGCATCGACATCTCCTAGCCTCAAACCATGAGCCAATAAATTCCAGTTGCTCAAGCCAATCCACTGTATGGTATTTGTTTTAGCAGTTGGGGCACTAATACAGAAGGCAACTGTCTTTCAACCTTGTAAGGATTTTGAATTATACAAATGTATAAGAGAATCAAAATCTATAGTGCTCACATTTTTAGTTTTAAGAAGGTATTTGTAATGTTTAAGAGAATTTGGCCTATTAAAATTAGAGGGCCGCCTCATAATTTCATTTTTTAAATGTGTAACAGAATAATTCATCAGGAATGTTATTTTAAAGTTGAAATCTTACAAATACAATATTGGATCATTTATGAGAGTTTAAGATTTCACCCTATCAGTTGAAATTATTAGATTTACAAAAATACTTAAATACATGCAAAGATTTGTCAGCCTGGATTGCTTACAATGAAAATCAAATTTATTAAATGTATAAATGCAATTTTTAAAACTTGAAGGTATCTCAGTTTGTAAAACATTAGTCAAAGTCTCCTTAAAGTGACTGCTAAAATTTAGCTAGACTGATGCATAAAACATCTGGAAACTGAACTCAGTTTAAGAAACAACTAGGTTTTTTGATTTATAACTTCAATAACTCAAATATTAATTATTCAAATCAAAGTAAACCTCTGAAAAGTCTTTTCTGTGCTGTATACACGTGTTTATGCACACCCATATACACACACTCACAACACACACATGCACATACACACAGAGGCACCCAAAACTCCACATCTAACAAATACTAAATAACAATTTGCACATCTGGGTGGTCTGGCTTGTGATAAAATATTTCTGATATAAAAAATAATTCCACATTTAACCCTGATAGCATTTCAAATTTAAAATAGCTACATTTATTACAAATGTAGAATCAGAAAAAAAAGTATATTCCTTTACCTTAAGGACATTGTTTTCAGAGAAAAAGAAAAACATATATTTTATGTGAGTAGAAAAAAGGATTTGATCGTATTAATTTATCTCTAATCACAGTAATCACAAGCATGTGTATATAAAGAAATGAATCATGATGTACAATTTAAGTTTTGACAAGTCAGTCAGTTTGATATGATAATGAATTGCCATGAAGATTACTTTTAAATTTCATGAAAATCTTATGGCTTAATATTTATTCAACTTTAGAGTTACAAGTAGAATTATTGACTACCTTTTAACTGAAATCCAAACACCATGAACACCACCAAAGTCAAAGAGAAACTTCATTTTCAGTTAGTAATATTTTACATACGAGACTTTTAAATTTTTCAAAGCACTTCATATAACTTATTTGATCCTAATAACTAGGTATTAAAACCCATTTTACAGATAAGGAAAGTTCACAGAAATGAAATCCATTTCCCAAGGTTATTGGACATACATGGGTGATTTGGGATTTGAACTTTGGTTTAATTCCTCTGTTTTCTCCATCTTGTGTTGAGAATCTGTACTCCATGTTTTTTCTGGGTGGCAAGAAAGGAAAGGTGATAAAAATAACACTTTTCCCAGGGAAACTATATGTTGGCCATGTGCACTACATTTCAGAAGCTCGTATTTGCATTTATGGTCAGCTGATGGGTATGTTGATAGAGGAAACAGAATAGTATCCATATGCTTCTCAACCACAAAATTTTAAACTAAACACGCTTCTTTCTTCCCTATCTCCCTAACATAACTGGTACTTCCTGTATGTGCATTAGGATCAGTGTATATAAGAAAAAGTATTGGCTAACTCTTAAGCCATCCCATGAAGGACCACAGGAACCTACAGAGTACACAGTGTGAATACTTACTGTAAAAGCTATTGTATGTTAATGAAAATGTATTGGAATGTGTCTGAATCAACATGTATTTAAATGCAGGAAACTGAGATTTTAATCAATGGCATTTTTATAAGACATCAGTTATATAATTTTTTAAAATGATTTTTTAAAACACACACACACATTAAAACTACTTTACTCTTCTGGGTATTTCTTCATTCATACTTGAAATTGCCCAAATCAAAAATAATGAAAACATCTATATTTATCCTTAACATAGATTAAGCAAGAAGAGTAATACTGAAGGATGAATAAACTTGGAAGTTTAATTCATTTTATGAAATGAGTAAAATTTCATCAAGAAATCATAGACATCTTTATGTCCTGATAATATTATCTTTATGGAAAAATTTCCAATCCATCCTTTTTTTCCAAATAGACTCGTAGGAAAGCTTTCTAATCATGCTGTTTTTTTTTGCCTGATTACATACATCCATCTTCTGGATAGAATCTTGTTACTCAGTGTACTCTGAACTGGCAGCTTCTGCAAGGCCTGAGAGCTTAGCAGAAATGCAAAATCTTGGGCCCCAACTCAGACATATTGACTTAGAATCTCATTTTAACAGCATCCCCAGATGTTTCAGATTCACATTCTAGTCAGAAGTAGAGCCAGAGCTTCATTGTTTTACAGATGCAAGGAAATTAGGGTTATTTTCCAAAAATTCCCAAAGCTAACCAAATGAAGTATCATTTGACTACATGGTACCTTTGTTGCACAAAGCTACGTACTATTCCATGTGAACCTAACTCCAGGCCCCTCTGTCCATGAATGCATAAATCAAGAATCTTCAGCAACTCAACAACAAAAAGACAATCTTCAGCAACTCAACAACAACAACAAAAAAGACAAACAACCAAATCAAAAAGTGGTCAAAGACTTGAATAGGCATTTCTCCAAAGAACCATATAAATGGCCAAAAAAGCAAAAGAAATGATGCTCAACATCATTAACCATCAGGGAAATGCAAATAAATAAGACAATGAGATAGCACTTTACATCCTCTAGAATGGCTACTATCAAAAGAATGAAAAATAGCAAGCATTGGAGAGGATGTGCAGAAACAGGGACCTGCATTCACTGTTGGTGGAAATGTAAAATGATGCAGTGAAAACAGTTTGGCAGTTCCTCAGAAACTTAAGAATAGAATTATCTTATGACCTGGCAATCCCAAATCTTGGTATATACCCCAAAGAACTGAAAGCAAGGACTCAAACAGATATTTGCACACCGATGTTCAAAGCAGCATTATTCATAATAGGCAAAGCTGGAAAAAACTCAAGTATCTATCGGTGGATGAATGGATAAACAAAATGTGGTATATACATACAAAGGAATTTTATTCAGCCATAAAAAGGAATGAAGTTCTGATATATGCAAAAATATGAATAAACCTTGAAGATACCATGTTGAATGACATAAGCTAGACCAAAATGACAAATATTGTATGATTTCACTGCTACACAATAATCAGAATAAGAAAATTCACAGAGTCAGAAACTAGAATGTAGGTTACCAGGGGACAGAGAGGGGGTAGGGAATGTGGAGTTAATGCTTAAACTGTTCAGAGTTTCTATTTGGGATGATAGAGAAGTTTTGGTACTGGATGGTGGAGATGGTAGCACAACATTGTGAATGCAATTAACAGCTGTGAATTATATATTTGAATGTGGTTAAAAGGGGAAATTTTAGGTTGAATACATGTTGCTAGAGTAAAAATTAAAAACAAAAGACATGGATTATCCCACAGAACCCTTCGCCAAAGTGAGGCATTCTTTGAGCTCTCTTTCTCCAATCCACAGCAGACTGAACTGGCAGCCAATTCTCCAGAAATTAATCAGGAGCCTAGAGAAAATGATTCTTGAGTGTACATATCCTTGATGATTTCCTTATATGGAGCTACTTTAAATGTTAATGAAATGTTCTCATCTCCAAAGATGGAGAAGAGTGGGGACGGAGGAACAAAACCGAAAACTACCTGTTGCCAACAGGTGGGAACAGGTACAACCAGTCAGGGGCCCACAGAAAAACCTCAGAATGCTGTGGAGGGAGGGCGGGGCAGTGGGAGTTCCCCGGTCAGGATTCCAGAACCACCACCTACAGTGTAATCTACTGTGGAGGGGCAAGGTGGGACAGGGAGGGAGGGTGGAACTTATTCTTCAGAAGGTATTACTTCAGCTACATAAAAGGAACTGTCTTCAAATACATGTATTTGCATGAAACCACCACTTTTTACTTTCCACGAAACTGACTACCAAAAATAAACTAAAATGGCACAATTCCAGTGATTCAATTCCTTTTGGTAACTGAAAAGAGTTAAAAATGGTGACTGCGCAATCAGTCTGGTAGCAAAACCAGGTTGAAAAAGAGATTAGGAAAGCAGAATCAAGAAATATGTGTTCTTTCTTCCTTCTCTATCCACAAGGGTGCCCCCCTAGTGCCAGCTGTCAAGAGTACATAAGAGTTACTGCAAGGCATTCCCCAAGAATAAGGAAGCAGGGGAAATTCTGGGAATTAATCTACAAAATTCAGACATCACACAAGATACAAATTAAACTTAAAAAGACCAAATGGCTCCCAGGACTGTGAGACTACACAGTAAATTGATTAAATATATTAACATATCTGAAGAAAAATGGTTTAATCTCCAGAGATGGTTGTTCAGCCAAGAAGGATTAGAAAAAGGGGAATTTTAGAAGCAAATGCTAGAGGTGTCCATCCAAGCAGTCCAGGAGACACCTTGTAAACTGTCCTGTGAGACAATTTATTGTGACAATAAAAGAAAATTTATTTTTACCATTGTAATTTTCATGCATGACGTTGCTAGGAGAATTGCCTCACCTGAGAAGGGCAGCAATATTGAATAAAGCAACAGAGGTGTTGGGCTGTGGAAGGCTGGTGCCTTGAAACACTGAAACCCTCTATAACTGACCTTGTTTGAATCTAAATCCATGCTCCCCACACAAGTCTGCCAGTAAAACCTAGCTTCCCACTAGAAGTAAGAGGCCTTCAAGAAAAGAAGTGTGGGGCCAGAAGACAAGTATGTCCAAGCACCTCTGCAGGTTCTTTGCAATTAGCAACTTAACAGATTAGTGGAACTGAATGATTAGCATCCTGGCTTTATAAGTCCTGTGATCTGGGTTAATAGAAACGTACCCTGGGAGCCAGAACTACTCCCAGAGTGCTGACAAATTGTGCCTGTAAAGTTGAACCCCGGTAACAGCACCAAAGTAATGTCACCTGAAGCCTCCAGGAAGTGGCCAACCCAGGCAGCCAGGCCTCCTAATCTCTCTGTCTTGTTATGTGCTCAGTACTGTGTCCTGTGAAAATTTTCTATCATTCTGAGACATAGAGATCAGTTAATGATTATTCTCTAAAATGTTTAATTATAAACATGTAATTTTTCTTATTCAGCATCATTATTAATCAAAGAAATGCAAATTAAGAAAAAAAATAGCACAGGGAAAATTGTCAGAGTTTAAGCAAAAAAAGGCATTCTTTTATATTGCTCATGGGTATATAAATTGGAAATAAACCAGAAGTCTTAAAAATATGTACACCTTTTGACCCAGTAATTCTACTTGTAGGAATTTTTCCTTACCTAATAATTAAGGATGTGAACAAAGAGTTAACCACAGTTATATCTTTTAGAGCAGCTCTTAATAGGAAAATCTTGGAAAAGCTTAAATGTTCAATAATTAGATTGGTTAAATATCTATAATGCAAAAACATGATATTTACAGTATATTGCAGAAGTACATTTAATCACTGGGAAAGACATTCACAATGCATTTTTATTTTCTTCTTTTTGTTTAATTTTTTTCAATGAACATTTATTATCATAAACAGCCCTCGTTCTGAATCACAGTGGAAAAATCACCCCCGTCTGCATAAGGAATAGAATTCAGGGGTGGTGAGGAAGATGAGACAAGTAGTGGTCCAAGCCCTCTATGGGAGAACAAAGGCGGCTTCAAAAAGGTATCAATGGCTTATCCAAGTTTACCCAGTCGGGCAGCAGCAGAGCCAGTGCTATCACTTGGCTCTGTAGAGTCTTAAGCCCAGATCCTCTTACTCCTGAGGCTTCAGAATTACAGCACAGCCTTTTCGCTGTGCTGTTAACGTCATTGTCTTGACTCAGAAAGCAAACAGACCCCTCCAGCTGTGTGTTGGACCAAAATACTTAAATAAAATCTTTTGTAATGATCTTCTATGTTCCTACACACAATAGTAACAAACCTAAATTGCAAACTGCATCCCACATGATATTCCAAGATTTTTCAAAGTATGTCATAAATATCAAACTTCTCTCAAAACATCTCAGGATGAATTGGTGAGATGTGGAGAGAAAATGACAATAAAAAAATTCTACTTTGTGACCCAGACTTACAGTCATTTCTGAATGTGAAAACACCCTGACTTTTAATAATTCTCATCACTCTATACACAGAAAAGAAAATGCTGGCCTTTCAGAAGTTGACTAGGGCCAGCTGCTGTGGGAAAGTCAGGTCTCTGTTCTCTTCTGTGATCTAAGTATAATGAGTCCCGACCAATCTCCAATGAGACATCTATTAAAGAATTAAAATTAACATTGCTACGTCCGGCCTTGAATCATCTTTCTGTAACATCTGTTTTCACCTCAAGCAACATTCATTTGGAGATTTCTGATAGGACAGAACAGTTAATGCTTCCCTCATTACACAGGCTAAGAAAGTAGCTGAGAATGAAGGGAATATTCCAAGATGCCCCATCTCCTCGGGCCTCCATCTTGGCTGCCACTAACAGAAGCAAACCGACAGTGGGAAAAACAAGTGAACCTCAAAGTAACAAAAGTTTTACTTACGGACACACATTTCCCTGCTTTCATAAAATCCAGGACAACACTGGGATTTGCGCCTATACATAGTTTTTTCCCCATGTCGATAGGCTGTCCGATAACTGATTCTATATAGAGGAAACAAATCGCATTGTTACTTCTTTTGACTTGACTTATAATTTGATAAGAAATAAAGAATTTATATTTTAATATAAAAGAGCTATTAAATATAATAAATGTAGGGAAAGGAAAGTACTCCAAAACGATTAAGAAGAAACATGGAATACATTTTGACCAATATTATATAAACTCTTTATCAATTTAGCTAAGACTGTATTAATATTACCAATTCAGCCAACCTATACTTTATTTCGAGGGATGAGAAGTTTCATGATTTACCTACTTCACTTCTCTTGAGATATCTTGAAAAGTACTAATTAATTTCATATAGGATACTTGTCTAATCAGCATTCATTTACATATGTTTTAAAGGAAGACTGTAGAGAATCCTTTAAAAATCTGGTTCAGTGCATCTTATCCCAGTATAAATAGAAGACAGAAGACCTTTCTATTACCTACAGCCTCCTTCACTCACTGGTTCATTTATATAACAAATATTTATTGAGTACTTATTATGTTCCAGGCACCATTCTAGGTGCTGGGGAAATAGCAGTGAGCAAAATACTGCAAAGTCCTTGCCCTCAAGAGGCTTACATTCTACTGGGGAGGCAGATCCAGTAGCATTTGTTTAACATAAGACAGATATTAAGCAGATAAATATATCATATATTGGCTGGTAATGATTAAATGCTGTGGAGAAAAATGACACCCGAATAAGGGCATAAAAAGGGATAGTGTGCTAAGCTTACATAGAGTAGTCAAGGAAACCATGTCTGAAGAAACAACATTGACCATAACATCATTTAATGCAGTGGACATCACCATGTTCTTGTGAAACCACAACTCATACTATTCAGTTTTTACTAATAAAATTAGGGTATCCTAGGATTCCCTTACGTATTAACACTGCATTGTTTTGTTTTGTTTTGGTTTTTTTTTTGGTGCTTTGTTTTTGTTTTTGTTTTCGCTTTTCACATTTATAGAAAAAAATATATGGCTTATTTCACTTAAGGGTCAAATTTAATTTAACCTAAATTGAATTGGATTTTTTATTATAAGCATATGCTGTGATATGAGTTTCTTGATATTAGGTAACGTTTATTTTTAAGAGTGTCTGTCCCAGTTATGCACAACACAAAAGCTGGTTGAATTCTTGCTAACCATAATGGTCAACAGTAGACATTTTCTCGCAGTTAGATAAAAGCTCTTTAAGGACATGGACCTTTTTGCTTTTCTGTATCTCCTATGATCTGGAACAAGGTTAAGATAGTAGCAAGTAATCAATAACTATCCACTGACTATACTGATGAATTCTTTCAATTATTTAGTATCTCTGATTGTATCAGACTCCATTCCCAGTTAGCTAAACTCATAAATATATTTGAACTTTTCATTACCTGTGCCGTGTGCATTTAAACCAGTTGAGAATATCAGTGCAGCTAGTGTAGTAAATTTGATCAAAGGGATGTGGGTATGACTCTTGCACAGTCACTGAGTAGCTGAAAAGAAAAGGAAAAATAAGGAATTGGTATTTCTCTTTCTTACACAAATGACACATACTAAAAAAAGTTGTCAAGGCTAAATCATCTCTATTTGCAAATCCAATCTGATTTTCTAAAGAGCCTCCATGTTTTTTACAGGTTTTTATTCGAAGTAGAACCCCAAAAGGACCAATATTAACAATATATTTAAAGACAAGAGCCCATGCTATAAATTTCAAAAGAAATTCTCTTTTACTGTTCAGCGTAAAACCCAAGACTCATGTTTAAAATACATCACTCTACATTTTTCCAAATATAATTTCCATCAGTCCACCCCCCACCCCCCTCACCCCCAAAGACTCCAGGGATAACAGAGACCTTTCACAACAAGTTTTCCATCTAGGTCTACTTGGAAATAATAAGGTTAATCAGGAAAGAGACAATTCAAGTATTCATAGCAGAGAACATTTTGCTACTGATTCTGGAAAATCAGAAAGAGAGCACATTTCTCTGGTCGGAACTTGGAATACTTTGCTTTCATATGCCTGCCCTACTTCTCAGGCAGTGGAAGAATATATGCAAACTCTAAGTAAAAATGGCAAAGTCTTTAAATCTGGTTCTAAACATACGGCTGAAACAAGTAGCCTAAAATAATCAGACCAACAGCCTGCTGCTATTCAGCCTGCTTTCCAATAATTTTCACTAATAGCTTCCTGTTATGGTAAAAACATGCAACTATGTTCTCATACCTGAGAACATGGATGAGAAACATTCATGAAACATAAAGAACAGTCAGTGTACAATCCTACACTTTTTCATTTTAAAGTCTTTTACATGCTCAAGAGCTTAGTTCCTGCCTAAAGGAAGATTTAGAGAATGCTTGTTTCCTAACAGTTTATTGTGTTTTCTTTAACAATATCTTAAGGGTTTCCACTAAAAGGTTCAATGCACACTAACAAACAAAAGGGACCACAACCACGGATGCACTTGATGCAAATCAATAGTCCACGTTAGTTAAAAGAACTATAAACTGGAGAAGATTCAAAAGGAATTAGGTTGAAATTTCAGCATGAATAATTCAGGTTAGACATGAGATAGACTTCTGATTTGAAAAGCTGTGAGGTGCTGGCCTCACAAACGGTGGGATTTCTTTCTGCAGCTGGTCTGTGGTAGTCATCATGCATGGTTAGGTTTCAATACAGCTTGATGCCATATTGAAATAACAACACTATTCACATTTTTGTGTATTTCATTCTTTGGGACACTGAAATTTGATTTCCAGGTAAATATAGGCATGCCCTACAAATCTTGGGCAGATGAAACAGATGCTATTGAATAAGGTTATTGGGTTAAAAGAAGCCAGGATTATAATCCTGATGGGGTGCTGAGAAACTAGGCTGATAATCTCAACTCCCTGGTTCTTATCATGTCTTAAAACAGGGGGGTCAGAGATGGTATTGAAGATCCCTTCCCACTTGGCCATTTGAATTTCTAACCTGTACTTTAGATAACCATTTCCTTCTACCCAACAGATGACACCTGCTGCTGCCTGCAAGAACAGGATCTGATGAAGGTAGAGTGTACAACTGTCTACACGCATATAACTCTTTTTGGGTAACGCATGAGCTCTCTGTTAAAATATAAATGTCCTTGGGATGACATATCACAATCTGTTAATATTTTCTTCACTCCCCTAGCAGTGCCTTCAGGTACAGTTTGATGCAAATTCTATGACTTCCTCATCAGATTTTTTTTCCTTCCAATCTAACTGCATGTGACTAACTGAATCTTGAGACCTGCAACATTATTTCTCCATTCCATTTCTAGTGGGAAGTAAAGTGAATTAATGTCCTCTGTGTATGGAACTGCTATGTAAGTAGAGTCTTACATCACCCATGAGCCCAGTAGAACAACTTCCCATATGTGCCATAGGAATGAAAAAGAAACCACTTTCTTTTACAGGGCAAAAGAAAATTACTCTACCAGGCTCTACAGTACTAATTTAGCTAAACTCCATTAATTTGTTGGAGCTAGACCTGATGCAGCATTTCCAGAAAATGTCAAAGGCCGTGTTTTGATATTAAGGCCTGAATGCCTGGGATAATCACATATGGATCCTAGTCAATGCTATTTGATGTAGATAGGAAAAATGAATCTGAATCAATGGAACTGATTCCACAAGAAACATGAAAATTAGTGAAATTAATTTTTATCAGCCTGGAAGTTTCCTTAAGTAGGAGGAAATGCTAACATATATAAGCAGTACATAAACTGTATAGTTCTTCTGCTTGCCATTGGACAGAGGTGGCTTTTAGTATGCTGCTTGCCAACAGCTTATATTTGCTGGATGCCTTTCTGGTTTAGGATATAGAAGCCTTTCTCCATAAGAAAATCAAACTATTTATGATTCCAGTTCAGCAAACAAGCATTGAGCAACGTTTATGCAATCCCTGCCCTCAAAGAGCTCCCAGTCTAATGAAAGAAGCAGAAACATATAGAACTAAATATAATGTGATACGGCTGTAATAGAAAAATGTATACAGTACAGGGAAAACTGGAGTATAAAATTCACTATGATTTTGAGCATTTCTCATCAGTCTTGGGACTTCCCATTAAAATTATTCAGAAGCTCAAAATCAATTCAGAACTGACAATATAAACTACTTGTTACAATAATCAGAAAGTGAGACTTCCACTTAAATATATAGAAGAAGGGATATAACCCTGTTCAAACCCAAATTTCTTTTCTTTTCTTCTTTATAAGTTTTATTCCCTTTTGATACAATCTTTTGTCTTTTTGTTTCATTTTTTAAGATATTATAATCATATTACAATATTGGAAAATAAATTTTAAAAAGAGAGAGAGAATTCTACAACTCTTACATAATCATTAACAGCATTTTGCTGGGCTTCTTCACAGTCTCTTGGGGTTTTTAGTTTTTGGTTTTATTTTTGTTTTTGTTTTTATATTATTATAATCATGCTACGCACGATTGAAGCCTGCCTTTTTAACTTAAGAGCATAGCATGAGCACTTCCTCATGTTAGTAAATAGTCTTCAAATTATGATGACTGCCTCAAACTTAGTAAGTAACTACACTGTAATTTTCTCAATATTCACCTACTGTTAGACAATTACAATGTCATTTTTCCAGGAGCCCACTTTCTGAAAGTTATGTGTTCACATAATGAAGGGAAATGTCTGCAAGAATGGCCTGCCTTCTCTGGTCTTTATTACTGCTGCCTTGGCCAGTGCATGGGCTGCTGTTTGAACTTTAGCTGCTTTGCTAACAGTATCAGTCCTTATTGCCATGTCCACCAGCAGCTACTCCTAAAGTCACACAGAGGAAGGAACCTTTCTGATTGTCTAGTCAAATCCTTTTTCACCTCAAATGAGCAACACTGAGCTCCCATTGCTAGGGTGTCAATCTAGAGTCAGCACTAACAAAAAGACCCCAGACACCACCCTATTCCTCTGTCCCCTCTCGGATGTCACTACAACACGGGGAGACCCAGCTTCTAAGGGAGTCAGTGAGTGGCACACTGTGGCATCAGAAGGAATTTGAGCCCAATTCTGCACTATTTTCAGCATCAAAATGCAAGACTTGGTTTTCTACTTGTTTGTTTAATCTTATCAAGCCCACTGAAAATATATCATCACTGTGATTTTAACCTATTAAGTGTTATCTGGGGAGAAACCACAGCAATATTTAATTTAAGGTCAAAGAAAAGGGGTGGAGAGGGGAGCCATCATCACTTGGACACATTCCAAAGTGGTTAATTACATTTTATTTGCCTAAATTATCTTGTTACTTTAATCAGATATGGTAATAATCATCATTTTTGATCTATGCTCACTAGAGGACTGCTCATTCTATTACTACCACTACTTTGACCTCCTAGCAAGGGGTTAGACAAAGAGTGGTTCTCTTAATTTGTGTTTTCTTTAGAAGTAACCTCAATAGAAGGGCAAGCTTACATTTGCCAAACATGGAAAGGGGGTGGGGGAAGGAACAGATTATTCCTGGAATTATTCATTATCCAAAAGGATGCTCTGCAGAATTCCTTTAATCTCCAACAACCCTAGTGTATTTTAACTGCTTTAATTTTCTTTAATTTCATTTTATGTACAGCTTCTTAGGATCACAGTTCCTGCATTAAAATGAAGCACACTTTTATTTGTACATAAACATTCAGATGAATGGGGGGTGGGGGGGTGCATCTAGAAGGCCCTGATAGAAGTGTTTTAGTTCAGAGCTTCTCAAACTCAAATGTGCAGACAAACCCTCAGGGATACATTAAAATGCAGATTCTGTTCCCGTAGGTCTAGGATGGGGCCAGAGTCTGCATTTCTAACTAGCTCTCAGTTATACTGATGCTACAGCTCTACATTACCGCATCCAGATGATTCCATGACTCTGAAACATTGGATACCAGTGGTTTTTAGTGTAAGGAAAACCTACAATGAGCCCAACTCAAACTTACTTCCAAGAACTGGGTTATTGGAGCTAATCTTCATCTCCCCATTTCAACTCAAACCTATTTCAAGTTTTGAAAATACAGGAAAACCTGTCACCTGCACCTTTATTTGGTCATTTTAATTTGTTTTGCTCCTCCTTTCTCCATTCTTGCCAAAACAATCCCCCTTTCTTTCAACTTTATTCAAAGAATTATTATCTGGCCTTATAACAGGAAATTTATCAATAAGACTGCTGCAGTAGATCCTTCTTTCTAGTAGTCCATAGACAAGCTAGTCAGAAAACAATTCTCCACCATTTCCCTATTTGTCCACACTCAATTCTACTCCCCATTAGTCAGTATTTTAGAGGTTACTCTAATCACTTGTGCAACTGTGGAATTATTAGGTTTAGAAATTAATCTGCCCCAAATGTTAAAAGTTGGTAAATCTGGGTATTTGGGTAGTGAGTTCTCTGTCTTGATTCTGTATTATTTTTGCAATTGTCCTGTAAGTTTGAAATTATATCAGAATTAAAAGTTTTAAAAAAAGAGAAAAATTAATCTTCAGTGTGTGTGTGTGTGTGTGTGTGTGTGCGTGCGCAGTCTGTCTTTTGCTCCATGATGTCCATTTCTGGTCATTTCATTTCCTATCAAAAGGCTGGCTCACTTCTTCAACAATTATTTATTGAACAGATGCCCTATGCAAAGCAATAGGGATTATCAGTGATGAACAAAGCAATGCAAATATGTGTTAGATGTTTGGGAAAATGTTGAGAAAGGAATAAGTACAAAATGTACTTTTGAGTGAGTGCTGGATTAACTAGAGCCTCGGATTCTTTTCTCTTTACAGTCTTTCCCTTAGAGAGTTCACCTGTTCACATCTCATCATACTGAAGACTAGCAAATCTATATCCCCATAAACTTCCAGGCCCATATTTCAAACTGGTTCTATGAATGCAGCATGGCAAAACCATGCAAATCCTCTTTGACCCTCTTAAATATACTCTCTCCCTTTGTTTTCTCATATGTGCAATAAAACTTCCACTCTTTCATGCAGCAGGTTCTAAACTTCAGCCTTCTCTGCCTCCTTCACATCTTACAGTCAATGTACTACCCAAGATCTGTTGATTCTTATTTTACAGTATCTCACATCCTCCAAGAAGTTCAACCACCAATGATCTCTTGCTTTCTAAATCTGATACATCCCCATTCATACATTCATTTATCCATGTTTAGTATTTTAACAAATATTCAATAAGCATTTCCTTGGTGAAACATCACATGGGTGTACTGTGAAGATTGTAAAAATAATACCTAGATTCCTGCCCTTAAATTAGATATAATCTCATTAATACCACAAATATGTAGAAGTTTCTAACAAACTCATATTTCCTCTATAGCTCAAACTTTCATAACGAATGATGAAGGAATTAGACTCTTGTTAGACAGATTGTAATACCGTCAATGGAGATGGGGGGTGGAGGGCAAGTCGTCACCAAAAAATAATGCTGTGAGTGAAGAACTAGGATGTCCTTCAAATAATACAGCTGCTGTATTTGAGAGGTTCTAGGCTTTGGGTATCTTAACAACGGGTGACAAAGGTGATTAGGATGCTTACTCTAGGGTGCTAAGGATGGTGCTTGAGAATGGTAGGAAAGACAGACCAAGAGCTTGATGAAGTTACAGCTATTTGAAAATACATATTGCTCTCTAGTATTCAACACCTTCTATTCATTTGAAACACTTGGATTTTACAATGCTATTTTTGAATAATAATAATTTTTTAGGAATTTAGTCAGAACAGTAGAGCAGAGCAGACTGCATTTAACTGTACTGCAATGTCTTTGTGCTATTTCTGTGTCCCAGAACAGACGATAAGATCCCTGAGGGGAGACATATCATGTTCTTCTTCTGTATTTCCTACTGAAAATTTCCTACAAAACCTTAGGGAGATTATTTTAATTGAGCTATTAATGGTTTCTCTAGATCTTACAACTACACAGGAGTTAGAATCAGATATATCAATTTTTAACATAATATACATATCGTAAGACCAAGATGAGTAATACTGTACAATTTATTAGAACAAATTATTTTTACATAATAGTAATTTCAAAAATTCTAATTTCATATATAAGTGTGCTAGTGATGGTACATAAAGGAACTTATTAGAAATTATTTCTCAGGCTGCTTTCAGAACTCTTACCTTTCCCAATGGCTACACACATTAGGATCTTCAAGATTCAAAGGTGATGCAGTCCCAATCCAGCGGCATAACAATAAACAGATAAAGCCCAGGCACGAGTTCAAAGAAATAACCATTTTTTCTGAAGAATAACCTACAAGGAAAAAAAATCCAAATTAGAGATGCATTAAAATGACCCAAATATAATTCTTTTCAGTACAGCAACAGCCATTCAGAACCAGTTGTTGCTAGCGCTGAAACATGCAAAACAAACCATGTATTTAAACAGAGGGGTCACCAGATTTCACAGTCCAGGAGAGGGATGTATTTCTTATGTTGTGCAGGGAGCCTACAGTTTTGTAAACGACTAAAATGTGCAAATCATCATTAATTGCCGCTACAACAAAAGCCCTTCTCATCCATTCCAGACAACTTTAAAGGAACCCACCAGAACAACTCAGAGCAACATAGGCTTCCAGATTCTCTCACAAGGCATATTTCCCTCTGGAAGGAGAGGGCACACAGAGGAATCTGGCCTCATTTGTCCTAGAGAATAAATGATGAAACAGAAGCTCCATTTTCTCAAAAGAGCAGCACCTCAGGCTCAAACCGAGATTCATTCAATAGTTCATTCAACAGGGCACTGAATGCCTGCTCTGTCCTAGGCACTGTGCAAAAACTGGAGATCAAATAGGGAGCTAATCCCAAACCTGTCCAATAAGATGCCTATAATTTAGTAGTCTTGACATAAATTTCTTAAATTTAGTGCTCCAGTTTCTCTGTTTGCTGAAAAGAAATCTTATAGAGATGTTTAAAAAAATAGATATACAGAACAGTGTAAAGCTGTTTAGAGGCTGGTGTTAGAAAAATTGAAATGGTACTATTGACAGGAATAAAGACCATAATGGAAACACAAATTGCAACATATTCAAAAGCTTGAAAAAGTGTTAGGTAGGCAAAGGAGGTAGAAGAAGATAGGGGGAGAACATACTAGGACCAGGAAACTAAATGTTCAAATATGCGGAGGCGAGAGAGGGCTAGGCACATTTAGGGAGTGCCAATTAATTCATGGTAAGGGAAAAGGGACAGCTGGAGAAAGAAACAGGGGTACATCGTGATTGGTTTTATAAGCCGCAGTAAAAGTACAGG
This sequence comes from Choloepus didactylus, assembly GCF_015220235.1. Taxonomy (NCBI): domain Eukaryota; kingdom Metazoa; phylum Chordata; class Mammalia; order Pilosa; family Megalonychidae; genus Choloepus; species Choloepus didactylus. Next base: position 68,761,373 of record NC_051319.1, on the reverse strand, counting down.
AACTTCATCTGAGGGTAACAGGGAACTAACAGGGTGCACAGCTGACTGCAGCAGATGACATTAGGAAGATCACTCTGGCTGTGAACCAGAGAACAGGTGAGACAGGAGACTGTGCCTAAACTAAGTAAGTAGCATTGGGGTTGGAGGGAATTGCACAAACCTGGAGATGTTTAGAAGGCACAATTGGTAAGACTTGGTGACTGAATGTGAGCAAAAGGGCTCCTGGCTGAGCCCTTTGAATAAACGGTAAGCCCTTCATTAAAAGGACACACAGAAGCAGTAGCACAGAAACAGTAGTTCAGTTTTAGATATGGCAAGTTTGAGGTTCCTGTGAGACAGATATTCAAGTGAAGATGACCACAGGCATTTATTGAACACCTCCTATGTGCAAGGCCTGGTGTGTAACCCTTGTAATGGCATGCACCTGGGACTCACATGCCACCTCTTCCCCTCTGGGAACTTAGCACTAGTAAGATGGAAAAGTTTAGTTGTCAGACTGTCAGACTGTCATCTAATCATTACAAAGATGGACATGAAATTAGAACTAGGGATCTATTTATTAATTAAAAAGAAAATAAGCATTAACCTGCCTGATGGTAAATTAGTGAAACTAGTAACAATGGCCAGATTATATGACCAAAGTAGAGAGCAGGCATTTTGAGAAGTTATACTGACTTCCTACACAATGAGGTTACCATTTTTAGTAATTTGGAACCAAATTTATTGAATAATAACCTCATGGTTTGAAAAGATATGTTTTTCTGAAAACATGCAAACAAATACACAACAGAAGCAAAAAAAATCTAACCTTAGAGAATATTTACCTTTCAAATATAGGAGGAAAAATCAAATGAGGAAGTATTAAATCCTTCAAAATTGTTCAAAAGGACAATCTTAAAATAAAAGTATTTCCAAGTATATTATGACAAGTTTTCTATCTCTGACTAAAAGCAAACATGAAAGAAAAAGTTTGATTTGCAGTAAGGAAAAATTGTCGTGAATTTGGAGGATAATTAAGAGAGTGTATAAGCCACTAAGAGGGATTGTAACATCCTTAAAAAGGGGGCTATTAATCATGACTAAATAATTCCAACATATAAAGCACAAAAGGGTAGACAAACTATCGTTTATAGATTAGTTCAAATTACTCTCATGATGTAGAAATCTGAAGTTCAATACTATATACCTAAAGCTATTCTATTTAACAGGGATGAAGAAAAATAATAATCAAAATAATAAAAACAACAGCTAACATTTTCTGATTGCTGACAGTATGTCAGACAGTGTTGAACCTCTATGTATGTGTGTTATCTATTTAATCTTCACAAGAATTTACCTAAAAAGTAGGTGATTTTATTGTCTCCATTTTATAACTGAAGACATGTAATACAGGCCTAGAATTTTCCTCATCCATCAAAACAAAAGAAAACCTTTAGTCTATTTGGTAGTAACAAATAAGCATAGCAAATGTCTCTCTGCCTCACTGATTTATCTAGGTCAAGATAAGTATTTAGTTTCAATGAAGTGTGAAATATGTATATTAAGTTTCTTTCTTTCCTCAAAGACAAAACTAAGGCTGGTAAACAGTAACCTGCCATCTATTCACAAATGTCCCAAATTGGAAAGCTTATATCCTGAGTCACCATCTCAGACTCAAACCATCATTTACCAATTAGAAACGTTTAGTCTGTAAAGTTAGAAATTGCTGCACACAATAATTCAAATTGCCAAGAAAAAGAAAGGCTGTGTGTTCTCTTTTAATGTAAAATTTTTAACACTGATCTTCCTGTTTCCCTTCTTGCTTTGCTCCTAATAAGTCACACTGTGAAGGTTCTAACCTATTTTCTTCAGAAAAAAACAAAATTTAGTCACCTCCTCATTGCTTTTGAAATTCAGCATACAGAAAAATCATTGAGCCATTGCAGGTGGCATTTGTTGAAGGGAAAATATCAACACATTTAAAATATATATCACTTGATCTCTCATTCCCAGAGCACTTTCCTAATTAAAATTAAAAAGTTAACTAAGTTCCAGAATAATCTACATTAGAGAATAAAATGTAAAAACCAAAAGAATTGCCAGAAGAAGATGCAGGGATAATGTACACTCATAATAAGCTGGTTAAAACTGTATATGAAAATAATTCAAATGTTAAATATGGTGCGTGGGGAAAACAGTTTCACAAATATGCCAGTGGGCTACAAAGAAACATAGAAATGCAATGATTCACCATACTCAGAAACTATATTCAGTCTTTTTGTTTTGTTTTGTCTTGTTTGATAAAGACACTGATATACAATCCAGATAAGAAGTTGATAGGGAAGTGCATATAATCTTCTTATTTTATTTGTTTTCTTCTATGGGTTTTGGTGCATAAACATGGAGACTCTTTTTTCCTTTATGCCTACTCTGAAAGAGGAAAAATTCAACACACTTTTCTTCCTGATTTCTCTCTTTTAAGCTGTGTCATCATGTCTTATACTATAATTTTCCACTTGGAGCTCAAATGAAAACAAAATAGAACTTTTTTAAAAAAATAGCATTATTTCAATTTTAAAAAGGCAACACAGTGGTGATTTGCCTCATTAAAATAACACTTTGAATATATATAAAATTTGGAATTGGGTGTCAGCCCTCTTACACCCCCGCCATTCCCCAGTTGTAGTCTTCAAATAACATTCTTTATGGTTCCATTTAACAAAATTTAAAATGTAAAAAATGAAGAGTTATTTGCATGAACCCCCTAGTGCCAAACTTGATTGCATTCCAGATCATTCACTTAATTATTATGGAAAAAATCAAAACAGAAAATCAGTAGAACTGATTAGCATTGCTAAAGTATTCCTATTAGAAAGAGGAAACACAGCCAGCAAAGTTAACTCTTGCGCCTACACGTTGTAAGACTCCTTTAGGAAAGAAGGCTTTGCTTATTTTACCACGAAAGCCTCAATAAGTAATCAGGCTGAATAAAATCCTTACAATGGAGGAGTTTGGGTTCTGATGCTAGGCAGTAGTTTCTTTATCAGTGTGTTAAGGAGAAATAAATAAGAGGGCATTTGATTTACTAATTTATTTCTGCAACAACAGAGGGATAAATAATTCTAGACAATTGTTTTTGGCTCTAAAATCTATTCCATTCCAGGAATCATTAAGTGTTCACATATAAATAACTCTGGTGCCCTTGACCAGCTTTTGCCCAAGCTCTTTTCCTACCCCTAAAATCCTCCCACTATCCTCTAAATCAAAGCTATTTCTTGATTAGGAACAGCCACATTTCCACATTTTTTCCCCTGGGAATCAAGAAACACCTATTTAACTTGATTACTCTATCATGTTATCTAAAGGAGGTACTAGCTTTTCTTTGCACTACTCAGCTAGAGTCTGCCCAGATGTGGCAGAAGGCAGTGGCTGTGTTTTTCCTGGAGCTTTGCACCTGTGAACAGAGTATCAACGACCCAGCTTCAGGGTATTAAAGCTGTGGAAAGGGTAAAACTTGCTGGTTGCCCTGAGAACAACCTCAGACAGGACTACCATGGAAATACTACTTTGATGAGAAAAGGAATTCTAGAGGCAAAATCATGATTTTTATTTTCACCGTCCAAGGTTAGTTATACCAATAGCCTATTACATTACACAGGCATGATGTGTTAGGGTTCTACAGAAAAACAGAACTGAAAGGATACATGTGTATGTAAATATTATGAGATTTATTATAGGAATTGGTTCACATGACCATGGGGGTTGGCAAGTCCAAATTCCGTAGGGCAGGCTGCAAGTTGGAAACTCCGATGAAAGTTTCAATGAATTCTCTAGGAGAAGCTGGCCGGCTGAAGTTGGGATAGAAATTCTTCTTTCTGACTGCTGAAATCATCAGTTCTAACTTTAAGAACTTCAACTGATGGGATGAACCTTCTCTCATTGCTGAAGGCAACCTCCTTTGTTGACTGTACATCAGCTATAGATGCAAAATGCTGACAAATGATTCAAATCCATGAAATACTCTCACTGACCAGTGATTCCTTGACCAAACAATTAGACTCCTAGCCAAGTTGGCACATGAACTTAACCAACAACACATGGTTATTCATTTTAAGTGATACAAGAGTAATATATGTTTTGGAGAAACCTCATGCCATTTTGCTAACATCAAATACCACAGGAAAGATTTTCTTCTAAATCAAAATAACTCTTGTAATGGCAGTGACACAGCATTCCTTGGAAACTTATAAGAACATAAGTTAACCTAGTATGGCCACCAATATCAATACAAGGGAAAACTGGTCACAGATCCTATTTTATAAACTTATAATGGTTTTATAAACAAGAAAAAAGTCCCTAAACATTATCATGAAGTGTTCAGTAAGGGGTCTAACATTCAGTTGGGCACATCACATCAAGCAAAAACTAGGCAAGCCGCAGGATGCCAGACTGAGGTACCTTGAGATACCTCACAATCTCACATAGAGAATGGCCATGGACAGGACATTTTAATAAGCATGAGGCATGCCATGGTTAAGACTGGAAAAAACTGCTGTGGGAATACAGAAGTAAAGCCTCACCTACTTACCTAGCCAAACTTACCGTCTTTCTCTAAGGGGTATTAGGGGATATTCTGGGGAAGATCCTGGTCACCAGCATGTCACCAACTTTAGGAAGTACTCTACAACATCCCTGTGAATCCATCACCCACAAACATGGAAAAAATCCACAAACAAAACTCATTATAGCTCTAAGAGTGAGGAAATACGGGGACTACAGTGACTTATAAAGCATGGTTTCTGCTCTCAATGTTCAAAATCTACTGGAGAGAAAATTTATAAGTAGAACATGATTATTTATCTAATGGATCCATTTAGCAAATGAATTGTCAGGATTTTAGGAGGAGGGGAAAGTCAATATGAGTTGCAAGGGCTCATGAAAGAGGCCAGACTTAAAAAGAGGCTTTAAAAAGGGAAGGAATTAGAAATCATTGCATGCCTACCTCATGCCTGACACTCACACATGAAATCTCATTGACCTTATGAGAGAGGGTCTCTTATCCTCACATACTGAAATTAAGTCAGACAACTAGAACAGAGCAGCGATTTGAATGACCCTACCTGATGATTACATCTGTGACCTGCCCTCATCGCCACACCTGGAATAAAAGGAAGCCATGGGAGGAGGGGGCAAGGCAAAAAGGAAAGAGTCAGCCAAGTCTTGGAGGTGGAGAGCTAGGAGGTTTTGTAAGGGATGGTGACTAACAAATCTTGATAAAGGGTTTCAAACACCAGGCTAGGAAGTTCAGACAAATTTATCCTTCATGTGGTGGAACACATTTGAAGTCTTTGAGCCGGGGGCATTATTTGAAAAAATAGGTTTTTTGGAGATTAATGCAGAGAAGGTGTACAAAAGCTGATAAAAGAAGCAGATTCTGGAGGCAAAGAAACTGTGTGGTGGCTACTGAACTCAGGTGTGGGGTGGAAGGGCCTGTCCTAGGTGGTTACCTAAAGAATAGGAAGTATGTGAGAAACCAATAAAAGAATCAACTGTCAGGACTCAGTGCCACAGGGTTCTTGGGCAAGGGTGAAATCAGGGATGAAGCTGAGGTTTTGAATATGATGACTGGGAGAAAAAATAAAAATGGTTTAAATCATTCTGAATCCCAGTTATATTTTCTGGATTCTAGTTATATTTTCAGTTATAGTTTTCTGGTCTATTTATCTCCTGCTGGATCTGTATGTTTTTCAGATCTCTTTAATTAGGAAAAAGAAACTTCAAACACTACTTCTCTTTCCAAAATTTGGTGAATAGACTGATATTTTCCTAAACTTCTCAAGATTTTATATACCTTGATAATATTCACACTCATTCTTCTCAACCTAAAGGGTCTTAATTTTCTGGACTCATCCACAAAATAAGTCCTCTTTTCTCTTTTATAAAATTCATTTTTTCTTTTCTTTTTTACAACAACTATAGTTTGGCAACCCTAATCATACCCTGTTACGGTAACTAGCCTCCCTCCAAGATGGACTCCAGTGATCCCTGCTTGTGTTAGTTATCCCCTCCCACACCAAATAGAGTTGGCTTCTGTAACCAAGAGGATATTGCAGAAATGACAGCACATAACTTCCAAACCTAGGTTATAAAAGGCCTTACAGTTTCCATCTTGCTCTCTTGGAACACCCATTCTATGGGAAACTGGGTGCCATGTCATTGGGACACTCGAGCAGCCCTATGGAAAGATCAACAGAGGAACTAAGGCTTTGTGCCAATGGCCATGGGAGTGACCGTCTTGGAAGCAGATCTGCTAGCCCCTGACAAGCCTTCAGATGATGTAGCTCCTGCGGACATACTGACTGCAGTCTCCTAAGAGACCTTAACCCTGAGGCACCCAGCCAAGCTATTCCCAAATTCTTGACTCACAGAAACTGTGAGATAATAAATTGTTTTGGTCCATTTGATTTTGAGGTAATTTGTTACCTAGCAATAGATAACCAAGATGCCTCTGTTTAAGTATGTCTGTATAAAAAATGTTTTACTTCTGAACTCTTTCCCAATAATACCCATCATTTATTTAGTAGCAGTAGCACACAGAAGAAACCAGCTACAATGATTTTCTGAAATCTTTATTCTATATCATAACACCTGGCAAGAGTCCATCAGCTACTAATTACAGTTTGAGTTATTTTTTTCCTAGAGGCATGACCTCATAATGCCTGCGCTTTGAAATACATCTGCTTCTTTTCCATTCAAAGCATCATTATAGATTATCCTGCCATTTATTCTTAACTATTTAGTTTTTGACTATCCAAAAGAATCCACCTATCTCATAATGACTTGGAGAGTTCATCATGTGCTTTGTGCTACAGGTCATTTATAAAATATTAAATGAATGGATTCCAGACTCTTCTCTGAGTTATTTTTTCATCTACAAATGCTTACTTTATTTTTCTGCATTTGACATTATTTTCTATTATCTCTGATTAAGTGGTATATAACAACTTATTTTTTTAACTTTTTATTTTGAAATAATTTCAAATTTACTTGAACGTTACATTGGATTTCACCAAATCACTTCACTAGATCACTCACTAGTTGCTAATATTTTGGCACATTTGCTTCACCAGATCAGTAGTCGTGCAAAACCCTTTACCAGATTGCTAGTTGCTAGTATTTTGGCACATTTGCTTTATCACTTTCTATCTACATATGCATATATGCTATATATATATATATATATTTGAATCACTTGAGACTAATTTGTACACTTCATGCCCCATTACCTCTAAATACTTCAGTATGCATTTCCTAAGAATAAAGATATTCACCTATATAATTCTAGCACAATTCTCAAATTCAGGAAATTTAATATTGATGCAATACTACTGTCTAATCTACAGACCTAATTCAAATTTCATCAATTGCCCTAATAACATAATTATTTTAACAGTCTTTCATATAGAAAGTTTTCAAAGCCTTTGCTGAAGATCAAACATCCGTTCCTTCAATCAGTAAACACTGGTTAAGGCCATCTTTGCCCTCAAAGAGTTTGCAATCTCATATGGGAGTAGCAGCATGTAGATAGTAATGACAAGGCAATGTAAAATGTGATTAGGGTCAGAAAAAAAAAAAAAAAGGATACAAGTTAAGTATGGGATTTCAGAGAGTATTTCCCAGTTGGTGAGTGGAGGATGAGAGATGGCATTTATTGAAGATTCTCCAGAAAAGGAATTAGTTCTTTAAGGCACAGCAAATTCTGCTGGATAGATAGAGCAAAGAAGGTCACCAGCAGAGAAACCAGAAGGAACAAAGGCAGAAAAAGCAACTTCTCAGAAGGCAAATAGGCAAGGTTGTCTGGAGCAGGAAAAGGAAAAGGAAAATGAGTCAAAGAAGAAGTTTAGAGGCAGCACATGAATGACACTGAATATCATGGTTTAAGAATTCACTCAAGGAAAAATATCAAAACACCTCATAAGACCTCAGGAAGTCCAAAAGTGAATGGATTTAGAAAAAATGTACTAGAAAATGCAACTTAATTAACCTGAGAAGAATGAGAGACATTGCTTTCTTCTTTCTTTCTTTTAACCAACAATACTGATTTGAGAGGCTGAAATACTTCAGGCGTGACCAATCTGACACAATATAAGCAGAAAAAATCCAAGAATATCCAATAGAATAAATAACAAAAGAAGACAATTTCCTTTATAAAGGAAAAGTCAAATTATAATAAGAAGAAAGAGCAGATACAATTTTCTCATGATAAAGAGAAAAAGGAACCACATGCAACGGGATTCTTGAATGTCAGCAGAATCTAAGGTCTATCTTTACACATGGTGGGAAAAGGACAGGGACACTGATGGGAAGCATTAGAATTTGCATGATCCCTCTCTCAGAAAGGTCCTTTCCAATGGTCCATGCAGCTTTAGGAGGAAGGTTAAGGACACCCATTCTGTCCCTATAACTGGAATGGCAGAGGGCACATACATGTCACCTGTTCTCCTAGCTCTGGATTATTTCACTAAACTTCAATTACTGAGATGCTCACCCACTTTTAGGGCACAGCTGAGCAATCCGAGTCAGCCCTCCTTTCCTCAGAAGGTCACTGCTTAGGGAAGAAAACCCCATAGGGGAATGAAGATTTATCAGGAAAAGAATTTCTATGGAACCAAGATTATATAAAATTCTTCTATCAACCGAATACATCCAGATTCTAGAATTTGAGGCAAACACACACATAAGCATACAGCCCCAGCATCTGTCTATTTTTGAGGATTCGATAACAGGCCATATGCTTTAGGTTTATAACATGCATTTGCTCCCCAAAGCTTCCAGGGCACTACACATTTCCTGAGATCCATGAAGCTTTTATGCTAAGAAACACTAGAACAGTTGAAAGCCTTTTTGGGGGCCAATCAAAATCCTGTCATTTTATAGATGAGATCATTGAAGTCCCAAGTTGAAATCACTTGACCCTGATCACAGAGCTAATTTGCAAGTAATCCAAAATTAGAACCCAGGACTTAGGTTTCTTAAACCCCAATCAAAACACCTTTCCAGTCATAGTCTTTCTAAAATAATACTTCATCTGTATATTGGTGCAATTGATGCTTCTTGAAAAGCAAATTTATTCCTGGTCACAACTGAAGATCTGAATTAGAAAATACATAAGACATTTCCATATTTATACCATATTTATACTTTATAGATGTTTTAAATGACAAGAGAGATTGGTGACTCAAATGTCATTCTTCCCGGTAGACTCAGCTCTGAACCACTAACCCAGACCAGGATGTGGAGTAACCACAGGTATCCCTCGCAGCAAGCATCACCACAAAAATAGTAGGAGTACTTTGGGCCTTATGGTTTTAAACCCACACAAGCAAAAGCTTTGAAGATTTGAGACAAATGTGAGGAAACTGCTGGGGAAGTATAAGTAGGAGGAAGAATGTAATTATTGAAAGCTGCATTTGGCCAGGACATTCAGGAGAAAATGCTTTGGCAGCCTTCCCTCCCACCTCCACTTCCTCACCAATCGCACATGTATGCAAATATAAAAAGCCACAACCTAAACCCCAACTTTTTGAGACTTAAAATAGAGGCTTGTTTTAGCAGATAAAGTGCCACATGATGAATTAGCAATACCATTTCCTGTGGTATCTAGACAGATCTCCTATTCAAGAAATGACCCCGTCTGATCCTGGATAATAGCTGGAGAACAATCTCATATTGATGGGAAAATTAACAGCCATTCTCCATACTACTTCCTCAATTTACATGATCCATATTTCTCTCTTCTGATTTCCTGGGTCTCCTGATTTGTCCTTCTTTACCAGTTTTATGAAGAGCCAGGATGTGGGGGTAGGAGAGTATAGCAACTGAGGTAAACTCTGTTCTGGCTCATTGCCAAGCTTTGATCACGGACAGGTTACTCACTCTCTCTTTCTGCTTTATTATCCTCTTAGAAAACCACCCAGGAAAGCAGCTTTAATGGCTAAGAAACTTATAATGAGAGCCATAACTTCCCCTTGCCTTTCTCATAAACCTCTAGAATGCCTTAGATTCATCAAATTTTGTGTGAACCTAGCCTTTTGCAGGACCTTGATCTAATACTCTAATTTCACAGATGAGGAAGCTGAGGTCCAGAGAAATTAAACATATGCCCAAAGTCACAAAGCTATTTCCTAAATAGCTTCTCCTTAAGCCAATATTGGGCAAAAATTCAATATTCTGTCAATTTGTCTTGCTCAGAAAGGTGCCCAGAATAAATAAAAATTTAACACTTAAAAATGGATGAAATGGCTAAAGACTTTACTAAGGCAACTTGTGAATATCCCTTTTCATTCCACGGAGAAGGATCTCACAGACATGATCTGTGCATCTAAGAAGCAGAGAAGACATGGGCTTTGTAAAAGTTCTGTTAATAGCCACAATGAAGGAGTTGATGGAAGGTAAACTGATGTCTCCCATTTTCCTTAGTGCAATGAATGCCTTTTGGTTTTCTGCTGCATCCTTGGTACAGCACCTGGCAGACAAGATGGCAACTGAATGAATGAAGGAAGGAAAGAAGGAAGGAAGGAATGAACTTAAAGAACAAAAAGCATAGAGAAGAGTCAAGTATGTGGACTTTGAAAAAAGAATTCAAGAAAAGTAAAATTAGTTTAAAGAAGAGAAGGGTGTAAAACTAGTAAGACTTCTGGAGCAAGATTTGGAATTAATGAACTGGATAAACAAAAATCTATTAAAAAATGTGCATTTCAAGTCACAGGCATCTCAGGAATTGGTAATTTTTATGAACCGTGAGGCAGTTGTCCGCTTCTTACGTAATTTAAAATGCTTGTCTTTTTATTTTTTTAAGGTTCTAGGGGGAAGACTTAGAGTTTGTTTGTTTGAAATTGATATAGATTTACAACTCTTATAGGCTTATTAGTATTTAATTTTTTTCCTAACTCATTCAAAGCCTCTGCTTATTGGCAATGTTAATTTACTTTTCTTTTCTGTTTTTCAGGTTTAAGTCAGTTTTCCAATGGTAAAATTGTTGCAAAAGTTCTCAACTCTTACCTCATGTATTTTTAATCTTTGTACCATCTAGGATGATTTATAACTTTTTTAAACATATCATTTGACAATTTTATGTGTTTTCCAAATTCTTGTAAATTAATTTTCAGCCAATGGTGCCAACAGTACCCACTTAGAATCTTAAAATTTTTGCCATTTTTATATTTCAGCAAAAACATCTATCCAGAAGGAGGATATGGCCCATGTTTTGGATTGCTATTCCTGAAAAAGCCATTAAAGTTTTAAATGTTATTTTTTAAATGTCATTTTAACATTGGAATGTGAAATAAAGAGCTGAGAAATATTTGCCTCCATCATTTGTCATTAAATCAGTTTTATTTTCACTGCAAGCACACCAATAATTAGTTAAATAGAATTGATCCCTCAGTTTGATTCTTTATTGTAAAAATCAAGTAAATTTTATTACCATCAATGTTCTAAAATCAATGACAAGAAATAATAATTTTGACTAGTTTTTCAGTTTCATCAATTTGTCCTTTTTATCAACGCACTATACAAAATCATCTATTTCCATTTTCATTTGCTCATCATACATCTCCACATGGATGTCCCACCCAGTTCCCAATTACAACATAAACCAAACTTAACCCATTTTCCTCCTTCCTCCACTCTGCTCTCCCTTTATTCCTGGTCTCAGTTAATGGCACCGCTTCCTACATGGTCACTGAAGCCAGAAACCAGAACCTCAGGAGTCAACCTAGATATTTCACTACCCCTCATACACATCTACCTCAAAATACAGGAGGACTTCCTTTTCTTCATTTTCAGTTCAGGGCAGACTCATTTCCCATCTAGGCTGCTGCAATAGGTGGGAAATTCCATTTCATCCTCCATACTGCCACCAAAACTTTCAAAACACAAATCAGAACATCTCACTCCCCTACCCAAAGGCTTTCAAGAGCCTGCCTTTGAGGTAAAATCTAAACTGCCAATTGATGCTCTCAAGACTCAAGGTGATCCGAGTCCAGCCTCATCACCCAGAAATCTCTCTCATGTCTACATCACTCGAGCAATTCTCCGCTACGTGAATTTCTCAGAATAGTACAGATTCTCACACTCCTTCATGCCTTAGCTCATGCTGTTCCTTCTTTTTAAATTCCTTGATGATCTAGTCAACTTAACTCTCACTCATTCTTCAAGGACCAAATGCAGCTTTCTTCGACGAGCCTTCAGGCCAAGGTAGGCATCATTCTAATTTGCTCCCATTACACCCCAAGGCATCCTGGGGGTAGATGATGTGTTCTTTGTCACCATTTTTTTACATATCTGTCCAAAAGCTGTAACCTCCTTAAGGTCCGAACAGTACACTGTTCATCTCTCTGTGCTTGGCACATATGGGGCCTCAGTAGTACTTCTTGGCTACTAATTGACTGACTGAATGACCCAGGGGGAAAAATAAAGCTTAGGATGTGCAAACCAGTTGTTCTGGATCCTGAATTATTTTTCCCAATATAAAAAGGAAGCAATGGAAGGCCAAGATTATCCCATTGAATGGCTATTCTATACAACTGCAGTGAAAAATCCTGGAGTTGAAAGAAAATGATGGCAACACTAGTGATTCTAAACATGAAAAAACAAGGAAAGTTTTCCATGAGAAATATTTGTTTTAATTAGAGAAAAAATTTGTCGTTTCTGAAGAGAACCTGTGGGCACTTTCAAGGGCTTAATAATGCATCATTCTGTAAACTCAATTAAAAACGTAAGGCTTTCTTTTCATTGCCTTTTTCCTTATTCTCAAAATCAAGCATGACTGCATTTGGCCATGACTCCTGTGGACCTGGTATTCATCTTAGCTGTGGTTAAGGCGAGGGACAGTGAGCACATACTTGGGAGCTGAAAAGGGAGTCTGGCAAGAGCAGCCAGCAGGAAATTACAATGCTAAGGTACAGGAGGCAGGGGCAAAGGATCAAATGAACCAAACTCTCAACATCAGCCTCTTGCTGTGCTAGCTAAGACTTTTTCTGAAGTCCCCATGGCTGAAAAGCATGCTTCGTGGGGCCTGGCTGTGTGGGCTGGTACAGGGACATGTCTGTCTCAGCAAACCTCACCAGAGAAACGATGTCTGGGACCAGCCCAAAATGAACCCTCAAGTAATAAAGGGTATAAAGTATAAAGTGATTTGAAACATGCTTGAAACAAGACAGAAATGAAAAGAAAGGATTCATATATCTTTAAGGCTTAGTTTTGAGAAATATCTTAAGTCCTTAATGCTCTTTAGTGATGGTCACATTGCGACTAAAAGGAAAGAAAATTTTAATGGACCCCAAATGTACATACATGTTTGTACATTATGCAAATAAGGCAAGGAAATGAAAAACACAGGAGGTCATAAATATATACCAAGTATAATGTTAAGAAAGAAAGAATAAATAATCAAAGTGTAATGTTAATGTTAAAATAATTACAGCTTTCACAGGGAATAATACCTTTACTTTTAAGTATGTTCTGATAACTCTTTAACGGAAATCTGAACCAAGGAAGTGAAAGGTGTTCATACTAAAGCGGAGTCCTGAACTCGGCAGGGACACAAACTTTGCCATTTATGACATTTTCCTTAATCTCTTCCCTTCTGTCTTTCTTCCCCCTTTGAAATGTGATTTTCCTTTGCCTATATTATAAATTCTCTCCCTCAACTCTTTTGTAATTTTCAAAATCTTTAATAGCAACATCTTCACTTTATTAAAAATATTGGGAACTACAGGTAGCAGAAAATATTCAAAATTAAGTTGACCCATCATACTGCATACAATAATTTCTTTTATATGAAGAAACAATTCCCATAAACTATAATTCTGCTGGTGCTGAAGGTGTTAAACTTTTGAATTATTTAATTTTAAAAAGGAAAAATAAAATCTAATGGATTTAAACTATACACATAGACTATCTCAACTGAAGAATCTATGGAGGACGGAAATAGTTTCCTACATAGGTTATATTTTTCCTATCCTGCTAATTCGAAAAAGTCTATGATTCATTTCTAAAATTCCCTCAGGTCAATATATAAGCCATTCCTGGTTGTTTGGAATTCAAACCATTATATAAGCTTCCTGTCAACTTACTTCTCTTTGCAATAATTTATTATTTCATTCCATATCTAATTAATTGTATATTCAAGACATAAGCAAAAATATTCTGCAGTCTTTTCATTAGAAACTGCACAGAAGTCTCTGATGGAACCAACTCTCCACATCCTTTATTGGAGACTTGTAATGTTACCTTGCATTGCTAGTCATCGTTTGACATGACTAATCCCAACTCCTCAATCAGACTGTCCAACTCTTTGAAAGCAGAGACCCTGTCTTAGTCCTATCTCTCACTTCCAATCCTCCCTGATTTCTACTTCTCTTCCTATCTGCAAGAATATAACAGATGCTCAAAAAATAGTTTTAACTGAGCTATTTCAAAAACTAAGGCTATGGGGTAAGGCATATTGTCCTACTGCCATATAGGCAGTGAACTGAAAGGTTGAAGGGCTGTCAGGGATCATATCCAGTGAACCGCAGAGGGTAGATGTGAGTCCAGAGGAATGAAGTGAGAGATTAATAACTGAGGGTTGGACCAGTAACTGGAGAAAACAGACACCTCAGCTGGGAGCCCTGGCTAACTTTGGAAAACAATCCCCAGAGTGATCAATTCCTCCAGAAGACGGCGCTGTAGCTCAGGGTCGCCCTTGGCTGAACAGGTTTCCAATTCATCTTATAGGCTTCTCCTTGAACTTATGAAAGTATGCCCCAAAACAAGGGAGCTGGAACTATCATATATGCTGCATCATCCCAGAAGGTGTTGCTATCCTTAGAGAAAAATACAGGAAATCTATGCTGAATCTTATTTAAAGAAAAGCTTTGCTTTTCTAGGAATTGAATAATCCTTAGGACAATGTCTTTGCTTTAACCACAGCTCTATCTAGGAGGTCTGACTTTTAAATGCAAGGTGTATATAGAGAGGGTTTCTTAAAACAGATTCCAAAGGACAAAGTCTTAGTCTGAACATGATTGCTTTCACATTTGACAAAAACCATATTTGGTATCAAAAGCAGAAAAAGTTGTCAAAATGAATAAAGGTGGTAAAAAGTGAATTATAAATATTAGGCATCAGATGGGTAAACAATATGAAGTGCCATAAGGTTAGGACTGCTTTATATGTACGTGTGCATACGGGTGTACAAATGTTAAATATACACAAATTATTTAGTCAGAGCCAATTGGATGAACAGATCAAGTATTTGTATTTATTAATACAAATACTGAAATTGAATTAAATCTTGATCCTGCTTTGTGAATCATTTGCTTCATCAGGTCGATTAAGAGAGCTAAATTTGAGAACCTAGTCAACTAGAAATTCTCCTGGAAATATCCTGAAAAACTCACAATTAGATATTAGGACAAAAGAAAGGAATCAATAAGTTTACACAATAGGATCCAGGGCCTTTTCAAAATGCTTGAAATAAAACCCTCTGGACAAATCTCTAAGGCTACGGCCAGAGTGGATTTGAACCAGAAAATCATCTCCACGATATAACTGCCGCTTCTGAGTGAATCTACACTATCCAACAGAACTATGCGGAGATGTGTGTCAGAAATGAGCAGAGCTGTCAACTGCCTTTTCCAATAGGCCCTTCATCCATAGAATCAGCTCTCAACAATCTAGAAAGAGCTCAAGAGAGTGATGAGTCATGTTCTCTTACTATTGAGGACATACGCTTTTTCTACCTGTCCCAAGTCATTAAATTCTTAGATTCATTTCCTCTAATGATGAGCCTAGCTCATGTTCATCATTAAAAAAGAGAAAAACAACCTTAATGAAGACGTTTGACTTAGAAACTGCCACAATCAAAGACAGACTTTTTCAGATGTAATTAAAATTTTTCGAAGATAATTTATCCTATTAAAATATGGTAATTTGCCATGGTTTCAGGTTATCTGAAACCTTTCTAAGACTGAAAGCTAAAGTTAATTTCTTGGTATAAGCAGTGTAATTTGAACCTAAAAGAAACAGGGAGCATTTTATATTCACACAAGTATGCAAAAACTAAAACTATTTATATTCAAGGACTTAAAAGAATCTGTTTGTACCCTAGGAATCTGCATATGGCTTGGTATTGGAGTACAGAGGGAAGCCCTGAAAGAAATAATTGTCCTCACCAAAATGGTTCCAACCTTCTGGCAGCATCTGTGGCTGATAAGGACTTAAGAAGCAAGCCCTTCCAGAGATGTCATTTTTGATGACACTGGTATGCCCAATTCAAAAATCAGCATGATTGGGAGTTTAATGAGGCACTTTGTTATTCTCTGCAATAAAAATGGAAAAACAGAGACTGAGTTCTTCAGGCTTAATTACCACATCTGTTATTAGGCACTTTACCGTGATTGACTGGAGTGTATGTCGGACACAATGCCAAAAAAGCCTCCCCATACATAAAAGCAGCTTCCAGCTTACTGCCTGAATGGTGTCGGTCTTTGTTACAACCAGGATATCCATGGCAAACAAGCAAAGCCTGGAGTCCACAAGCCCCTGTACCAGCTGAAGGCACTTTTTCCTGGTGCCAGTTAACATGGAAGCAGGGCCAGGCCTGCTTGTTCTAGCTTCTGCTTCTCTCCCTCTTGGAGCTCAACCACCACATCCCTGGAGCCCATGATAAAGAGGCACAGTGTGAGAAGGAACAAGGAGAGATGAAGAAAATCTGAACTATGGTTTTGCTATGATGCCTACTTGGGGACGATTAAAAGTAGAAATTTAAATGGGATGCTACAAATTAGAAGCATTTTCTAACTTTTGAGATAACTCTGACCTAAAAATGCAGTGAACAGACAACACCAAGAAGCCAGCTTCTCTGGATACTTGATGGCTTGGATGGCTTGAGCCCTATGAACAAAGATGATTATTTTTAACACTAACAATCAAATGAGATTTCAGGAATTTAATATCACCTTCATAACATATGCATTAGAGAAACTTATGGCCACCGTTCCTTGTCCCTGGCAAAGCTGCTCAATTTATGCCTTCAATTCTTTTATGTAGGCAAAACTGCAGTTCATTTGAAAAGGGTTGTCTTTACAAATGTAACCTCATTCACCTTTTAAAGCTGCAAAAATCCAGACACCCCGCAGTTCTTTGTATCCCTAAGTCTAGTTACAGGACATGTAGCCACACAGAGACAACAATTATTGCTGCACAAAACCAATCTTCAGACCAGACATGCAGACCAGACATACAAGCATGAATTCTGCAGCAAACAACCTCACATCTGAACACACAATGGGTAGAGAAATACAGAAATACCTAACCCAAGTTGTCTAAAGTAAACAACAGCCTAGTGTCTCAGAAGTTCATGGTTATGACATAAGTAATGAGAAAAGACTAAAATGCCATGTAAATACATTCTTCAGGAACCATCAAGTCTAAGAAAGAATGCCTTTCTGGCATTCTCTACAGGCAACCCTCTTTTTATCGTGCTTTGCTTTATTGCACTTTGCAGATACTATGTTTCTTACAAATTGAAGGTTTGTGGCAACCCTACATCAAGCCATTTTTCCAAAAGCGTGTGCTCACTTCAGGTCTTTGTGTCACATTTTGGTAATTCTTGCAATATTTCAAGCTTTTCCATTATCACTGTATCTGTTATGATGATCTGTGATCTCTGATGTTGCTATTGTAATTTTGGGGGGATGCCATGAATCGCAACCACATAGGATAGAGAACTTGTTTGGTAAGTGGTGTGTGTGTTCTGACTGCTCCACCGACCAGCCATTCCCTGCTCCTCTTCTTCTCCTTGGGTCTCCCTATTCCCTGTGACACCAATATTGTGATTAGGCCTTATTGCAATAAACCCACAATGGCCTCTAAGCGTTCAAGTGAAAGGAAGAGTCACACATCTCTCACTTTAAATCAAAAGTGAGAAATGATTAAGCTTAGTGAAGAAGACGAGTTGAAAGCAGAGATAGGCCAAAAGCTAGGCCTCTTGCACCAAACAGTTAGCCAGGCTGTGAATACAAAGGAAAAAAGTTCTTGAAGGAAATTAAAAGTGTTACTCTAATGAACACACAAATAATAAGAAAGCGAATCAGCTTTATTGCTGATATGGAGAAAGTTTTAGTGGTCTGGGCAGAAGATCAAACCAGCCACAACATTCCTTTAAACCAAAGTGTAATCCAGAGCAAAGCCCTAACTCTCTTCAGTTCTATGAAGGCTGAGAGAGGTGAGGAAGCTTCAGAAGAAACGGCTAAAGCTAGCAGAAGTTAGACCATGAGGTTTAAGGAAAGAAGCCATCTCTATAACATAAAAGTGTAAGATAAGCAGCAAACGCTGATGCAGAAGCTGCAGCAAGTTATCCAGAAAATCCAGCTAAGATAATTGATGAAGGTGGTTATACTAAACAACAGATTTTCAGTGTAGACGAAACAGTCTTATATTGGAAGAAGATGCCATCTGGGACCTTCTTAATTAAAGAGGAGAAGTCAATGCCTGGCTTCAAAGCTTCAAAGGACAAGCTGACTCATTAGGGGTTAATGCAGCTGGTGACTTTCAATTGAATCCAATTCTCATTTACCATTCCGAAAATCCTAGGGTCCTTAAGAATTGTACTAAATCTGCTCTTCTCATGCTCTATAAATGGAACAATAAAGCCTGGATGAAAGCACATCTGATTAAAACATGGTTTACTAAATATTTTAAGCCCACTGTTGAGACCAACTACTCAGAAAAAAGGATTCTTCCAAAATATTACCGCTCATTGACAATGCACTTGGTCACCCAAGAGCTCTGATGGAGAAGTACAATAAGATTAATGTTGTTTTCATGCTTGCTAACACAAAATTCACTCTGCAGCCCATGGACCAAGGAGTCATTTTGACTTTCAAGTCTTATTATTTAAGAAATGCATTTCATAAGGCTATAGCTGCCATAGATAGTGATTCTTCAGATGGATCTGGGCAAAGTAAATTGAAAACCTTCTGGAAAGGATTCACCATTCTATATCCCATTAAGAACATTCATGATTCATGGGAAAAGGTCAAAATATCAACATTAATAGGAGTTTGGAAGAAGTGAATTCCAATCCTCAGGGATGACTCTAGGAGTTCCAGGCTTCAGTGGAGGAAGTAACTACAGATGTGGTGGAAATAGCAAGAGAACTAGAAATAGAAGTAGAGCCTGATGATGTGCCTGAATTGCTGCAATCTCATGACAAAACTTTAATGGATGAGGAGTTGCTTCTTATGGATGAGCAAAGAAAGTGGTTTCTTGAGATGGACTCTACTCCTGGTGAAGATGCTGTGAACCTTGTTGAAATGACAATAAAGGATATAGAATATTATGTAAACTTAGTTGATAAAGCAATAGCAGGATTTGAGAGGATTGACTTCAATTTTGAAAGAATTTCTACTATGGGTAAAATGCTATCAAACACCATTGCATGTTAAAGAGAAATCTTTCATGAAAGGAAGTCAATCAATATGGCAAAACTCATTGTTGTCTTATTTTAAGAAATTGCCATAGCCACTCCCACTTTCAGCAACCACCATCCCAATCAGACAGCAACCATCAACATTCAGGCAAGACCCTCCACCAGCAAAAAGATGGTAATGAGCTGACGGCTCAGATGACAGAATTTTCTTTAGCAATAAGTATTTTTTAATTAAGATATGTGCATTGTTTTCTTAGACAAAATGCTGTTGCATTCTGTTCTTGTTTGGTAAACTGCCGAAAGTATATACCACAAATGTGTTGGCTTTAACTATGGGAATTTATTAGCTTACAAGCTTACAGTTTTGAAGCGATGAAAATGTCTAAGTCAAGGTATGATCAAGACAACACTTTCTTCCCAAAGACCAGCTGCCTGCGATCCCGGACTCCTCTGTCACATGGTAAGGCACATGGCAGGGTCTGCTGATCTCTCCCTTCTCTTCCAAGTTTCACTGCTTTCAGCTTCTTGCTTCTGTGGCTTTCTCTCTCTTTGCCTGAATTTCAGTCTCTTATAAAGGACACCAGTAAGAGGATTAAGACCCACCTTGAATGAGGTGCGTCACATCTTAACTTTAAGACCTTATTCACCAAAAGATCCTACATACAAGGGTCCAAACCACAGGAATGGATTAGCTTTAAGAACATACTTTTCTGGGGTACTTACAGCTTCAAATCATCACACACACTTAATAGACTACAGTTAAGTGTAAACATAACTTTTATATGCACCAAGAAACCAAAAAATTCATGTGACTCGCTTTATTGCGATATTTACTTTATTGTGGTGGTCTAGAACCAAACCTGCAATATCTTCAAGGTATGTATATTTAATTTGCTCTTAGAGGAGCGATTGTATAAATTTATGAAGCACTCCTCAGCTGCTTTTTCATACCAAGCATTATCTATAGTGTTTTGTATGTGTGGCTATCATTAATGGTGATTTTGTGCACAGAATATAATCCAGAATAAAATAGCAAGTAAGGTATGAGAAGTTGAGAAGAGGGGAAAGGATTTTTTAAGCTACAAACAAGGTCTTACCAACACTGAAGAAAAATAGGAATATATGGTTTTCTCTAAAATGGAATGAACATTTGTAAGAGTCATTACCTATATACTTGCAGAAGTTTCAGATATGGAACAGCTCTTTCTGTTTTGGGATGAGGATTGAGAGCCAGCTCCTTAGAGGTTCTTCACTAGGCCTACCCATTTTTCAACAATCTTTTCAGCCTGAGAAAACGAGGTCCTTAGGAAGTAGACCTCAACCTTTTCAGACAAATGGCACCACAGTTTGGTGTTGTACACTTGCTGCTAGTCATGATGGCTAAAGAGCCCTCTCACATTCTCCAGACTTTCAGAAACCCGGCCTTTCTCTCCTTCAAACTAAGCCTTTCCCTCACCCTCTCTATTCTCTATCCATAAATGAGCCCTTCTGATCCACTTGGGAAGGGGAAAAAAGGAATGGTAGAGCAGGGGGAAAGTGAAATCTCTCAATTCTAAAGTTACAAAAAGGCCACTTTCCAAACTGGTGAAAAGAACCATCTAAAAGCAAGTTTCCTTCAAAAGATAAATTTCTAAAAGTAACAGTTTTTGTGGTATTATAGAGAAAGGAGCCATGCTTTATCTAAAAATAACCCAACTTCAAATTCTAAGGAGTAAGCAACAAATGTCTACCTAAGAGGTAGAGGACTCCTTATTTGCTTCTTTTTACTACCCACCTGCCTGATTAAGACAGACATCACATATTCTTTCATACATCACACAGGGACTCATAATCCAGTTGCTAGAATGTGAGCGTGGAAGGAGAGAATTGTCAGTAAAACATAATAACGACAGTGTGATCCTGTATCGGCCTGATCCCACTTCACTCTTTTCTGAGGGATGGCCTGCCAGAATTTCACAGCAGGTTTCAGAGAAAGGCTTCCCTGTGTCTCCCACAGAGCTCTAAAAACAGGCAACAACCCCTCCAAACCTGGAAACAAAAACCATAAAGAGCAATTTAACTTTCTCTTAACTTTATACAAATGGAAACCAAAGGGCATCAAACATTTTGAAGCCACTGTGCAATGCCTGAATTCAATCTCTCAACTACTGCCTGCCTGAATTTAAAAAACTTTCGTTTGATTGCTTAACTTGGAGTGGATGGTCTTCAAGCTTTGGACCTGTTTGTGTTCTCAGAGAAGTTCTAAGGCATTTCAGATCTTAAAGGAACTTTTCTTCCACAATTTCAATTCTTCACTTCTTAGTTTGGATTTTCTCGGTCATAATAGAGTAACTTTGCTTTCAGCTTGCAGTTTTCCCCCTAACTGCTAGTGAAGTTAAAGTTACCCAAAACAATGCTTTTTGAGTATAGAATGCAGATCTCAATTCCTTCTGGCAGGTACTCCTACAGACCAGTTGTTATTTATAATACCTATAAGGAGAAAAGAGATTAAAAGATCAAGTCCTGCTGCACTTCCCAACAAAGCAGGCCACAGCTGTACCCTGGAGTCTGAGCAACTGCTCCGTGAGAAGACAGCAGGACCTCTGTTTTCCCGAGGTTCTGCTAGGGTCACGGCATGTGGCGTGGATTAGAGAGTCCTGGTGCTCTATTACCCACTGGAACAGGACTGGGGCTGACACACCACACCCCTGACCCAGGGCTCCACGCCATCACCCGACACTGTTTTCAGCTTCTCTTAGGGAATCAAAGCAGATATATCAGATTTTAAAAACTGCAAGTAAATTAACAATTTCATTTAAAAAATTGTATGTAAGTTCAAAAGAGAGGGAAAAAGAGAACAATTAACTTTTACACATTTCCCCAAAGATGCCTTATAGTGGAGAAGAGAATGGACACTGACGGATAGAAGAAGAAAGTTTGGACTGGATCTCAATCAGCTAAATTTTGAAACTTGGTAAAAGTCACGCTTTAATAGAACAGAGTTCCAAGTGTCGGTCTTAGGCCTGTGTCCTAACCATGAGCCAACACAGAGGAAGAGCCGCAGGAAAACAGCTGCCCCCAAAGCTCATACTCAGCTTCTCTAGGGCATAGAAGGGAGTGGAAAGAACAGGCTCTTTAAACCACGCAGTTGTGCTGCTGACAGTTGGTGTCTGGCCTGGTGGCCACGTGGGACGGCCAACTCAGGCAGAGCTGTGCTGCTCTAGGCGACGCCAGCGTGGGGCAGCCCCGGCCGCATTCCCACTGCCCACTCAGCGGCACCCCTGCAGCCCGGGGTTCAGTCCCTGAGGCTTCCTCATCCTGGCATCAAGTTCATCAGGTTGGAAAGGGTCTTTTCCTTCCCTTCATCTTACAAATGAGGAAACTGAGGTGCAGAAGAGTTTTTTGTTTTTTGTTTCTGTTTTTGTTTGTTTGTTTGTTTTAGGTGCCTGAGATTAAACAGTGCAGCAGACTAAGGCTCAAGGCCAGATCTTTTGGCTCCATACCTAGAGCTCTTTCCACTATTCTGGACTACCTCAGAGAGCTCTAGGGGTGGGAGAAGTACATTCTCCTCACTTTAGAAGTGTCTGTTCCATTTAATACCATGCCAAAAAAGAAAAAAAAAAAAAAAAAGGAAAAAGAAAAGAAACCCACAAACTTGAGTGTATCCATGACATTGATTTGATATCTACCTCCCTGTCATTTTTTTTTTTCATTTGCAGAGGTTATTTGAAAATGTAAAAAATCACCACAAATCAACACAATTCTAAAAGTGGGCAGCTATGCTCATGAATAATGCTGGAACTTCAAACTGAGGTGATTCCACAACTACAACTCAGCACACAGTGTATTTAAGATAAAACTTGAGCTGGGTGAATAAAGTGAAACATCGTAAAAGGGAATCTCTCTCCTTATGTAGTTTGGCTTCATCTGGACTTCTTTCCTCTAACCACGGGCTCTCTCTCCCTCTCCGCTGGGCCTTCAACGATGACTGAGGCCTGATGCTGACACCTGCAAGCATCTTCGCTTTCCCTAGCTGCTCAGCTGCCAACTGCGGGGCCAGACAGAGTGGGTAGGCCGGGCACTGCACGCAGTTTTTCCTCAATGGGCACAGCAGCCAGGGCCGGGCAAAGAGGCTGGGTCATCTCTTCACAGTCCTGAGAGTGTACCGTGGAAGAAGCGGCACCAGAGAGGTTTTGCTTGGTCTGCGGTTTCACTCGTGATGGAACCAACTCTTATTTACAACTTACAACTTCAATTGGGAAGCTATTCTTGTTTTAAAGAACTTGTTCTTAGAACTCAGTCACAGAATTCACCTGACTTTCACAGCCCTTTCTTCACTCACTAATATTTTATTCTGAAAATCTGCCTGTCATGCTTGGCTGTTATCCTCCTCAGCAATGACAGTGCCTGACAAACTTATCATCTCTGATGGTTAGTTTTATGTTAACTTGTCTAGGCTATGGTACCCAGTTATTTAATCAAACACTAATCTAGGTGTTCTGTAAAGGTATTTTGTAGATGTGGTTAACTTCCACAATCACTTGACTTTAGGGAAAGGAGTATGGGTGGACCTCATTCAATCAGTTGGAGGCCTTAAGAGCAAAACCCAGAGAAGAAACTCTGCCTCAAGATTGCAGCATCAGCTCCTGCTTGAATTTTCAGCTTGCTGGCTGCCTGTCCCCACAAACATGTGAGCCAATTCCTTAATATAAGTCTCCTATATACATTTTTTTTTTTTTGTAGTTTAATGTATTTTAATAGCAAACTTACAGGAACAGCACAGAAGACAGACAACATTAAAAACATGTACTTGCATGTAGGACAACTCAGTTAGAAAAGTATAGTGAATGGATGGAATCTATTGTATGATAAAAATGCTACAAACACCATTTAGTTGCCATCAATAAGAAATTTACTCGTTTTAAAAAAATCCAAATGCTGGCATATCCAGAAAAATTTAACAGTTTATTTATAATTGTTATAAAGTTGAACTGTTGAAACTTGTTCACTGAAACATTTTGACTTACATTAATGCTTATGTCCCCGCATTTATATTAAAAATTCACACACAAATGAAAATGGAAAAACTGCCAATACCTGATTTCTGTCCCCTATTTTTCCATTCACAATCATATACTTAGGTACCTTTTGACCCCATGGGAAAAAAATATCTAACGTTCAGAACTACCAATAACAGGAAGAAGAAGAGAAAAAAAAAAAAAATTTTTTTTTTTTTTTTTAAAGAATGAAATGTTTCCCATCAAAGAGGATTCTTAAGCACGTTCTCCACGTATGCGGCGTGCTAGCTGGATGTCTTTTGGCATAATTGTTACACGTTTGGCATGGATAGCACACAGGTTGGTGTCTTCAAAAAGGCCAACCAGATAGGCCTCACTTGCCTCCTGCAAAGCACCAATTGCTGCACTCTGGAAGCGCAGATCTGTTTTGAAGTCCTGAGCAATTTCTCGCACCAGACGCTGGAAGGGAAGTTTGCGAATCAGAAGTTCAGTGGACTTCTGATAACGTCTAATTTCACGGAGTGCCACAGTACCAGGCCTGTAACGATGGGGTTTCTTCACCCCTCCAGTAGAGGGCGCACTCTTGCGAGCGGCTTTTGTAGCCAGTTGCTTCCTGGGTGCTTTACCGCCGGTCGATTTGCGGGCAGTCTGCTTTGTACGAGCCATGGTATATAGACCTCCTTACTTACCCCCCTTCTCCTTCGGCTGGAGCTCGGCGAGCTAGAGGCGGCGCTGGCGTTAGAGAGCGACGGTGGCGCGGCGGCGGCCACGAACACCTCCTATATACATTTATATCTATAGGATCTCTATCAATCATCTATCTATCTATCTATACGATTGGTTCCGTTTCTCTGAAGCACACTGACTGATCCCTCAGCAGAGGAAACAGAGGGGGCACAGTCAGCCACTAACCAATAAAAACACTGTGGCCTCCCTTACATGTCAGTGAATAAATCCACAGTCCATGGGGCCCTAATTACATGGTCTCATTTTCACCTGTTCAACCTGGCCAAGAAATGAAAAATGCTCTTCCAAATTCTCTGGCCAGGCAAGAGTTTCCTCAGCGTAAGCCATAAGGGATTCTCTTTGGATGAAGGGTGTTAATGTCTCTGACTGTCATACCTGCAGTCTGGAAAATCCTAAAAAATCAGTGTTCTGTTCTTTAGGGAGAGGGCTGCACATAAGCACACACCACACACTTGAAATTCTAAAAGCTGATTTAGGTGATCACTTTCAGAAGACCTTTGGATTTCGTAACAACTCAATGATACCCTCAACCAGAGTCATTTGTACCGTGAGGTGATAACTGGACCTAGAGGGTTAGCTTACAGAAAGATCACAATCTTAAAAGCTAAACCCTACAGCGGTGAAGGGCTATATGCAGCAAGAATTCCTGAACAGTTCCCAGTGGCTGTGCAAACACAACTACGAAGCATCATTTACACACTGTCTTGAAAGAAAGAGAAAATTTTGTTTTTTGTTTTTCCCAGCCCTCGTTAGAGCTCCATATCATGAGCTTTTTTTTTTTTTAATGGTGCAAGAAAAGTGCCTTTGCTCCAGGTTGTTCTTCACCAAAATACAAGTTGACCATCGGCGCCACTACACTGAGGAACTCTCTGCTTCTGATTCCTCAGCTGGGCTCAGGCACAGTAACCATCTGCTTGGAGAAAGGCCTTTTCTCCTCGGCAGGAGGAACCACCCCACCTCTCCTGACACAGGCGAAGCGCTGATGGCTGGTCCATCTCCCTTCACATTCTCTCCACTTCCAACCTGGCTGCATCCCACGAAACAACAGCTGGCAGGCCAATTGTTCAAAAATGAACAGTCCAAGGTATAAACAGTTCAGGCACTTCACTCACCTCACAACCTCCTGACAATGACTCTTCATCAGTCAGGGTTCTCTTGAGAAACGGAACCAACAGGGTGTGTATGTATGTGCATTTGCTCAGACAAGAGTGAAATGTGAGTCTTGAGGCAGAATTTCCATATTGCTGACCTCCTCTACAGATTTTGGACTCAAGAACTTTCAGTAGAATTTCCAACCTGCTGCCTGCCCTATGGAATTCCCACTTGCCAGCCTCCACAGTCTCTTGAGTCCATTCCTTAAATCTATTATCTATCTATGTATCTATCTATGTATCTATGTATGTATCTATCTATCTATCTTATTTATCCTATTGGTTCTGTTTCTTTGGAAAACCTTGACTGAAACAGACCTTGGAACCAACAAGTGGGGTGTTGCTATAAAATACCTAAAAATGTGTAAATGGCTTTGGCTTTGGATAATAGGTAAAGGCTGGAAGAAATTTGAGGTGATTGATAATGAAAACCTAGATGGCATTGTAGAGACTGTTGGTAGAAAATTGTACCAAATGTTACAGGAGACTGGAGGAAAGGCCACCATTGCTTTAAAGTGGTAGAGTATTTAGCAGAATCATGTGCTGTTGGGTGTAAAGAACTCGTAAATGATAAACTTGGATATTTAGCTGAGGAGGGTTTCAAGCAAAGTGTGGATGGTACAATCTGGTTTCTCCTTGCTGCTCATAGTAAAATGTGAGAGGAAAGAGATAAATTGAAGAATGAACTTCTAAGCAAAAAGTATCCAGCACTTGATGACTTGGAAAATTCTCAGCCTATCCAGATAGCATGCTATGGAGACAGGTCCAAGGGTGTGGCTGGACAACCATTTGCTAAGGAGATTATGCATGTGGCTAACAGATCGAATCAACCATCTCAGAAGAAGCCAGGAATAGAGATGTGGTTATCCAGGAAATATCTCTGGAGGACCCTATTGTCTGACGGCTTGGAACCCTGTGAATTTTACAGAAGATGATGGGTTTTTTGAGAATTTTATACCAGCAGAAACACACCAGCCTGGACTGAAAGGGACAGGTGTGGGATGAAATGAAGGCCATGTGAAGATGGAGGAGGCAGAAATCAGAGTAGAGGATCTACAAGCAAAGGAACTCCAAGGATTGCCAGCAAATACCAGAAGCTAGAAAAGGCAAGGAAGGATTCTCCCCTAAAGATTTCAGAAGAAGCATGATTTTGCTGACACCAAGATTTTTCAGATTTCTAGCCCCAGAAATGTGAGGCAATACTTTTCAGTTGTTTTAAGTCATCCAATTCATGGTACTCTGTTACAAAAGCTCTAGGAAACTAAGATAGGTTCTCACTAGCTTTTGAATAGCACCTCTACTAGAGGAAATATGGAGCATCATGAAAGTTTTAATCAAGCAATGATGCTACTTTTTGGTCTCTAGTGTATGGTTAGAGATAAAGTAAAGATTATCCATTTAAATGAAAATTAGGATTATAGGTAAATTCAGTTTTTCATGTTATTCCTATATCCCCAAGGCCTAAAATATCTTAAAATTAGGTCCACAAATATTTAAAACCCTATTCTATTTTTTTAAATGCATTGCTACCTCCCTGCTACATGGGACATGACTCCCAGGGTAGTGAATCTTCCTGGCAACATGGGACATGACTCCCAGGAATGAGCCTGGCCCTGGCATCAAGGGATTGAAAATGGCTTCTTGACCGAAAGAGGGAAAAGAAAGGCAACAAAATAAGGTTTCAGTGGCTAAGAGATTTCAAATAGAGTAGAGAGGCTATCCTGGAAGTTACTCTTATGCAAGCTCCAGCTAGATATCCCAAATGGCCACAGTACGCCAAGCCCTAACCAACAGTAGTCCCCAAATACCTAGGTCCCTATCTGAGATTCTACAAAAATTTCACTCACTAAATTTATCCCTCAGAAACTTAAATCCACCAGAGTGTTCCCATGCCAGATAAGTCCCAACACCCAGAGGCAATAGCCTTTTTAAGAACAACAACCAGATGCAGCCCCCTTCCCCATAACGTCAACACCCCTTTTCGGTATGAACAAGTTAGAGCAATCACTACATAGATACCCCTGAAGATGGAGAAAGTGATTAAATGAGGAAGGGGTAGCAGCAGACAAGATAAGATTTAACAAAGGATTACAAATACTGAATCTTTATATAAATATATATATATATATTTATATGCTAGGGTATTAGAATAGCTAGAAGGAAATAACTGAAATGGTGGAACTGTAACCCACAACATTCTTTGAAATTTGCTCTATAGCTACTTGTTAAATTGTATTTTGAAAGTTATCACCTTTTTGTATATATGTTATATTTCACAATAAGGAAATAACTGAAATTGTGGAACTGTAACCCATAATATTCTTTGAAATTTGCTCTAACTACTTATTAAATTGTACTTTGGAAGTTACCACTGTTATGTATATATGTTAAATTTCACAATAAAAAATTTTTTTAAAAGTCCATTGCTAGACCATTTGGGAATAGAAAGGAAAATAACCTATATGCTCAAGAAGCTTACATTTTAGAATCAATTTATTTTAGAGGTAGAAGGGCTCTCAAAGTTTATTCTTAGTCTCTTCTCATAAGCTCCAAGGATACCTTCCAGATTCACTCCAGGAATGTTCCTCTGATGAAGTGTTGTCTATTTCACATGAACTCATGGAAAGGGACACAGAGACACAGAGACCTGAGGTGGCCTGTGGTATGTGTGATGAGGTGACACAAAGAAATTAAATTCAAGCTGTCTGTGCCTCCAGAGGGAGACTGGATGTGAAGTCTGGGGCAGCAACCACACTCCCTATCACCAGAGTCCTAATAGCAAAAGAGCAGTACCTTTCAGGCCAGGATGTGTTTAAAGACTTCTTGATTTCAAGTGTAGAAGGATGATTGGAAGCTTCTGCCCAAACAAAGATTAGGACTGTGGTTTGTTAGGGAGAGGAAATTTGCTGCTTCCCTGAATGATGAGGGCAGAGTTTGTAAGCTAATTAATTCAACAGATTGAATATACAAAATATGGTACATTAAAGAGGGCTTAGATCTGAGATACAACAGGCCAGGATTCTGGAATTGACTCACTGAATTAAAAACAGAAGTAACCCAACCAAATCTTTGGGTAGAACTTAATTAATTAGGTACAAACAAACATAAATAAAACTTACTGAGCACTGACTATATATGTCAGACATTGTCCTAAGTCCTTTTCATTTAGTATCTCAATTAATCTTCATAACAACTCGGTAAGAGAGCAACTATTACCTTCTTCATTTTATTGATGAAGAAATTGAAGTATAGAGAACTGGCTTAAGGTCTACCTCTAGTAAGCAATGCAATGAGCCCAGATTCAAATCCAGGAGGTTTGGTTCCAGAACCAATTATAACACATCTGTGCCTTAACTTCTTTGACTGCATTTGTCCACTAGACATAGTAATCAATGCCATTATAATCCATCTGTATAATCCATTATATTAGCTCTCTGGCCATCTCTGCCTGTCCTCACCCTCACCACCCCTCCCTTTCCATGTATGTTCCTACTAACTGAGGTACTCTCCCCCCATTCTCTGATTACCTGAAGCTCACTTATCTTTCAAAGTCCCACCTCTTCCAGGAAGCCTTCTTTGGTTACTAAACCCATAGTGATATCTCCCTTTTCTGAAACGGATTCACCTGGAACATATCAGCTGCCTTTTTCATCCTTTCCTACCTTCACAAACAGACTGGCAATTTGCTAAGGGCAGGAGCTATGCCTTGTCTTTTCCAATATACTCCCCAACACTCAGAAAATGTCTTGACTCAAAGCGGATGCATAATGAGCAAAGATGGACTGACAGATGCAGATGTACCTCACCTAACTAGAAGACATCTGCTGGTGTTTAGGGAAGAGCAAATTCATCAACTAGCAACCTCATCTCAAAATTTTATAGTCAAGAGAGGTAACTTTTCTTTGAATAAAATACTATCTTCATTAGAAATCATTTATGGCCATGAGTAAATTTAACTGTTTATGAATTCCAAAGATTTTTAATTCTTTATAGTTTATATTTTGTATCAGAGATCACACTTTCTCACTTCAGTACCCAACTAATGAGATCTTAAGTGCTTGAAGCATAAGCCAGCCTGATTCTTAGATGTTATTCTTCCCTATTGTAACATTATTTGGTGTTAGATAATGGTAACTAATATTTGTTGAGAGCATACTATGTGCCTAGCACTGGGCTAAATACAACACTCTTTGAGGTATATACTGTCTCCATTTCACTGTGGTGGAAAAAGAGGTTTAGAAAGCTTAAGTAGCCTGCTGAAGGTCATGAAGCTTTAAGTGGTGGAGGTGGGATCCCAGGTTGTTGCATTTCACAGAGTCGAACTCTTGCCTCTTAACCCATGACTTTAATCATGTGTGTTTGTTTAAATCAACATTTAACCTTGAAGACCGATGCTCAAAAAGAAGTGTATGGATGGATATTCATACCTCTCACAGCCATAATATAACCATTTCAAAGCCAAGGACCCCAAACTCTTTTTTCAGGGAAAAAAAAAAATGTACCTATGTTCTCTGAGGTTCCCAGCTCCATAACGTAAAGGCAATCTGGGGTGTTGCATAGCTACAACGACCTTCACTGGTACACTGTGCCCAGCCCCACACAGGTGGCGACAGGTGCCGTCTAGACAGAAAAAGGACCACAGGCTGCTCTGGTGCCAGAAGCGTTGTTTTGCTCCAGGGGCTGCTCCGCCTTCACAGATATTGCTCCTGGAGCTCACTGTGGAGCTCAGAAAGCAATGGTTAAAAAAAGTGAAAGAGATGAGCCAAAGACCCCACATCACATACAACTTTGTTCCAACTAGATAAATCAGAGAGAGAAAAAAAACGCATTCTAATATTAGACTTCAGAAGAGATGTCATATAAAGATTCAGAAAATCATCCATGATCCACAGAGCCCTTTTCTGATTTTTCCTGATGGATTACAAGAATGGAAAGAGAACAGGGAATGGGAATGAGAAGATTCGCTAGTTGGCAAACTTGGATGGGGGCTTTTGTTTCATATTCTAATGAGTGGGATTCTGTTAAAATTGTTGACCTCTGAGGCATTTGATTTGCTGCCTAGAAAAAGTAGAGCAAAGTAGTGCTGGTCCATTGCTTTTAATGCAAAGCTGCTTCTGTTATGGAAGAAAAGGTAAAGTACTGGATATTTAAAGCCTCAAACCCTCCCCAGCATCCAAATTATGTGATAGTTGACATCCCCAGAGATACCTACTTTCCATCGCTGATAAAGATTTCATTTTATGTTAAACATGGGGCTTCAATTTTTGCACATTTTTGGATTTTTTTGTTGAAGAATAACATCCATACAAAAAGTGCGCAAATAAAAATTGGACAACTCAACGAATTTTCACAAACTAAACACAACCATATAACAGCACCCAGATTAAACAGAACATTAACGGCATCCCAGAAGCCTTCCTTGATCAGGGCTTTAATTCTGACACAAAACTATGTTCTATGCCTAAAAGAAGCATTTACATTAAATGTGCTACTTGGGACACATACAACAGCAACAAAAGACAACATATAATGTTCCTATTTTTTCAACAAAAGCTGCACTTATGCAAAATTTCAAATATAGCATGGTACTCACTCAGAACACTGAGGGGTGAGCGGCTCTAAAACACACAAGTGGAGCCAAATGAACAGATCTAATGACAATGATTTGAAAATTAATTAACTAACCAGGAGAGTGTTTAACACAATTCTTTGCCACCTGCAAAGAACACTCTCCTCTATCCTTTCTCCACTTCAAAGGCATCTATATCATTGGTAGAATCAAATATCCACTTAGTAAAGCAAAAACAAACTGCAAATGGGGAAAGGGTGTGGAAACATAATGAAGAAAATAAAGCCACTTGCCTCTATCATCCACAGCTTCTCCATTCTTTAATGGATTTTAAATAATAATCTATAATCAAGGTGCATTGGTAGACTTAATTACAAGAAGCTCTAAGTGACCTCAAGCAAATGATATATTGCCATCTCCTGGGTACAAACCTCATTAAGCCAAATACTCCCAGTTAGAAAACCTCTTATGTCAGAGACAAGAGGATTCCTACTGGCAAATGAGCACCAGCTACCTGAACAGGCAGTGTAAATGCCCTCTCCAGAACCCATTACATCCAGAAAAGGTTTTTCCCTTCCACCTCATTCAAATCTGTACCCTGTGCCTTACCAAAAAAACAGACAAACAGAAAACTACCTACAAATACCTACGGGAACTAGGGACACCATCATCCTTTGAAAGAAACCCAGTGGCAAAGGCTGAATGAATGACATTCTTTTTCCTAAAGGGAATAATCAAGCAAAAAGAACAATCATGAGCAAAAAGTCTGTGACCTTTGCTAAGGCTGTGACCTTGAATTAGAATCTTCTTCTTTAAATGAAGAATGTAGCTGATTGTTGAGTTCAGAATTAGATCTTTACAGGAAGTTGGAAGTTGGGGATGAGGGTGATATCTACACAACATTGAAGAGTCCCTCAACCGTGTAACTGTCCAAACACATCAATGCTTTTCTAAAGGATTTAACTGTATTTTAAACTAAAAAATTCTTCAGCTCCAAACAGCTATACGAATCTAATTTGGAAGGAAATTATTAATGCATCATATATACAGTGGCCATTCCCTGGAACAAAGAATCATTCTCAGAGGTCTTAATTTATGTGGGCCTTCAGATCGGATACCTGTCTTCAATGAATCTGGGGAAAAGAGGCTAAGAAATGTGCGTTTACCTATCATGGACAGAGGGAAATCTTTTTTTATTTTTAAAATCAATAATAAAGCCCTGCAATGAGAAGAGTCAGTGGGCCATAGCAGGAAACAAGTGTTTCTCGGCCAAAAATAACCTGGGAGTTCTAATGGACTTGGATTCCCTAATGTTACGTCTCATTCTCTAAAACCAGCAGATTAATGACGCTTGCACAGGATTACTTTTTTTCCTCCCCAAAACCTACCTCTAACACATTGCTGCAAGTGGTTTACTGTGGAAGGCTCTGACCTCCTTTTCTTGTCTCTCAAGTGTGTCTGTTCCCTTGGGGCTACCGAGCTCAGTTGGGCGGCTGCCGTAGCAGAATGGAGCATCAGCCAACCCTGAACAATGGGCCCCTTTCTCCAGCTGTCACATGAACAGCCTTGTGTTACAGTCATTGTCCCTCCAGGCAGAGACAAGAGGCAAGAGTTCTCACAGACCAGCTATTCTCCCTGAACCCCTCTGGCCAAGTCACTAAAACATTTTTTAAAAATCACACCTTTTGAATGGTGCACTATAGCTCTAACAATGATTATAGTGCACCCTTGGACTATGTGCATCAGAATACCTTGTTGAAGATGCATATCCCACCCAAAAGAACTGAAAGCAGAGACTCAAACAGGTATTTGCACACCAATGTTCACAGAAGCATTATTCTCAACAGCCAAAAGGTGGAAGTAACCCCAGTGTCCATCAACAGACGAACAGATAAACAAAATGCGGTTTATATGTACAATGGAATATTATTCGGCAGTAAAAAGGAATGAAGTTCTGATCCATGTGACAATATGGATGAATCTTGAAAATATTATGTTGATTGAAATAAGCCAGACAAAAAAGACATATTCTATAATTTCACTTATTTAAAATAACTGGACTATGCAAATTCATAGAGACAGAATGTAGACTACAGGTTACCAGGAGCAGGCATGGGGGGTGGAGGATGAGGAGTTAATGCTTGATGGGTGCACAGTTTCTATTTGGGGTAATGGAAGAGTTTTGGTAATGGATGAATGGATGGTGGTGATGGCAATACAACATTGTGAATGTAACCCCACTGAATTGTATACCCGAAAGTGGTTGAAATGGGAGATTTTATGTGGTATGTGTGTATACATGTTACTACAACACATATATGTTGCCACCATAAAAATATACACATACCTGGGCCCCACTACACACCTACTAAGTCAAAATCACTGAGGATGAAACCAGGATCTGCAGGTGATTCTCATGACTGTAAAGTTTGAGTACACAGGCTAAATAGATGCCTCAAACATTTCTAACCTCACTGAGGTCCCAATTTTGCTCATCTGCTCAAGGGATCTATGGTGGGTGGGAAGGATATTGAAAGGCAAATCCTTTATATTACTGTTAACAAATCTTAGTGTGAGAGGGAAACATCTGGGAAGAAAGTAAGTGAAAAAGATGATGACACCAAGGCATTTGGGAATGAGACATGAAACTTTAAAAAATAATAATAGTTGTTCAGAAGGTAAAAGGAATTTGGAGGTGGAGTCAGCAAATCAGCAAGAATAGAAGAGATGCAGGGAGAGTAAAAGGAAGGAAGGAAGGAAGGAAGGAAGGAAGGAAGGAAGGCAGGCAGGCAGGCACTGAAGCAACCTAGCAGAAGCCATAGCCTTCAGAAAAGGGTGAGCAGTGAGAAAGTTCCAGTGCTGGAAAGGATAAATAGCCTTTTAAAAACAAGCATCTTTAATATTTAGTTTAAAAAGTTTTAAGATGTGAACTTCCTTCACAGCCCCAAACCTTAAAATTTAGGTACTCACAGCCACATGTTACTGATACTTGATGAAGTGAAGGAATCAGAATGATGCCCATGGTTGGATGGATGACTTCTTGCTAAAAGAGATAGTACAGTAGTTGTGGCAAGATAATCTTTAAATTAAACTTGAAATTAAACTCCTTAAGGGAAAATACGAATTCAGATCCAGACAATGCTGTCCCCACCCCTACCCCCAACCCCACCCCCAAAATCCCCATAGTGGTTGAAAGGAATATATTTTCTCATTTCACATCTTCTTATGGAGTGAGGGTTCCAACAAAATTTTACTTGAATCTCAACTGGATGCCCCAAACCACATCTGGGTTACACACAAAAAAATAATAGCAATGGGTTCCTTTAAATATTGTCCTATGAGGACAGGCAGAACCTAGTTCTATAGCCCCTTATGTGGTTGTCATAAAACGATTTTCGAATGTAAACTCACCATTCATGTTGAATAATTTAATCACTGTTTCTTAAAGCTGCATAGCAAATGCCTGCTGCCACATGTTTGCTCACCAGTCCCCCTGCCTAAAATGCCCATCCATTCCAATCCTCTCTTTCAAAGCCCCACCATTCCAGGGAATCTCCACTGAGCACACAGAGCCAGCTCCCTCCCATGCTAGCTCTTAGGGCAGCTCTCAGAACCACTCACTTTACCCCCACTACTTGCAAAAGATATATATATGTATCTGCGAGTAAATTAAAAAATAATAATATATATATTTTTTGAAGACAAGAACTTTTTGGTAGTTCCACATATTACTTATCCCCACATCCTAAATACCTAATAAATACCTGATTGAGCAAAAATAAACATCAAACCAATTATATTTTAAATTACCCTTCTCAAGCTATTAATGGGGGAGGGTAGATATGTAACATTTTTTGTATTGACTGTAGGATTAGTCCCCAGGGCCCCAAACAAAAATTTCATAGTTCTACTTTGTCCCATGGAAACAACTTAAATTTAAGTGTGTGTTTTACTTTTCAGTTTTCCATTAAAATTACTATTTTTTTTTAAAGACAAACATGATTTTTTTTTACCTGAAGGTATTTAAAAGATCCATCATGGTAACGACCACCTGTGGCTAGGTTTTGGAACTAACAGAATCTGTACAGCTCCCCTGTGGGACGGGATGTCAATGACAAGATGCTTAGTCACAGGGCTCCTTGCTCCCAAAGATAAGATGATTTTAACAGATGCTAATATCCTGCACATGTACCCATCAGGATGAGGCTTTCCATACTGAAATACTATGTTCTTTGTCTTAGAAGGGGGCACACAATTTATTGCCCTCTGAGTAGGAAATTGAGGTGGTTAAAATGCTTTACATAGTTTCTTTATCTAGTAATAAAAGTCACTGGGAATGAAGCAGAAGAGGAAATCACTAGAATAAACAGCAATAGTAACATAATGTTATCACAGTCACACTTTCTGGACTGGCTAATGAAATACAATATGCATTAACAAATAACATCTCATGGTGACCTGCAATTTTATAAATAAAGATCTATAAAATAAAGTAAAATTACATGGGGTTGTATCTTATTTTTTCCTCATAGTATGAGAAAGTCTTTTTATTAAGTGCTATAAATTAATCCTCTGCAATGAATATCATTTTTAAAAACAGAATGACCACAGTGAAAAATAATCTTGGCGAAGAAAAGAGAGACAAGAGATATAGATATAAAATCTTGGAAAATTCAAAGAGAGAATGCATGAATGAAAGAGTGATGGAATGACAGATAAGGATAGGAAACTAGTTAAGAGACTTGCAAAAGTTCAGGCAGAAAATGATTCAGGTTTAAATTAAGGCAGAAAAAGTTCATTCTGGAAACAATTGAAAAGGAAGACAAATCCATAAAACCCTGTGACTCTAATGTTAATTTTTAAAACCAAGCTAATTTTTAAAACTGAATGCTGAGCACACATCCTTGAGAAGTCGTGAGTACAGGGAGTCCTGAATATTTCTTTGTTTGAATTCCGAACAATCGGGGTGTTTGTACTTCATTCATTGATGCTGCTACCTCCCTGCCCTATGTCGTGGGGACAGTCATACACCACCCCATGAATGGACATTCTGTGGTGGGTATTTTATGTTGGCACTGCCCACGAACCAAAAGTCCAATTTTTACAGCATCTGCCATCTTTGCCTTACCCTTGAATTTGTTCACTTATTCAAATTGTATTGCATATTTCCATTATTACAAACAAAGTTGAGTGGGAAATGGAAAAATTAAAAGCCTGATAGTAATTATGAGAAGTTTTTTCTCATAAACTTACTATTAGTAGCACAAAGATGGAAGTTAGTAGGATGCCAAAGGGGCAAATCTTTAGTCATTTATTGGACTTGACCAGGTCAACTGCTGTTCAAACGTGAAAGAAATTACCAAAATTAAAGCAAGTTAATGCAATTACCCAAGTATATACCAAAGGGTTATGTTTAAATGGCAAAGATACAATTAGAGATTTTATAGTATGTTTGGATCCAGAGGGTCAGATTTCCTTGTAAGATGTATGCTTTTGCACAATCTTTGGACCTATTTTCAGGAATGCATCCTGTACGAAAGTAAAGGAAAGAGTCAGTCACCATGTTACTGATCAAATTAAAAAGAAGGACAAAAGTGCTTTATAATCTGAAAAGCACAGGGCAAAAATTGGTTATTTTTATTGGTATTGGCATTTCCATCCCAGCACCCCGATACTGTCCTTCACAACTGAAACCCCATCTCTAAGGATAAACTCAGCTCTTGTATCAGCCAAACATCTTCATGGTGCTCACTCTCTGTCAAGTTGAACAAGTAACATAATTCAGTGACATCTGATATTTTTGCCAGTCTGCTTAGGTTATTCTATCTCATCTATTGCCTACTGCAGGTTATTAACATTGCAGACTCTGTCTAGCCAAACTGTAAATTCTTGACTAGCTTCTCCACAATCTTCGGTATGTACTTAGTGACTATTCCCGACCACTCTGTGCGCTAAGAAAATGCCAACTATTGTTCATTCATTTGTTCTTCCTCACACTTTAGGTACATATTACTTCTATGGAGCAGCCCTTGAGTCAGGGCTTAGAATAAAGAATGATGAACTCACCAACCAAGTTGGGGAGACATTCAGGTAACAAACACAGTAGATACGATAGGATAGCTGCTATATTAAAGTTATTCACCAAGCACAGTGGAAATTCCCATGAGATATGGCTAAATTTATGTGAGACAATTAGGAAAAGCTGAGGTCATATTTGAGCTGCGTCTTGATGGACAACTGGGTAGTAAATAGTTGATTAGATCGAAAAGAGGGGCAGAGACATGCCCAGTGAAGGGAACAGCAGACACAGCTAGGCAGAGGAAGAGTGAAAGGCGCCATGTCCTTAGGGAACAGTAACAAGATCAGTGGGGCTGGAGGGCTGGAGAAACAATCCAGAAGAAGACAGCACAGAGGTGGGATTGTGTATCACGCTGAAGAAGGTGGGCTTTAGGTTACAAGCCAGCTCTCTCCAAATGTGATCTGAGGTCCACCTCTACCAGATTCACAGAGGATCTGTGGTCAGGTCCTGGAACATGCATCTTCAATGAGCACCAGGAGACGACGATGCTCACAATCTCAGATTAGCATTTTAGAAAAGGGCTAGTAGACCAAGCAGACACTCATGAGGAAGGTAAATCCTCTGCTGTCAAATGAGCAAGTGACTTGGGTTTGCAAGAGAATTACCTGGGGCATTTGAAAAACTACAGACTTTTCACACCTCACTGAAGACCTACTGTATCTAAATCAAGGTGAAGAAGGTTATGATTTATATTTGGTTGAACCATATGAAATTGTCATTTTATGTAGGTCAAAAATGGTTACATATTGGCAAGTTCTGTAGTTCAACCTAATTTTTTTAACAAGCTCCCCCAATGATTCTGATGTACACCAAAGTCTGCAAATAGCTGATGAAATGCCAGCAAAGCTAAATAATCTCTCCTTTTTATTAATTACCATTATCACTTTGATTAACAAAGATGGAAGTAACATATTTTATGTACCTGAAACAAATGTTAAAAGAAAAATTGTAGGGGTAGGTGATAGTTAGAAAACAACCCCCAGTTAAGTAAGGTGGCTAATTTAAGGATTTTAGAACCAGAAGGAACACTGGACAATATTCAGTCCCTTTCCCACCCCTCAACACAAATTCATGCATGATGAAACTGACTCAAACAGAAAAGCAACCTCCTCGAGGTCATACTGACTATTTTGTTCAATTCCTCAACAATATGTGCTCTTCATTTTAATGCCTATTGAAGTCATCATAGCTAAAAAGTATTTGGGATTTAATTTATTGAGTGCTACTGTCACAGGAAGCCCTAACATGCATGAAACAGGGGGAAGGGGCGGAAACGTGGGGAGGCATAAAACAAATACTCATGCATATCCACTTTAAAGGCGAAGCCAGAGAACTTAAATACGACAGAACCCAGAATGGTGGTTGGATGGCAATAAATGCTTAATAAATATTTATTGAATGAATAATCTTTAAAACTAGATTAAAGGAAGTATACTAATGCAAGGGGTGTCTAAGGCAGTGTACAGGCTGTAAATCAAGTGTAGATTTCCCACCTGCTAGCCTATCCCAAGCACCATTTGTTGACAAACCATGACTACCTCCCACCTCACTAGAAATCCCAGCCCTAGTACATGCACCTTTCTTTCCGCACAGAAAGTGCCTCAGAAGACAGCAATATCAAGATTATCTCTGAGCTAAATTAGACAATCCATCACATCCCAGATAGGAGGGAAGCCCATCCGGAGCTCAACCAAATAGGAATAACAGCTAGCACTTACTGATAGCAAATAAGAGCTGCACTATATCAATGTAACAATAGTTAGAAAGGTTAACTCATCAGCAGCATCATCATCATAGCTAATACTTAACTACATGCCAGACTCATTAGCACTTCACATGCATTAACTCATTTAATTCTTTTATCACTATTATTGTCATTCTTATTTTATAGCTAAGAATAGAGAGGTTAAGTAACTTGCCCAAAACCACACAAAGGGAAAGGGGCCGAGGCAAGTGTTGAACCCAGCCTGTCTGGCCCAGAGATTTACACTCTAGGCCACTGAACTCTATGACCTCTCAACAGCAAAACAACAAGTACCCTGCAAGCCCACTGCTTGGAGCAGACAAGAGAAAGTCATAGCAGGAAGGTGGCATTTCTGGGTAAAATGATCAGACCCCAGTTTTTGCATCCATAAAGAATGAAACATTTTTAGTTGGGAAGGCCATACATAAAGTGAGACCCAGGATATACAGGAAAAAGGCAAGAAGAACCGAGAAGGAATGTTATTCTCATCTGCCTTCGCTCAGCATGGTTCTCACTGTTTAAGAACTATTTGTCTAATAAAATCCCAAACTTCAACTTTCTCCTAAAGAATGTGGGGTCCTAAGGTAAGCATATTTTCTAGAGAAGCAACAAAGATATCACCATATTTCATTTACTCAGTGGAACCATTAAAGAAAACACTTCCACGAAGAAAATAAGGATAAAATATTTCCCTAAACCAGGAAGTTTAGGTTAAAGGACTTTAAACAGAAAGGAACAACACAGAATAGATATAAGTAACTATAGCTTGAAGAACCATCCCTTCCAATGTTTCCTGAGCAGCCAGGCACTTCTGACAAGAAGAGATCCCTCAGGCCTACATCACCCAACCTGTGACCCTGATCCCCCTAAATGACGCTGCAAATGCAGGAAAGTGGGAGAATCGTGCAAGTGGAGTTAGTTAATCTGCACAATCTGAATACTAAGTAACTGGAGAGGAAAAAAGTTTCGAAAACACGATCACAGAGAAGAGACGTTGATCTGGAAGGAAGGGCCAGGTGAAACTGGTTTTCATTCTCAGTCTGATTTCCCCCAAACCTCCCTACATCCAGCCTGTCAACCCAGAACACAAGAAAGGCAATATAAGGGCAGAAATTATGCAAAGTAAAATGCCTAAGGACGGTGCTTCCCAAGAAAAACACTCCAGCAATTTCCTACACGGCCCCAGGTAGCAAACCCAAATGCAAACAACACGAACAACAAACCTTTGAGACACACGTAAACATCCCAGACTGAGCCCATCTTGCTCCACCTCACTCAGCACCCGAGTATCCCGACTAAGGAAAAGGTGCCCCCATTCCCCCTGGTAAGAAGCCGTCTAGCGTCTGGCCAAGGTCCAGAAGCGGCCAGAGCTGAGTTTGCCCAACTCTTACCAGATCCCGAGATCCTGAGATTCGAAGCGCAACCTTTTTTTCCCCCGCTCTTCACCCTACGCCTGCCGAAAAACAAAATCGGTTCCAAACAATGTCCCACAAGACAGCAACACTTGGGAGTCTTCGTTTACGCGCAAAGGTGGACACGCGGGAAAGGAAGCAGGTCTTAACCAGTTTCCAGCCCCCCAGTTTTGCGCACTAGGAAAGTACTTGCTGCAAACTTGAACGAGGTTTGCCCGTCTGGCCCGAGATGCTGGAGGAGGAGGGGAGTAACCCGAGCTGGGCCGGGATGCGAGCAGTTGCCGCTGCTGCAGCTGCTGCCTCCGGGACTGTGGCCGCTGGCGGGAAGGAGGGGGGCACAGTTGCTGGACACCGCGCGCTGTCCCGGGTGTGCCCGGCAGCACCTTCCCCACCAGGTTCCTGCGCCGCGATCGCTGGTCGTCCCTGCCCTGCGCGGCTTCCACCGCCTGAGGGTGACCCACGCCAATGGCCAGGTCACGAATCTTGGGGTCACCGCAGGGCTGGACCAAGGAGTGGCAGAGTTGGGACTCGTCTGCGCAGAATAGGAAAGATCCTGTCCCGACCCACGTTCAGTGCTATTCTCCTGGTCACAGACCCAAGGAGGTGTTCTAGACCCGCGGAGAGGATTCTCTCTAGAGCTGCCGGCTGGGGTGGGC
This sequence comes from Choloepus didactylus, assembly GCF_015220235.1. Classification (NCBI taxonomy): domain Eukaryota; kingdom Metazoa; phylum Chordata; class Mammalia; order Pilosa; family Megalonychidae; genus Choloepus; species Choloepus didactylus. The sequence goes on along the minus strand of NC_051319.1, from coordinate 68,719,559 downwards.
GGCGCGTCCCCAGTGGTGCCAGACGAGGGAGTGTAAATGTGAGATGGAGAAGGTGGGTGCCCAAACCATGCCAGAGTACGCGGTGCTGCAAAGTGATTGGAAAGGTGGGGAGTGATTGGAAAGGCGGAGGGTGGGGAGGGGCTAAGGGAGCCTGCTTTACGGAGGCGGGGCCGAGAGGGAACTCCCCGGACGGACCCGAAAACCCCCGTAGACCCTTTGAGAAGGCTCGTGCGCAGATTTCTTGGGGAATGGCTCCCTCTGCTGATTTACCCGGGAGACCCAATGATAGGTTGTTAACATGATAAAAAGTTTCTTTCTCCATTGAGGGGTTCCGCCAGACGTGGATACTGGAATCTGCTTCTCTTACTGACCACCTTTCTAAAGAATTCCCTGTTAAAGAATTTCCCCGCGTCTGAGTGACCCAAGGAAACACAAACCTCTGTAATTGCTGGAAGGTTCTTTCTTATGTTCAGCTGAATTCTATCTCAAAAATCTTTCAGAAAAGAAAAAAAACGCTTGTACCATTGCCAGCTGATCCGCCCCCACCAAGGCTTCTTTTTCTCATATTAGCGCGAACTCGTTCTTTTTTAGCGAGACCTCAAACATATATGCGTTCCCCAGACAGTCAGTGCCTGGCAAATAGTCTGCACTCAAAAATTATCCTAGAATAAACAGACGAATTGAATGAATGAATGAACACCAGTCTTTGGGAAGAAAGCCCAGGAAACTAAAACACTCACCATCTGCTTTCCGTAATTGTAATTAAATTTGCCGTTTCTCGAGTTTCATATGAATGGAATCATATAATATGTATTCCTTTGTGTCTGGCTTCCTTCACCCAGCATAATGTTTTTGAGATTCATCTCAGCAGTTTGTTACTTTTAATTGTTGAGTAATATGCCATCATATGGATATATCATAATTTGTTTATCCATTCAACAAATGTAAATGAACATCCGAGTTCTTTCCAGTTGGGGGTCCTTATGAATAAAACTGCTAGGAACATTCTTGTACAAGTCCTCTTGTGGATATAAGTTGTTATTTCTCTTTTTACATAGGAGTAGAATTACTGGATCTTATGCTAAGTATGTGTTTAACTATATGATAGACACTGTTGAACCGGGTGTTTGAATACCAGGCCGTTGTCAGATGTGTGTATTACAAATATATTCACCCAGTCCATGTTTGACCTTTTCACTTTCTCAGTGGTCTCTCTTACAATACTGGAAGTTATGGGTTTTTTTTTTTTTTATTTTGTTGAAGTTCATTTTATCTTTTTTTTTTTCTTTTATGATTGCACTTTTGATGTCTTATCCCAAGATCATGAAGATTTTTTTCCTATGGTTTCAGAAGTTTTAAAGTTTTAACTGTTAATGTTATAAGCCTACAGTTGTTCATACTATCCTCTCATACTCCTTTTTATTTCAGTGGGGTGGGTAGTAACATTCCTATTTTCATTATTGATTTTAGTTATTTGTATCCTCTCTTTTTTTCTTTGTCAGTTTAGCTAAAGGTTTGTCAATTTTATCGATCTTTTCAAAGAACTAACTTTTGGTTTTGTTTATTCTCTCTATTGTTTGTTTTCTATTTCATTTATCACTGCTCTAATATGTTACCTCCTTCCTTCTGCTCACTTTGGGTTTAGTTTGCTCTTCTTTTTATAGTTCTTCCAGTTTTGTGATTAGATCTCTGATTTGGAGTCTTTCTTCTCCTTCATGAAAGCAGTTAGAGCTATAAATTTCCCTCTCAGTACAGCCTTCGCTGCATCCCATAAGTTTTGGTATGTTGCATTTTCATTTGCATTCATCTCAAGATATTTCCTAATTTCACTTCTGATTTCCTCTTTAACCCATTAGTCATTTAAGATTATGCTGTTTAATTTCCACATATTTGTGAATTTCCCATTTCTCCCTGTTATTGATTTCTAGCTTCATTCCATTGTAGACAAAGAATATGCATTGCATGATTTCAATATTTTTTAATTTATTGAGACTTGTTTTGTGATGCAACATGTGGTCTATCCTGGACAATAATCCATGTGCACTTGAGAAGAATGTGTATTCTGTTTTTGTTGGACAAAGTGTTCTATATATGTCTGTTAGTCTAGATGGTTTAGAGTATCATTCAAGACTTGTACTTCCTTATTGATCTTCTGACTATCCATTATTAAGAGTGGTGTATTAAAGTCTCCTACTGTTAGTGTAGAACTGTCAATTTTTCTCTTCAAATATGTCAGCATTTGCTTCATATATCCTGGGGCTCTGCTGTTAGGTAGATATATATTTATAATTGTTATATCTTCTTGTTGAACTGTCCCTTTTCTTAGTATACAATGACTGTCCGGCGCCGCCCCGCTCGACCCCTGTTCCCCGGCCGGCGAGGGGAGAAACAAGGGATGAGAGAGAGAGAGATGCAGACCACGCAAACTGACCTGGCTGGAAGTCACGACTCGAGCCACACGGCGGTTGCGAGAGCAAGTCTTTTACTGAAGCTAGATAAGCATTCTCTGTTACAGGTTTCCACGCGGGGCAGAGTGCCTCGCGGGAGAGCAGCCTCGATGTGGCCGTCAGGTACGGCTCCTAGTGGGCTGTCTCCCCGAGGTTCGCTTGGGCAAACTCTTAAGTACTCTACTCATAACCAATGATCTAGCGCCGCGCATATGCACTCAATTGGCAGATAGGAATAGTGAGTGTGCACGTCATAAGCGGAAGCAGGATATGGGCGCCATCTTGGCTCATTCGATGGGCGGGGGGACTTTGGAGCAGGTTTACAGCGCATGCGCTATGCCCGTCCCGGGAGACGGCTCTCCACAAATGACCATCTTTGTCCCTCATAACTGTTGTTGACTTACAGTCCATTTTATCCGATATTAGTATAGCCACCCCAGCTCTCTTTTGGTTACTACTTGCATAGTATATTTTTCCATCCTTTCACCCTCAACCTACTTGTACCTTCAAAGTCTCTTACAGACTGCGTATTCTTAGGTCATGCTTTTTTATCCATTCTGACAATCGCTGCCTTTTGACTGGAGAGTTTAATTCATTTGCATTTAAGGTCATTGCCTATAATATGGGACATTCTTCTGCTATTTTGCTATTTGATCTCTGTAAATCTTATTCCTTTTTTTGTCCATCACTTCTGTTAATGCCTACTTTTATATTTATTTGATTTTTTTTGCATTGTATCATATTGAGTGCCTTCTCATTTCTATCTGGATATATTTTCCATCTGTTTTCTTTGTGATTACCATGGGGTTAAAATTTAACATCCTAAATATATAACAATCATATTTGGTTTGATACTAACCTAACTTCAATAGCATGTACATATACTTTTCCTATGCCCCTCTGTCCCCCACCATTTTTTTTTTACTTGTTACCACTTTTATCTTTGTACACTATGTATGTTCAAAAACATGGATTCATCTGTACTTTTTATGCACTTGCATTTCAGCAATTGTAGGAAGTAAGAAATGGAGTTACATATCAAACAATATAGTACAATGGTACTGGTATTTATAAATATGCAAATGATCCCCTTTATTACCGGTCTTTATTCTTTTATACCACTTTGAGCCACTGTCTAGTGTCCTTTCCTTTTAGTCTGAAGAACTCCCTTTAGCATTGCTTATAAGGCAGGTCTAGTGGTGATGAACTCCCTCACCATTTGTTTATCTGAGAATGTCTTAATCTCCCCTTCATTTTTGAAAGAGAGTCGCACCAGATATAAAGTTTTTGGCTGGCAGTTGTTTTCTTTCTGTACCTTAAGTATTTTAATCCACTGCCTCCCTGCTTCCATAGTTTCTGATGAGAAATTGGAGCTCAATCAATTGGGACAACCTTATACATCACATGCTCCTTTCTCTTGCAGCTTTCAGAACTCTCTTTTTGTCATCTGCATTCAATAGTATGATTAATATGTGTTGGGGTGTGTTTTTCTTTGTGTTTATTCTGTTTGGTGTTCTTTGGGCATCTTGGATATGCATATTCATGTCTTTTGCTAAGTTTGGGAAGTTCTCTGTCATTATTTATTTGAATATTCTTTCTTCCCCTCTCTTTTTATTCTTCTTCTGGGACTCCCATAATGGTGTGCTTGATGGTGTCTCATAGCTGTCATATGCTATTTTTGCTTTCAGTATTTCTTTTTACTTTGTGCTCCTCAGCCTGACTCATTTCAAGTGTTTTGTCTTTAAATTCACTGATTGTTTCTTCTGCCAGCTCCAATCTGCTCTTAAAACCCTCAGGCATTTTTCATTTCAGTTATTGTGGTCTTCAACTCCAGTTGTTCTGTTTGGTTCCTTTTTAAAATTTCTTTACTAACACTTTCATATTACTCATTCATTGTTTTCCTGATATCCTTTAATTCTTTCTCTGTACTTTCCTTCATGTCTTTGAGCATTTTTAAGATCATTTTTTTTTAAAGGCTTTGTTTGGTATGTCCACGTTCTCATCTTCTTCATTGGTGTTTTCTGTATTTTTATATTCTTCCTTTGGACAGGCCGTCATTTTCTGTTTCTTTGTTTGTCTTGTACTGTTTCATTGCACACAGTGCATTTTAATATTTTAAAATGTTAACTCTGGGATTTATTTCCTGAGATGTCTGTTTCTTAGTTTCTTAACCACCTGGTGACAAAACAGATTTTCTTGAGCTTCAGCCCTCCTATCAGGAAGATGTGCCCAAGGCAAATGCAGTGTGCAGGGTTTTCTCTGTCTTTCTGGGCCTCTGTCTTGTCCTGGGCTTTTGCTTTTTAGTTGTTTTGGAATTCCCCTATTTACAGGAGTTTGATTGTCCCCTCTGTTTCACAGAAGACAGACTCCTTCTCTCGGATGTTTGAATCCAGCATGCCTTTGACCTAGGCTATCTGCTTCTGTAGATTTTTACATTCTTTTTGTTGTATAAAATTTGCCTGAAGAGCAAATTCTGGGAGAAATGCACACCAGAGACCCCTTTCCAAGTCAATCTTTCTCAGTCAAAACAGGGCCAGGGGCCCACAAAGAGGGTGCAGACTGGCTCCAAAGTGCCCCAGGGGTGGGGATCAGTAAAGTCGCCAAGAACTTTTCCAGTGACTCCCCCAAAGCTGAGCTTTCCTGATAAATGCATCCATTTAACTAACTATCCCTTACAGCCCTGAGGAAGCATCACATCTTTAAGTCTCGACTGTTACAGCCCCAGTCCAGGGTGGGTTGGAACAATGACTGCCACCACCTTTGACCAAGTGGTTGAAACAATAGCTGCCCTCAGAATCAGGCCTCCAGTGATCTAAATTTTCTAACCAAAAGCCATGATCAGTGATCAGCTGTGCCTACACTTTTTCTTGGGGAAGAGAATTTTTACATCCCTTTCTGTCACCAGCAGCTAGCCAGGGGCTGAACTCCAGCAGCCTAATGCAAGAATAGGGGGATGGGCAGCAATAACCACAGTGCAGAGAGAGCAATTTACTGTTCTTTACCAAAATTTATCAGCCTTTTCCTCTGGCTCTTCCCTGGATGCTGTACAGTGTTCTTCTGGCCTCCAGAGTTTCAAAATAGTTGTTTCAGATAGTTCCTGCCGGTTTAATAGTTGCTTTTGTGGAAGGAGTGAGTCCTGGAACTCCCTACTCTGCCATCTTTCCACAATCTTCTCAGTGGCATATGTTTTTCCATCCTTTAACTTTTAATGCACCCTGAATGGTTACATTTAAAGTTTATTTCTTGTAAACAGCATATTGATGATATTGCTTTTTATCCAGTTGCACAATCTTTGTTAATCAGTGCATTCACCATTTGTATTTAATGTCATTATTGACATACTTGAGTTAAATCCATCATCTTGCTATTTGTTTTCTATTTGTCCTTTCTGTTCTTTGTACCTTTTTTTTTCCTATTCTTCTGCCTGCTTTGGTCTTATTGAATTTTTTATGATCCCATTGTATCTACAATTGGCTTACAAGTTATACTTTTGTTTAACATTTTTTAGTTGTTGTTCTAGGACTCAGAATTTGCATCTTTAATCTATTTTTTAACACTTTAAATCTATATTTTAACACTTTATGCATAATGTAAGGCCCTTAAAATATTTCCATTCCCCACTTCCTCCATCCTTTCTGATATTGTTATCGTATATTTTACCTCTATTTCTGTTAAAAGCCCACTGTAATGGTTTTGGAAACTGTCAATTGACTAAGCTGAACAACATTTCTAAAAATTCCTTTCATGTATGTTTCTGGTTAGGATGGACCACAGGAAAGATTCTTGTACAAGATTCAGAAAATGGAAGTAAAGCAGCAGCCATTTTTAGTTCACACACATTGTTGCTTATCTGCTGACTCATCTTGTCATCCTAGGATGGCACCCATCCCCACAACTGCTCACTTTCTTCTGGATCCTCCTTCAGCTTCTCTGACTCCTAGGCCATGTATTTAGACTTAGCACTGTGATGGAGGGCTCAACTTCTACAGGACACTCATACCATCAATGCCAGAGATAATGTGTGTTCACAGATTTCAGCTCACTGTTTTGGATTCTAGCTTTTTCTTACTCTTCCAAGCCTCACCTCCATCCTCCTTTCTCAATGGCCTGCCAAGTGGACTTCAAGCTCCAGCATCAGGCATGAAGAAAATAACTTTACAGAGACTGTTTAACCAGCTTCAACAAGTATACAAGGTCAAGTCTCTTTAACAAATATATTTATATCTCCTAGTGGTTCTGCTTCTTAATTGAACTCTGACTGACACACCACAATCCATTGACTATTTTTGCTTAAACAGTCAATTATCTTTTAAATACATTAAGAAATTAAGGAAGAAAATATTTTATATTTACCTAAATATTTCCCTTTTTGGGAAATTTTCATTCCTTTAGTAGATCGAAAGGCTCTGTAATATCGTCAATATTTATTATAGTTGGATCAGTTGGTGATGAATTTTTACTTGATATAAATTCCACATTGGCAGTTTATTCCTTTCAACATTTTATTGTTGCCATTCTATTGTCTCCTGGGTTGCAGGTTTTTGATAAATTTTCTGATGGTCTCATCTTTCTTCTTTTGTATGTGCTATTTCTGTTGTACCATTACTGCTTATAACATTACTCTGTCATTAGTTTTTAGCAATTTGATTATACTGTATTTCTGCATGGTTTTCTTAATGTTTATCCTGCTTAGAATTTGTTGAGCTTCTTGTATCTGTGGCTTTATAATTTTCACCATTTTTTTTTAAATGTTGACCATTATTTCTTTAAACATTTTCTATACCCTCCCTTATCACTTGCTCCTAGGACTCCAATTACACATGTTAACTGCTTAGATCATGGAAACTCTGTTATTGTTTTCTATCTTATCTCTCTGGGCCTCCTATGGGACATTTTATATTGCTATGTCTTGAAGTTCATTAATCATCTCTTACCCAGAGTGTAATCTGCTCTTAAGCCCATCTAGTGATTTTTTTTTTCATTTCAGGTATTGTATTTTTTATTTCTAGAATTTCATTTGGTTCTTTTTTATATCTTCCATTTCTCATTATATCCTATTGTGTTTTTACCTTTAGATATGTTAACATATTTATATGTTTTAAAACTCTGGTCTATTAATTCAATAGTCTGTGTAATTTCTGGGTCTGTTTCTATTTGCTGATATTTTTTTTCCTGGATATGGGCCACATTTTCCTGGTTCATATTATGCTTAGTAATTTTTGGTTGGATGCTGGAAAGTGTTGAATTGTATTGTCTTCCTTTAAAGACTGTTGTACTTTGTTATGGCAAAGAGTGAATCATCTTAATTCTTTCTAGACTTGTTTTTACTCTTATTTTATAGTGGGTTTAGGGTACCTTTTATTCTAAGGCTAATTTATTTCTGTATATGCCAGTTATCAATTTATTGCCTCTTAGCTGCAAATTCCCTTCAATATATGTTGTGCCATAAAGGACAGAACTCCTTTACACATCTCTTTACAGTAAGCATGATGTTAAGCTTTCTTGGTATAGGAACTCTAGAGGGACATTGCGTGAGGTAAAGATTCTCCTACTGTTTCCTTCTGCTTCATGGTGGGTTATCAGTGTTTGGAAGATGACATCCAGTGGTTCTCTGCTCCAGTTATGTGCCCAGGATTTCATGGGACATTTTTTCAATTACTTATAAATCCAAATGTGTTATCATTCTTTCAATTTACCAGAATGGTAATATTTCCAACAAAGGAAATTGAACCAGTCTAGCAAGTCTGCCTCTTAGCCTACAACATTGACTTTTTATACTCATGATTTAATTTCCTTAATGCTCTCAAACCATGTTTTTAAATCTGTGATTTAAATGCTTAGTTATAACAATAGACCAAAGTTCACAGAATTTAACTCCTTCCTATGAAATAACATGATTTGGGGTTGGTGTAGAAAATTGTAACTAATAAATATAATAGAAGCTTAACATTCTTGAGTTCATTCAATCCTAACAACAAGAGGCATGTATCATTATTTTTATTTTATAGATAAGGAAATGAAGTTTCAAGGAGATCAATCAACTTGCCCATGATCTTATAGGTAGTAGGTAGCAGAGGCAGGGCTGGTCCCAGGACTGACTCCAAAGCCCATGCTTTCAGCTACTTCAGCTACCTTGTGGTACAATTACCTATTCTGGTCTTGTTATAACCCTCCATTGTTCTTCAGATTTCACAAGTGTGCTGTGTTCAATCACTTTTTTCCCATGGACCTTGAAAATCAGCTTGGTAGAGTTTGATTTATCTTATCTTTTGCTCAGGAGTTGTGCTGGTTTGAATCTGTTATGTACCCCATAAAAGACTGTGTTCTTTTAATCCACTCTTGTGGGAGCAAACCTATTGTGGGTGGAATCTTTTGATTGGGTTATTTCCATGCAGATGTGATCCCACCCATTCAAGGTGGGTCTTAATTTGTTTACAGGAGTTCTTAAGAGAGCTCAGAGCTTACACAGATCCAGATTCTTGGAGATGCAGACAGAAAGACATTTGGAGTTTGCCCTGGAAAAGCTTAGTGAGAACACCCAGACATGTAAAGAGAAGGCCACTGGAATCAGAAGCTGAAAGCAATGCAACCCAGGAGCAAAAGACCAGCAGACACCAGCCATGTACCTTCCCAGCTGACAGAGGTGTTCTGGACATCATCGGGTTTCTTCAGTAAAGATATCCTCTTGTTGATGCCTTAATTGGGATATTTTCATGGCTTAGAACTGTAAATTTGTGAACCAATAAACCCCCATTGTAAAAGCCAATCCATTTCTCTTATTTTGCATTCCAGCAGCTTTACCAAACCAGAACAGGAGCCTTAGCAGATCCTGGGTAAACAAAGTTTCATCTCTCCCCACTACACAAATACAGGCAATATTGGACTAGGTAAGTCAGGCCAGGAAAGCACATCCTTTAGGAGTGGAATTGAAGGCTTTTTGGGCATCTTTACCTGACCCAGGAAAAGGTCAAATCTCTTTAACAAATATACTTATATCTCCTAGTAGTTCTGCTTCTTAATTGAACCCTGACTGACACAACCACAGTCCTGGGCAGGCCAGGAAAGCACACCCTTTAGGAGTGGAATTAAAGACTTTTTGGGCATCTTTACCCGACCCTTTTTCTGGGACTCTGTGGAATTGGTGTGTGCCCTTGTGGGTCCCTGGCCCAGCCATGCTTGGGTAATAGTGATGAACCAACCAAGGGTCAAAGAAGAGCATTAAAACAAACCCAATCAACAACAAAACTGACTGTGCCAGTTTGAATGTATTATATCCCCCAAAATGCCATGTTCTTTTAATCCAATCTGGTGGGGGCAGATGTGTTAGTGTTGATTAAGTTGGAACCTATGGATTGAGTGTCTCTCTGGAGATATGACTCAATCAACTGTAGGTGAGACCTTTGATTAGAAAATTTCCATGGTGGTGTTACTCCACCCATTCAGGATAGGTCCTAATTAAACAACTGGAGTCCTAAAATAGAGTTCACAGACAGAAGGAGCTCAGAGCACCTGAGAGTGACATTTTGGAAAGCAGCTGAGAGAGATATTTTGGAGGCAGCCATTGAAAGCAGACTTTTGCTGACACTTTGGAGATGCTATCTCAGAGTTTGCTCTGGAGAAGCTAAGAGAGGACAAAATACCCCAAGAGCAGCATTTTGAAGAATGCACAGTAGCTGAGAGAGGAGTTGGAACACAACCCGGGATCAGCAGACACCAGCCACATGACTCCCCAGCTAACAGAGATTTTCTGGATGCCATTGGCCTTCCTTTGGTGAAGGTATATTCATGTTGATACCTTAATTTGGATATTTTCATGGCCTTCATACTGTAAATTTCTAACCAAATAAACCCCCTTTACAAAAGCCAATCCATTTCTGGTATTTTGCATAATGGCAACATTAGTAAACTGGAACACCAACCTTCAGTATAAACTCACCAAGATAATCCAAATGCCAAGACATTAGCAGAAAACAAAAAGCAATATTAAGAAACAGGAAGATATGGTCCAGTCAAAGGAGCAAATAAAAAGTCAGAGGAAATATAGAATCTGGAACAACTAATCAAAGAGATTCAAACAAATCTTCTAAACTAATTCAAGAGATGGCTAAAGAGATAAAGGATATTAAGAAGACACTGGGTGTGTATAAAGAATTTGGAAGCATGTAAAGAAAAATAGCAGATCTTATTGGAATGAAAATCACAATAGATGAAATTAAAAATACACTGGAGGCATTCAACAGCAGATTGGAAAAGGCAGAAGAAATGATCAGCAAGCTAGAAGACAGAGCATCCAAGTTCAAACAGATAAAAGAATATAGAGAAAAGAACAGGAAAAATTGATCAGAGTCTCAGGGAGCTAACTGACAATAGGAAGTGTACAAATATTCACATCATGGGTGTCCCAGAAGAAGAGAAGGGAAAAGAGGCAGAAGGAATATTGAAGGAAATAATGAATGAGAACTTTGATGTCCATGTCCAAGAAGTGCAATGTACTAAAACCTGATAAACCTACTCCAAGATACATACTAATCAGAATGGCAAAATCCAAAGATAGAGAACTCTGAAAGCAGCAAGAGAAAAGTGATTCATTACATATAAAGGATGACCAATAAGACTGTTTTGATTTTTCATCAGAAATCATGGAGGCAAGAGGCAGTGATGTGATATATTCAAGATACTGAAAGAGAAAAACTGGCAGCCAAGAATTTTCTATCTGGCAAAACTGTCCCTCAAAAATGGCAGAGAAAAAAATGAAACAAAAAAAAAATGAGGGCGAGTTTAAGATATTCACAGATAAGCAGAAGCTGAGATAGTTAATTAACAAGAGACCTGCCTTACAAGAAATATTAAAGGGAGTCCTACAGGATGAAAGGAAAAGACAGGAGAGAGAGGCTTAGAGGAGAGTGAAGAGTAAAAGTAAAGGTAACTAAAAGGGCATAAGGAGAGACAAAAATAAGATATGACATATAAAAGCCAAAGGATAAAATGGTTCAAATAAGTACTGCCATTACAGTAATGGTTCAAGTAAGTACTGCCATTACAGTAATAACATTGAATTTTAATGGATTAAACTCCCCAGTCAAAAGACACAGACTGGCAGAATGGATAAAAAAAAAAAGTATGAGACATCTGTATGATGTCTATGAAAGACTCACCTTAGATCCAAGGATACAAATAGGTTGAAAGTGAAAGGATTGAAAAAGATATTCCACACCGGCAGTATATTAAAAAAATCTAGGGTAGATATACTAATATCAGACAAAATAAATTTTAAGTGCAAAGCTGTTACAAGAGACAAAGAAGAACATTATATGTTAATAAAAGGGAAAAGCCACCAAGAAGAAATAATCATAAATATATATGCACCTAACCAGGGTGCCCCAAAATACATGAGGCAAACACCAGCAAAACTGAAGGGAGAAACAGATGTATCCACAATAATATTTGGAGACTTCAATACACCACTCACATCAATAGATAGAACATCTAGACAGAGAATCAACAAGGAAACAGAGAACTTGAATAATCTAATAAATGAACTATGCCTAACAGACAAATACAGAACATTGCATCTCAAAACAGCAGATATACATTCTTCTCAAGTGCTCAAGAATATTCTACAGGATAGACCACAGGTTGGGTCACAAAACAATCTTAATAAAATTTTAAAAGACTGAAATTATACTAAACACTCTCTCTGAGTGAAATGCAATGAACTGGAAACCAACAACAGGCAGTGGACTGGAAAATGCACAAATTTATGAAGGTTAAACAACACACTCTAAAACAATCAGTAAACCAAAGAAGAAATTGCAAGAGAAATCAGTAAATCTTGCCAGACAAATGAAAATGAGAACATAAGGTATCAAAACTTATGGGATACAGCAAAGGCAGTGCTGAGAGGGAAATCTATAGCTCTAAATGCCTACATTAAAAAAGAAAGACAGTGCTAAAATCAAAGAGCATATACAAGCCTGGAGGAACTATAAAAAGAATGGCATACTAATTCCAAACAAGCAGAAAGAAATAACAAACATTAGAGCAGAAATTAATGAAATTGAGAACAACAACAAGAAACAATAGAGATAATCCAAAAAACCATAAGTTTGTTCTTTGAGAAGATCAACAGAATTGACAACCCCTTAGCTAGGCTGACAAAGAAAAAAAAAGAGAGAAGATGCAAATAAATAAAATCAGTAATGGGGGGGGCATTACTACTGACTCCACAAAAATAAAAAAGATCATAAGAGGATAATATGAACAACTATACCTCAATAGACTAGACAACTTAGATGAAATGGACAATTTTCTAGTAGCACACAAACAAACTACACTGACTCCAGAAGAAATAGAAGATCTCAAGAAACCAACTACAAGTAAAGAGATCGAAACATACATCAAAACCTACCAACAAAGTAAAGCCCAGAACCAGAGAGCTCCACAGGTGGTTTCTACCAATCATTCCAAGAAGATTTAATAGCAGTCCTGCTCAAACTCTTCCAGAAAGTTGAAGAGGATGGAATGCTACCTAACTCATTCTACGAAGCTAATATCACCCTAATGCCAAAACCAGATAAAGATACTATAAGAAAGGAAAACTATAGATGAATCTCTCTAATGAATATCGATGCAAAAATCCTCATCAAAATACTTGCAAATGGAATTCAACAGCACATTAAAAGAATTATAGAACATGATTAAGTGGGTTTTAACCCAAGTATGCAAGGGTGGTTCAACACAAGAAAATCAATTAATAAATTGAAGAAAAAGAACGACTTGACCATCTTGATTGATACAGAAAAGGCATTTGACAAAATTCAACATCCTTCTTGATAAAAACACTTCAAAAAACAGGAATAGAAGGAAACTTTCTCAAGGTGATAAAGGGCATATATGAAAAATGTACAGCTACCATTGTAATCAGTGGTTAAGACTGAAAGACTGAAAGCTTTCCCATTGAGATTGGGAACAAAACAAGGATGCCCACTGTCACCACTGTTATTAAACATTATGCTAGAAGTTCTAGCTAGAGCAATTAGTCAAGAAAAAGAACTAAAAGGCATCCAAATTGGAAAGGAAGAAATAAAACTTTCACTATTTTCATATATGATTCTATGTCTAGAAAGTTCCAAAAAATCTACAAGGCTACCAAACCTAATAAGTGAGTTCAGCACAGTGGCAGGATACAAAATTAAAATGCAAAATTCAGTAGTGTTTCTATATACTAGGAATAAGCAATCTGAGGAGGAAATCAGTAAAAAAAATTCCATTCACAATAGCAACTAAAAGAAACAAATATCAGGGAATACACTTAACCAAGGATGTAAAGGACCTATACACAGCAAACTACAAAGCATTGCTAAAGGAAATCAAATAAGACCTAAATAAATGGAAGGACATTCCATGTTCATGGATTGGAAAACCAAATATTGTTAAGATGTCAATTCTACCCAAATTTATTTAAGATTCCATGCAATAGCAGTCAAAATTCCAACAGTCTACTTTGCAGAATTGGAAAAACCAACCACCAAATTTATTTGGAAGAGTAAGGGGCCTTGAATAGCCAAAATCATCTTGAAAAACAAAAGTGAAGTTGGCAGACACTCACCCCCTGCTTTAAAGCATATTACATAGCTACAATGATTAAAAAAAAAAACAGCATGGGATTGGCCTGCAGATAGAAATATTGTAGAATTGAATTGAGAGTTCATACATAGATGCTCACATCTATGGTCAATTGATTTTTTATGCAATTTTATTGAGATATATTCACATGCCAGGTACTCATCCAAGGTGTACAATGATTCACAGTATCATCATATAGTTTTCAATTCACCACAATTAATTTTAAACATTTTCATTGCTCCAAAAAATAAAAATAAGATTAAGAATAAAAATAAAATATAAAAAAAGAACACCCCAAACATCCCATATCGCTTTTCTCCTCCCCCCCCATTTTTACTTTATTTATTGTCTTTGTTTTCATACTCATCTGTCCATACACTGGATAAAGGGAGTGTCAGTCACAGGGTTTTCACAATTACACAGTCACACCTTAAGAGCTGTATAGTTATACAATCATCTTCAAGAATCAAGCCTACTGGATTACAGTTCAATAGTTTCAGGTATTTCCTTCTAGCTATTTCAATACACTAGAAACTACAATGGGTTATCTATAATGCATAGGAATAACCTCCAGAATTACCTCTTGACTCTATTTGAAATCTGTCAGCCACTGAAATTCTACTTTGTTTCATTTCTCTTCCCTCTTTTGGTCCAAGAAGGCTTTCTCAATCCCACAATGCCAGGGCCAGGCTTATCCCCAGAGTCATGTCCCACATTGCCAGGGAGACCTACACCCTGGAAGTCATGTCCCATGTAGAGGGGAGGGCAGTGAGTTTACCTGCAGAGTTGGCTTAGAGAAAGACCATATCTGAGCAACGAAAGAGGTTCTCTGGGGGTGACTCAGGCATAATTATAGGTAGGATTACCTTCTCCTTTGCAGGAATAAGTTTCATAAGGGCAAGCCCCGAGATTGAGGGCTTGGTCTATTAAATTGGTAATACCCAATTCTTGCAAAAATATCAGGAATTCCCCAGGTGGGGAAGTTTAGTATTTCCACATTTTCCCCCAGTCCCTTAAGGGGACTTTGCAAATACTTTTTTTATTCTCTGCCCAAATTACTCTGGAATGTATCAGGGCAACACACTAACCTGTACAAACCAACATGATCTTACTGCCTATTCAAGTTTCCATGTAATTATGGTGTTTGAATAAACTGACTATACAAGTTAAATTAGATAGTGTGCTCCACAAAATATAAATTTTGCACCAAATAAACATCTCTTCCTTTGGTCTCACACAGAAGTTGAAGTTATAAAACACAGTCAATATCTTCCTTTACCCTTTAGTATGATTTGCATTAGTCCTAACCAGAGCAGCTTCATTCATAGCTCTAATTGAAGTCTGATCTCTTTTTCAGCTTTTTTAACAGTTGCTTTATGGGGTAATACTGACTTTCATAGCTGCATAACTTTAACTCTGAGTCTTGGGTGTCACACAGATAGCCAAAGTTTCAAGGAATGACTAGATTATACACAAAGAGCCCAGCATCTCAGAATTTAGAAATAACCGTAACAACTGAGGAATAGATGTTACTGCTGTAAGAGCTTACAATCTAGGAACCTTTACAATAAGCCTTCCCCTGATAACCTATGCTCTCAAATTCAATTCTCAGAGTTTGCACATTATATTTATCCATATTAGTGTGATGTTATAATATTCATCTTTTAACTACTGGCTTGTTTCTCTCAACATACTGTCCTCAAGGTTCATTCATCTAGCTGCATGTCTCACAACTTCTTTCCTTCTTGAAGCCACTCAATATTCCATTGTATACATATACCACAGTTCACCCTTCCATTCCTCAGTCAGTGTACCCTTAGGCCACTTCCACCCATTGCAAATCAAGAACACTGCCACCAAAAACACCAGTATGCAAATATCCATCCGTGTCCCTGTTTTGAGTTCTTTCAAGTATATACCTAACAATGGAATTGCAGGATCATATGGTAACCCTATATGTGGCCTTCTGTGGAACCACCACACTGCCCTCCAGATGGGGTTCACCAGTCTGCTTTCCTACCAGCAGTGAATAGGTAATCCTTCTCTCCACATTTTTTCCAGAACTTGTATTTTTCTGTTTATTTTTTAAACAGATTTATTCAAACACCATACAATCAATCCTAAGTAAGCAATCAATGGTTCCTTGTATAATCACATAGTTATGCATTCACCACCACAATCTATATGAGAACATTTCCATTTGTTCCACAAATAAAGAAGATGAGGAAAAATGAAGAATAAAAAATACAAAAATAAATAAAATATAAAGGAGAGACAACAATAACACCAAGAATTCCATACCTCTCCCTTATATCCCCCTTATTGGTATTTGGCCTTTGTATATTGCCTTTGTTACATTTCATGGAAGTATATTATAATGTTGCTGTTAACTATAGGCTCAATTTGCATTGATTATATTTTTCCATATACCATCCCATTTTTAACACCTTGCAATATTGACATTCTGTTATCCTTCATGTAAAAGCATTCTTATATTTGTATATTCAATCACCATCATTGTCCACTCTAGTTTTTGCTAAGTTTTACAGTCCCAGTCCTTATCTTCTATCTTTTCTTCTGGTGTCATACATGACCCTAGCCTTCCTCTTCCAGCCATACTCACACTCAGCTTTGTTCAGTGCACTTGCAATATTGTGCTACCATCTACCATTTTGTCTTTTAGATTTTATATATCTTATTCCTTCTCTCTCTCTCTCTCTCTCTCTCTGTCTCCCCCCTTATTAATATTCATTTCTACACTCTTCTCCAAAGCTCTCTCTCCTGTGTTTTCCTGTCTGCCCATAATGCTCCCTTTAGTATTTCTTGTAGAGCAGATCTCTTGTTCACAAACTCTCTCAGTGCCTGTTTGTCTGAAAATATTTTAAATTCTCACTCATTTTTGAAGGACAGTTTTGCCAGATATAGAATTCTTGGTTGGCAGTTTTTCTCTTTCAGAATTTTAAATATATCATAGCACTGCCTTCTCTCCTCCATGGTTTCTGCCAATTTGCACATTGTCTTATCAAGCTTCCCTTGTATGTAATGGATCGCTTTTCTCTTGCTACTTTTGGAATTCTCTATCTTTGACATTTGACAATCTGATTATTAAGTGTCTTGGAGTAGGTCTATTGGGGTCTATACTGTTTGGGATATACTGTGCTTCTTGGATCTGTAATTTTATCTTTCATAAAAGATGGGAAATTTTCAGTGATTACTTCCTGCATTATTCTTTGTGTCCCCTTCATCTTTGTGTCTCCTTCTGGAACACCCATGACATATATTTTCATGCACTTCATTTTGTCCTTCAATTATCTGAGACTCTGCTCATATTTTCCCTGTCTTTTCCCTATCTGTTCTTTTGTGTGTAGGATTTCAGATGTCCTTTCCTCTAGTTCATGAATCCTTTCTTCTTCCTCTTCAAATCTGTTGTCATATGTCTCTATTGTGTTTTTCATCTTTTCTATTGTGCCTTTCATGCTCATATGTTCTGCCAATTGTTTTTTCAAACTTTCAACTTCTTCCTTATGTTTGCTCAATGTCTTCTTTATATCCTTCATCTCTTTTGACATATCTTCCCTCAACTTGTTGAACTGATTTTTTAAATGATTAGAATATTTGTTTGAACATCTTTAATTAGTTGTTTCAACTTCTGTTTCTTGTTCAAAGTGTTAGTTTGTTCCTTTGACTGGGTCATAGCCTCACTTTTCCCATGTGACTCATAAATTTTTGTTGGTGACTAGGCATTTGGTTTTCTTGATTAGTTTATTCTAGAGGTCATTTTCACTCTTACCTAAGTTTTCCTTGTTGGTTGGATTTGTTCTCTATCTGTTCTTTGGCATTCAGTTCAACTAATTCTAGACCTCTAGCATAGCTTCTGTTTAACTGATCAGAATTTTTCAGCTTTTGTTATTCTGGTTATTGCCCTGCCTATATGGAACTTTTTTTTAGGAGGGCCTACCTGGATATGATTGACCCCAATCAGATTTTCCAAGACCAGAAAAGCCCAGATCTCAAGAGGAGGGTGTAGTCAGTATCAAGTTTCCCTGAGGATGAGGCCCAAAAGCTTGTCAGCCTTTCCTGTGAGTCTCTGAGACTCTGTGCTTTCCCTATCCTGCCCAGCAGGTGGTGATTGTCAGCCCACAGCTCTCTGCTGGTGTAGAGACCCTGTCCTGGCCAGGGGCATGGTTGAGACCAAGAATGAGGCAGAAGTCATGCTTAAGCTGATTCTGATTTTTTTCCAGCCCCTTGGGTCTGAATTCACTGAAAGACAGCCACCACTTGAGCTGGGCCCTGCCCCCCCCACCCTTTTGTGGGGGAAGATATGCCCTTTAGGGAATTATCTTCTTCATTTGACTCCTTACTTTGTCTCTCAGACCTATCTTAACTCCACCCTTGCCTGTGTCAGTGCTGACAATTGAAAATGCCTGAGGCTTTCTCTAATGAGCTACTTAGATTAGCTTAAAAAAAGAGGGAAAAAGGAATCCCCTTTTCAGATCCAGTCCCCAGCCCCCAAATTTTGCCAGTCAAGAGTTAGAGTTGGTACCCGGCTCTATGTCCCCCTTTTCTTGAGGCACCACCCTTTTCCAGTATTCTGAGCTCAGCCAACTCCAAAAGCCTCTGTATTTATTTATTTATTTATTTGTTTGTTTATTTATTTATTTTCCAACAACTCCACTCCTCTCTGCCAAGAGAGACTGCAGGGTCCATTTCCTGCTTGCTCTGGGTTTATCTGTACTCATAGCTTGTATTCAGTAGTCCAAATTTGTTAATTAAAACTGCAATTGGAGCTTGGTTGAGCTACCTTCCCTTGATCCTAATAGAGACTGCTTCTTTTTTCCACAGGGATGTGTTCCAACTCTGCCTATCATGTCAGTGGGGGAGAGGCAACAGCTCCACAGTTTGGGGGCTTTACTTACTATTTTATGCTGAAGTCTTGGCCCTTTCACCCATTTCAGACTAATGTATGATGTGTGTCTGGTCATGGATGTCCCTATGTTGCTATCTTGCCCCACCCCCTGGTCAACTGATTTTTTTGCAAGGCTTCCAAGTCCACCCAACTGGGACAGAGCAGTCTCTTCAACAAATGGTTCTGGGAGAACTGGATACCCATATCTAAAAGCATGAAAGAGCACCCTTATCTCACATCTTATACAAAAATTAACTCAGAATGGATTAAAGACCTAAATATAAAAGCCAAAACCATAAAACTCCTAGAAAAAAAAATTTAGGGAAGCATCTTCAAGATCTTGTGGTGGAGGTAGTTTCTTAGACCTTACACCCAAAGCCGAAGCAAT
Organism: Choloepus didactylus; assembly: GCF_015220235.1. Taxonomy (NCBI): domain Eukaryota; kingdom Metazoa; phylum Chordata; class Mammalia; order Pilosa; family Megalonychidae; genus Choloepus; species Choloepus didactylus. The sequence continues at coordinate 68,700,193 of NC_051319.1, read as the reverse complement.
GAAAGAACAAATAGATAAATGGGACCTCCTCAAAACTGAATACTTCTGTGCTTCAAAGGACTTTGTCAAGAGGGTGAAAAGGCAGCCTATCCAATGGGAGAAAATATTTGGAAACCACATATCCAATAAGGGTTTAATATGCAGGATATATAAAGATATCCTAAAACTCAATGATAAAAAGACAGACAACCCAAATAAAATTGGGCAAAAGACATAAATCAACATTTTTCCCAAGAGGATATACAAATCACTAAAAAGCACATGAAAAGGTGCTTAACACCACAAGCTATTAGAGAAATGCAAATCAAAACTACAATGAGCTATCATTTCACACCTACTAGAATGGCCACTATTAAAAAAACAGAAAACTGCAAGTGTTGGAGAGGATGTGGAGAAAGAGGAACACTAATTCACTGCTGATGGGAATGTAAAATGATGCAGCTGCTGTGGAAGTCATCTGGTAGTTCCTGAGGAAGCTAAGTATAGAACAACCACATGATCTGGCAATCCCACTACTAGGTATATACTCAGAAGAACTGAAAGCAGGGATGCAAACAGACAATTGCATACCAATGTACATAGCAGCATTATTCACAATTACCAAAATATGGAAATAACCCAAGTGTCCATCAACTGGTGAATGAATAAACAAATTGTGATATATACATACAATGGAACATAATGCATCTGTATGAAAAAAAATGAACCCATGAAGCATGTGACTCCATGGATGGACTTTGAAGACATCATGTTGGTGAAATAAGTCAGACACAAAAAGACAAGTATTGTATGTCCTCACTAATATGACCTAAATATAACTAGCAAACTCATGCTGTTAAGATCTAGAACATAGGTCACCAGAAGATAGAATGAGGGCAAAGAATGTGGAGCTGGTGCTTAATTTGTGCAGAATATGTATTAAGGTTTTTTGGAAATGGATAGAGGTGATGGTAGCAAATTACAGTGAGTGTAATTAACAGAGATGACATATGGATGCAATTGTGGTTGAAAGAGAAAGGTTATGGTCGTTATATCATCAGAAGGAAAGCCAGAGGATGAAACATAGGTCTGTATAACATAGTGAATCCTCTTTAGGGTGAAAATGTTCTGGATTTGATTGTGGTGATGAATGCAAAATTCTGTGAATATACTAGAAGGCATTGCTATGTATACTTTAGATGGATTGTATGGCATGTGAATTTATGTCAATAAAACTGCCTTAAAAAAAGTTAGGGGCATCTATTTCTCTTTTGTGTAAGAGTCTCAATAGATGTGAGGCATACCAGACGTCCTTGAAGAGAGAGGCAACAGTGGGATCCCAAATTCAGCAGGATATTTCCCCTAGCTCAATATGTTTAAGGTGTTTTTTTTCTTTTATGGTGACCTACAGTAAGAAGTACATTTTTCATCATGATCAAATTCATATCTTCATATGTATATAATTAAAACAACTTTCATGAAATAGTACTTACCCTTACCGTGTGTAATACCCTTGGATGTTTTCTATTCCTGTGCTTCTCAAACTTTAATGTGCATGTTAATCAGCTAGAAATTATTTAATATGAGAGTCTGATTCACTGTATCTGGGTTGGGGCCTGAAAGTCTGCATCTTAACAAATTTCCAGGTGGATGCTTCTGTTTCTCCTACTGCACTTTAGGTAGCATAATTCTATTCCATTTCAGTTTTTTAAAAATGCTGATTGTGACCCACTACATTACTTTTACAATTCCCTAATGTATCTGGATTGGCAGTCTGAAAAGGCACTGCAGATGTATTTTCTGTGTAAAAGCTATGCTTGGGGCAGCTCTTGAGCTGACGGCATATTCTCCTAAGATGTTCTTGTAAAAATAGATTTCCTGTGGAGTAGTAGCATGCTTTGAGATGCTTTAACAGGAAACAGGCTTCATCTTGCATATACTAAGACCAGAAAATGATTAAAGTAAAAAGAAGAATATCTTCCTGGCTGCTTTTTAAAATTCCAACATTTGACTCAAATGAATAAATCGATTCCAATTTGGAATAAATAAATCTCAGCATTCTGTATAATGAGGACCCTCATGACTCTGTATGAAGAAAATTACAGAAGATGACCGAAGGTGACTGTGCCAGTGACATGTGTATCCAAAAAAAGCCAACATTTTCTGTGGTGTGATTTCTTTTTTGTCTGCAATATAGATGCCTACCATGTCAGTTAGGAGTCTTGTTTTCAAGTAACAGAAGCCAATTACAACTAACTGAATAAAAATAAAACTGAGGGAGATTATTGAAGGACTCCAGAAGAGCTGAGCAGCTGTGAGGCCAAAGTTGAAAATGAGAAGAAACCCCTCTGGAGAGCTGGGAAGGAGGAATCAAAGCCTGGTCAGGCTGTGCCCGCTGAGATTAATGAACTTGAACCATTTCCTTCTTTAGTCCTCACATCATGTGCTCAAGATCAAAGTCACGAGAAAGCACCCATTCAGCTGAACTTAGATTCTGCTTTCCCTCCTGGCTGTCCTGGGACAACAGGAAGTATTTGGCTCTTCAAACGGCCATGGGGGCAGGTGCTGATATACCATCCCTCCAAGCACACAGAAAACTGATGAGATGAAATGTCCCAAAAGTAAATCAGGGTACCATTGGGAAGAGGAAATGGATGCTGGGCTTCCAGTAAACTATACAGGACAAAGCACTGTGAATCACTCTGAGCTCTTACTGCAAGTATAATAGGATAATGAATGGGATTTTCCAGTTATTTGGGAATTGTGGCTGTAGTCTCAGAGCCAAGGACAGTGGATGCTAATTGTCCCACATTCTAAATACAACCCTTGCAGAGCTGAATAAGAGGCAACAGAAAACCAACTCTGATACCACCAATAAGCAGGCCTCTCCCCACAACTCACACTACTTTAGCCCCTATAGGAAGAAACTACAGAGCTGCAGAAGAGTTGTCAGAATTTCTGCAACATGGGAGTCATCACACAAGAAAAGTGGCATGGCTTTTACCCTTCTCCATATTAGAGGGAAAGGGGATATTTCTTCCTTCTCTTAGACATGACAAGTTAAGATGGGGAGTGTGGTGGTTGGAGCTGTATGTACCCCAGAAAAACATGTTCTTAAACTTATTGTTTTCCTGTGGGTATGAATAGGACCTTTTGATGTGATTACTTCAGGTAAGGTGTGGTCCAACCCAATCAGGTTGGGGCTTAATCCTATTACTGGAGTCCTTTATAAGCAGAATGAAATTCAGACAGATGGACAGAGAGAACCACAGAGAGAGCAACCAGAAGCTGAACATCAATGGAACCCAGAAGTGAAGGGAGAGCCAAGAGAGGCCACCATGTGTCAGAGGAGCCAAGGACCAAACATCTGCAGCAGCCCGCCCCAAAAGCCAGTCTTCAGGAAGAAAGCATCACCTTGATGGCACTTTGATTTGGACTTTTTCCCAGCCTCAAAACCATGAGCTAATTAATTCCCATGGTTTAAGCTGACCCATTGCATAGTATTTGCTTGAACAGCCAAGGAAACTAAAACAAAGAGGGAGGCAAGAAAAACAGTCACAGAAAAGAAAAGTGAACTTCTGCTTATGTAGGACATGCAGATCTGCTCTCTGTGCATATCTGAATAGGAGGAAAGGAACTGGAAAGACACCATAATGGGAAGCTTCTATTCACACTGTTTGGTGAGACAAGAATGCCTGAGTTTCCAGCACAAGAGGTATCTGAGCTTAAGCTATATTTGGTTTTCTTGCCTAAGACAGCTGCTTGACAGTGGGGGTGGGGGTGGGGGACGGACCCAGCCAAATGAAAGGACCCAAAGGGGTAGAGGGCATTCATCACTCATGTCAAGGCTTGTGCAGCTGGGGCCTCTTAAGGGCCTCCAGGAAGGCCCACTCATGTCCTGCATGGGCATCTGGATGTCTGCTCCATAGGTGGGACTGACCATCCAGTGTGGACCACAGTAGCCATGGTTAAGTAAGAGATGTTTGTCTTCTTCCTCACCTCTCCTCCAGGATCTTAACACTCTGAGAAAGACAAAGGACCAAAAACATAAAGGAAGATAAGTGGAGGAGAAGAGAAGAAAACCACACCAAATTCACCAAGGCAGGGTCATTTGCACCACTGGTCAAACCTGGGCTAGGGGGAGGGAAAGAGTGTAAATTTGGATTCGAGATTTAAGCTTTAAACTGGATTATACTGGCCTTGGCTTTTTAAAACCTGAAAGTGTCTGGAGTGCTACATATTTGTCTGAGATGTGACTAAAGGGCTGAAATCAACTTTTCATCAAAGTATGCCTAAATACAATGTTGAAGAAATAAAATAAAATTGTTTTGTGTAAGTATCCCACTGAGTTCAGATTTTCAAGTTGTCTAGACTTCTTAGGAAAACAAAAGAGACTTTGACTAGTATAAGCAGAAAAGGAATTTACTGAGATGCTACTGGGTACTCAGTGTAACACCAGGAAGGCTGGACAACCAGGTTGGGAAGGTGGGCAGGGACATTGTGAGGCTCTACATCCAAAGTCAAAAATCTGGGAAACACCCCACCCTACAATTGGATGCTAAAAGCCAGAGTTTTTACCATTAACACCTCCAGGCCTGGTCACTGACTCAGAGCAACAACTGCCCATGAAAATGAGATGTTACTGCCTTGGTTGAGCTGCCCAAAGGAATTCTCCATTGTCCCTGATTCCAATTCAAAGTCTGGAGCAGATGCAACCCATCTGCTGAACCGAAGTCACATGCCCAAGCCCCAGCTGCAAAACAGTCTGAAGCAGGAATTATCTGTCCTTCATTGCTTCTATCCTGTAAGGGAGGCTCTTCTCATAAAGTCTATAAGCAGGTTGCTATCAGCCTATATAGTGCTTTGGGCAAATGAGAAAAATGCAACCCTCTGGTTGGCAAAATTAGAAAGAGGGCTTTCCTTTCTCCAGTGGTCACATGAGAACTGTCAGGACCGAGGGAGCAGAGCATGCCTGGATTCCAGCCCCACTTTCTCTCTCTGCTAGGTGCCTTTGTGCAGTGTACAAACTACACAGCTGTATGCAGTAGCCCCACTCATCATGTGGGCATTTTTCAAATACAGAAAGGGGATGCAGCCAAAGTGATGAATATATACTAGAAGAAGACATCCAGCTTAGGGAGCAACATGGTTAACAGATGATGAGCACACAGCCTGATGAAGACCAATGGAGAAATACTGTGATGAGACCAATGGAGAAATACTGTGATGAGACAAAGACGAGTGAACAAAAGCCAGACAAAAGCTGGAATTCCCTGAGAAATGACTTAATGTGAAAATGAGCCACAAGCACTATAAGTCTTTCTTCATGCCACATGTAGAATTTGGCCTCCAATAAATGGAGGCGCCAAGTGGTAGTGACAGAGAGTAGGCACATCTGAATTATCATGCAGAGTTACTTGGAACCAGTAAATGTTTAATTAAGTGCATGGTTAAAATTTACATCAACTTCCCTCCTGGTTCATGAAATAATTTTCTCATACTTAAAAAATCAGAGGGAGATTTATGAAACATTTCTTATATTTTCATGCTAAAATTAAATTCATTTTTTGCAATTGTTATAATGATAATGATTCAGTCAAGTGTTTGTTAAAAAAAATGTGGATGTTATTTTATTATTGTATATAATTGATATATAAAATCTTTTTTCCAAGTATGGATGATCAAATTAGAAATAAACAATAGTTGCTCCTATTTTTATTCTGCACACATTAGAAATGGACAGGACAAGCAGATTGATTAGCTCATTTGATATTGACTAGTGGGGACAGTAGATTTGATTCAATGAAATGATCTATCTGTAACATAGTCCTGCATCAAATCAAATCTGTTGAGCATGTATTACACACTCAATACTTCTGGACTGGTTGATTTTACAGTTGCTGTATCTGGAATTTCCTTCTACAGTTAAGTGTTGAGCTGAAATTCTATTTGGATAGGGTTCAAGACAGAATGGTAGGAAAAGTATTTGACACAGAGTATTGACAACTCTTTCAAGTTTTACTTTAAACTGCAGCAGAAAAAATGAGGCAGTAGCTAGAAAGGGATGTAGATCCAAGGAGTATTTCCTAAAGTAGGAGGGGTTACTGTATTTTGTTTCTGTGGGAATGGAGATCTTGAGGGAGGGATGGGTATCTCACTGTCAATGTTCTTCAGCACTATTTCTGAGAGCTCTCGGTTTTTAGTATCCTCTTAGGGATGACATTTCCAATAATCCTGGACTCTCCATTTCTGCCAATGATTTTGTCTTCCATCCTAGCTTAGTCATTCCTCCCATTATCACACCCTAGATCTTGTTATCACCAATAATTGCAACCTTTTCCATAAGTTGAGTTTCCAGCACTCATTTTTTCATAAGCTCCTGTTTTGCCAACTCTCTTGATCATTCCATCTGCAATGCCAACTTCAACAATTTTTTGAATACACGAGTATCCACAATCCATTGCTCCCACTGTCTTTTTATGTCCCTGAACTCTTCAAGTCCTTATATCCCTCCTTACTGACCTTAAATTCCATGGCCAGGTTTTATGCTCATTTGCTTGCATACATCTTTAACCCCTTTTCCCCTTTCTTTCTTCATTTTGCTCACTTGCTCTTCCAGTTTGCTAAAGCTGCTACTGTGCAAAATACCAGAAATGGATTGGCTTTGGTAAATGGGATTTATTAGGTTACAAACTTACAGTTCTAAGGTCATAAAAGTGTCCAAACTAAGGCATCAACAAGAGGATACCCTCACTGAAGAAAGGCCAATGGCATCCAGAGCACCTCTGTCAGCTGGGAAGATGAGCAGCTCACATCTGCTTGTCCTTTGCTCCCAGGTTCTGGTTTCAAAATGGCTGTGTCCAAAATGTCTCAGGGCTTCTGTCTCTCTTAACTTTCTCTCTCAGCCTCTGTGCATCCTTGCTTGTTCTCCTGTGACATTTCTCTCTGAGCATCTGGGGGTCCTCTCTTAGCTTCTCCAGGGAAAACTCTGGGCTTCATCTCTTAGCTTAGCATCACCAAACATCCTTCTGTCTGCATCTCCCAGCACCTCCAAGTGTCTGGGTCTGTGTTGGCTCTTAGCTTCTCCTGGGGGCAAACTCTGGATTATATAACTCAGCTTTTCTCCAAAATGTCACTCCCAGCGTCTCTTGGGGCATTTTGTCTTCTCTGCTCTCTGTGTGAGCTTGCTTTAAAGGACCCCAGAGAGAACCTAAGATGGTGGCTAGGAGAGACAGGGCAAAAAAAACATCTCCATGAAAAATACTAGACAAAAGCCAGAAAGTGACCCAGAACACCAGTTCCAGTGATGCACCAGCTGGACAAGGTCTGCTAAATCCACAGGGACCATGCACTTGGTGAAACCAGGAGTCTATGTTCTAAAAAAAGTGAGTAAGCCTGCTGAATATCCAGCAGCCATGCTGTGGTGTGGAGAAACCATGGATTGGCGTTTGGAGGTGGACTAGTTCTTTTTTAAAAAACCCAAAAGTGGCTGCAGATACGGCAGTGAGAACCACACAGTGAGGTGAAGCAGGAATGGGCTGTGTGAATGACTCAATATCTGGCCGTGGAAGATAGCCTTTCGCACACTCGCTGCTAATCATCTCAGAGTGAGGAAGTCAGAGGTGAGTCAAAAGGGGAAAATAACCATGCCCCTTGTAGCCATCTTCCTGGCTGGGAATGCTCCTGCCCGGTGACGGAGTCACAGCCCAGAGCTGTGCCAAAAAACCCAGTGCGACAGGAAGTGTTTCCAGCAACAAATGCACACACCACAATATTGGGTGTGGACAATAGCCTTTCACACACCCACAGCTAATTGTCCCAGAACTGGGAAGGCAGAGTTGTGCAAAAAGGGGGAAATTAACACGCCCCATACAGCCATCCTTACAGCAGGCTGGGAACACACCTACATGGCCCGGCAGCCCAGAACTTCCCTTGAGGGATGGCAAGCACTTGAGACATAGTACAACCTTCCCTCAACAGAGGCCCTAGAAGGGCATGGTTTGGAAGAGGGACCCACTCGGAAATCCCAGGGACCATAGGCCAATACCAAGGATTTGTGGGTCAGTGGCAGAGACCATCTGTGGCAAGACTGAAATGAAGGTTTAGACTCTTGCAACAGCCTTAAATCTCCAGAAACACCTGGGAGGTTTGATTATTAAAGCTGCCCTCCCTCCCTAACTGCTCATACACACAGCCCACATTCAGGGTGGACAGCACCAACAACACACCCAAACTTGGTGCACCAATTGGACCCCACAAGAATCAGACCCCCACACACCACAAAGACAAAGTTGGGGAGAACTGACTTGAGGGGAATAAGTGACTTGCGGATGCCGTCTGCTGGTTAGTTAGAGAAAGTGTACTCCACCAAGCTGTAGATCTGACAAATTAGAGATTAGTCTTTGAATAAGCCTACATATCCTAAAGGAACCCTATCAAGTAAAGCAAATGCCAAGAGACCAAGAACAACAGAAAATTTTAAAGCATATCTAAAAACCAGAAGATATGGATAACCCAAACCCAAACAACCAAATCAAAAGATCACAGGAGACACAGTACTTGGAGCAATTAATCAAAGAACTAAAGACAAACAATGAGAGCATGGCACAGGATATAAAGGACATGAAGAAGAGCATGGCACAGGACATAAAGGACATGAAGAAGAGCCTAGAAGAGCATAAAGAAGAAATTGCAAGGGTAAATAAAAAAAGGGATGATCTTATGGAAATAAAAGAAACTGTTGACCAAATTAAAAAGATTCTGGATACTCACAGTACAAGACTAGAGGATGCTGAACAATGAATTAGCAACCTTGAGGGCCACAGAATGGAAAATGAAAGAACGAAAGAAAGAATGGGGAAAAAAATCGAAAAAAAAAATTGAAATGGACCTCAGGGATATGACAGATAAAAAAAAAAAAAGTCCAAATATAAGACTCATTGGTGTCCCAGAATGGGAAGAGAAGGGTAGAGGTCTAGAAAGAGTATTCAAAGAAATTGTTGGGGAGAACTTCCCAAACCTTCTACACAATATAAATACACAAAGCATAAAAGCCCCACAAACTCCAAATAGAATAAATCCAAATAAACCCACTCCAAGACATATTCTGATCAGACTGTCAAATACTGAGGAGAAGGAGCAAGTTCTCAAAGCAGCAAGAGAAAACAATTCACCACGTACAAAGGAAACAACATAAGACTAAGTAGTGACTACTCAATGGCCACTATGGAGGCGAGAAGGCAGTGGCATGACATATTTAAAATTCTGAGAGAGAAAAATTTCCAACCAAGAATACTTTATCCAGCAAAACTCTCCTTCAAATTTGAGGGAGAGCTTAAATTTTTCACAGACAAACAAATGCTGAGAGATTTTGCTAATAAAGGACCTGCCCTACTTCAGATACTAAAGGGAGCCCTACTGACAGAAAAACAAAGAAAGGAGAGAGAGAGAGAAAAGTTCAGTACTAAAGAGATTCAATATTGGTTCATTAAAGGACAATAAGAGAGACAGGGAAAAATATATCTGACAAACATAACCCAAAGGATAGGATGGCTGATCCAAGAAATGCCTTCACAGTAATAACGTTGAATGTAAATGGATTAAACTCCCCAATTAAAAGGTATAGATTGCCAGAATTGATCAAAAAATATGAACCATTAATATGTTGTGTACAAGAAACTCATCTTAGACACAGGGACACAAAGAAATTGAAAGTGAAAGGATGGAAAAAATATTTCATGCAAGCTACAGCCAAAAGAAAGCAGGAGTAGCAATTTTAATCTCAGATGAAATAGACTTTAAATGCAAGGATGTTATGAGAGACAAAGAAGACCACTACATACTAATAAAAGGGGCAATTCAACAAGAAGAAATAACAATCATAAATGTTTATGCACCCAATCATGGTGCCACAAAATACATGAGACAAACACTGGCAAAACTAAAGGAAGCAATGGATGTTTCCACATAATTGTGGGAGACTTCAACACATTACTCTCTCCCATAGATAGATCAACCAGATAGAAGACCAATAAGGATATTAAAAACCTAAACAACTGGATAAATGAATTTGATTTAACAGACATATATAGAACATTACATCTCAAAACACCAGGATACACATTCTTCTCTAGTAATCACGGAACTTTCTCCAGAATAGACCATATGCTGGAACATAAAACAAGCCTCAATAAGTTTTAAAAAATTGAAATTATTCAAAGCACATTCTCTGACCACAATGGAATACAATTAGAAGTCAATAACCATCAGAGATTTAGAAAATTCACAAACACCTGGAGGTTAGACAACACAGTCCTAAAATAAATGGTTTATAATGTAGAATGTAGGGAAACTAGTGATAGAGAGCAATTAATGAAGGGGGAACGATAACCCAATAATAACAGATAAGCTATCATGGGTCAATTTAATGTTCTAGGGATGCCCAGGAATACTGTAGTTTATTAATTTCTGATGGGCATGGGTAGGAACAGTTCACAGAAATGTTGCTATATTAGGCTACTTTCCTGGGGTAGAGTAGGAACATGTTGGACTCCCTTGTTATGGTTTATTTGAAATGTTGTTTTTTTTTTTATTGTATGTTTTTTTGAATTTTCTTTTTTTTTTTTTGATATAGTTGATTTTTTTAAAAAGAGTTAATTTTAAAAAAAATGAAAAAAAAATATGCAGAGCTCCCTTGAGGAGCTGGTGGAGAATGCAGAGGTGTTGGGCTCCCCCACCTCGGTGGTTGCTGATGTGCTCACAGGTATAGGGGACTGGTGATTTGATGGGCTGAGCCTTCTACCACAGGACCTGCCCTTGGGAAGACTGTTGCTGCAAAGGAGAGGCTAGGCCCCCTTATAATTGTGCCTAAGGTCCTCCTCCCGAATGCCTCTTTGTTGCTCAGATGTGGCCCTCTCTCTCTAGCTAAGCCAACTTGGCAGGTGAAATCACTGCCCTCCCCCCTACGTGGGATCTGACACCCAGGGGAGTGAATTCCCCTGGCAATGTGGAATATGACTCCCGGGGAGGAATCTAGACCCGGCATCGTGGGATGGAGAACATCTTCTTGTCCAAAAGGGGGATGTGAAAGGAAATGAAATAATCTTCAGTGGCAGAGAGATTCCAAAAGGAGCCAAGAGATCACTCTGGTGGGCCCTCTTACGTACAATATAGACAAACCCTCTTTAGCTTCTAATGAATTGGAATAGCTAGCAGTAAATACCTGAAACTATCAAACTACAACCCAGAACCCATGAATCTTGAAGACAATTGTATAAAGATGTAGCTTATGAGGGGTGACAATGTGATTGGGAAAGCCAGAAGACCACACTCCCCTTTGTCTAGTTAATGGATGGATGAGTACAAAAATGGGAGAAGAAAAAGAAAAAGGAAAAAAAAAGCACCCAGTGTTCTTTTTTACTTTAATTGTTCTTCTTCTCTTTAATTTTTATTCTTATTATTTTTGTGTGTGTGGTAATGAAAATGTCAAAAATTAATTTTGGTGATGAATGCACAACTATATAATGGTACTGTAAACAATTGCACGCTTTGTTTTGTATGACTCCATGGTATGTGAATATATCTCAGTAAATATGAATTTAAAAAAAATAAAATAAAGGACTCCAGTGATCTAATTAAGACTCACTCAGAATGGGTGGGATCACATCTCCCTGGAAACACTCTATCAAAAGATTCCACCCAACAAGATTGGATTAAAAGATCATGGCTCTTCTGGGGTCCATAACAGTTTTAAACTAGAACACCTGGGAAAACTCCAACACTGATTCAAACTGTCCACTGTGGCACTGGTGCAACTGAATGTGATTACAGAAAAATAGAAATACATTGATGGATAGCACTCTAAATTCATGACCTCTAATATTAAGTGGATCCTTGGTACTGCCCAGCAATCCAACTATCCCTCCTTATTTCATTTACTTTTCAAGTCTCCTAGATGGTGACCTTCTGTTTTCTCAAAATTCTAACATCTCTTCTTTCATCTTCACTCTCATGTGAACACCCTACTTCCCCTTTCTCTGTTTCACTGAGAAAATAGAAGCAATGAGAGGGAATTCTCCACAAGCTTCCACAGTTACATCCAATCACCTTCCTTCATTGCTGTCCACATGCTTTGCCTTCCCTCCTATTACTATGGATGGCCTGACCACACTCCCATCTATGGCCAACCACTCCACTTATGCACTAAATCCCACTCCCTTTGCCTTCCCAAATTATGTGACTTTCCATTGTCTCCCATGCATCATTAATTCCCCCCTCTGAACAACATTATTCCCATCAATACTCAAAAGTATTATTTCTCCTACTTAAAAAAATCAAAAAAGAACAAAACGCTTTGTTTGACCTGGCTTGCCCCTTCAGCTACTGTCTGTTTCTCCTTATTGTAAAACTCCTCCTTGAAACAGATTTGTATACCTACAATCTTCCTATACTTTCCTCCTTAAGCCCTTTCTAATCAGAGTTTTGGCCCCCAATTTTCAACTGAAACTGCTCTTTTCAAGGTAATCGAAAGACCTCAAGGTCACTAAATCCAATGGTCAGAAACAGTTGCTATCCTCCTCCTTGAATATCTTTCTTTGCTTGGCTTCAAGGACTCCACACTTTTCTACTTTTTCTTTTATCTCTCGGATTGCTCCTTCTCAGTCACAGCTTGTTTGTTTCTTCTCACCTTTCCAACCTCTAAACGTTCAAGTTCCCAGGTCCTAGATTGCTTCTCTTTTCTATCTGTAGTCACCCCCTAGAATATTTCCTCCAGGCACAGAACTATAAATACTATTCATATGCTGCTCACACCTAAATATATATCTCCAGTCTTGAACTTTCCCTAACTTCTCCCTGGACATCTCCACTTGATTGCCAAATGGACACCCCAAATTAATGTGTTCAAAACCCTGCTCTCACATTTTCCCCCAAAAGTCTATCCTTCCCATAATCATTCACATCTCAATAATTAACAACTCTATCCTTCCATTTGCTCAGAATAAAAACTTTTCCATCATCCTTAAGTTGCTCTTTCACACTCTACAATCCAAAACTGTTCAGCAAATCCTGTAAGGTCTGCCTTCAAAATATATTCACCGTCCTAGTCCAAACTACCATCGTTCCTAATGAATTACTGCATTAGCCTCTTTGGTCTCCCTAGTTCTGTCCCCTTTACCAACCACTCCCAACAGAACACCTAAAGTGATCTTGTTAAAACACAAATTTTATCATGTTTCTCCCTTGCGCTAAGCCCCATAGCCTCCTATCTTAAAGTCAAAGCCAAGTCTTTACAATGGCCTCTGCCTTAGGTCTGGTTCTCCAGGAAACTGAGGAGATTTGCAAGTAGGAGGTTTATCAGGAAGTGCTCTCAGGAGCAACACCTGTAAGGAGGTGAGGAAAACAAAAAGGGGGCATAAAAGGAAGCGGACTGTGAGGTAGTTACAAACAGGCCCCTTCAGAGTTGGCCTGGATTGTGGCAAGGGTCTACCTCATGTTTTAACCCACTTATCAACCAGTCACTGGATGTGGGCTCTTCCCAGGGAGGGCATGAGGGTAGGAGAGGGGCAGGGGAAGTTTTCCAGGTGAATATTCAGTTATGAGCCATCTGCAGCCAACCCTTGCAGCTGGGGAAATGAAATGCCCTCGATCCCAAAGGCAGGATCTGAGAGGGGCAACCGTGGCATCCACACAATTTCCCTCTAATTCTATCTCCTACTGCTCCCTCCTAGGTCACTCCACTCCAGACATCTTGTCTCCATAGCACAAATGTCTGCCTTAGAGGGACCTTGCTACTCCCTTTCCCTGGAATGTGTGGCTTGTTCTCTTCACTTCCTTGTGTATTACTCCAAATTTGCCTTCTCAGTGAGCCCTCCTGTTCACTCTTCTAAACCCATCTTTGCTCCACAGCACACCTGATTTCCTGTAACATGTTCTACTTTTTCTTTTATATCACTTTTCAACCTTTGAATATCCTATACAATGTACTTATTCAATACTCAATAGAGGATTTTTATTTCCACTTAGAAATTATCTGTTCTAAGTAGAAAATTATTTTAAGATCAGAATCATCTGAACATGAATATCTTTAATTCATTTAATACATTTTCCCAAACCACAGAGTTAGACAAATACAGCTCTCAGAAGATACAGTAGTATCTCTAAGATTATAATAATCATCTCATTCCTGCTATAAAAAGTAAAAGAAAGGGAGGAATAACTGCAGATAAAGAATTAATCAAGGTCTTCAAACTTTTCTGGAAACCCAGGGAATTTATATGAGCCTTTTTTGTTATTTATCTAACATTACTGTCTGGAATATTAATATTATATCCTGAGATTTACAGTCTTATATGGTCAGGACATGTAAACACAAGTGTAGAGAAAGTGCCCTGGAAGAGGCTTTCTTTACATTTCTTGTACATCTATTATTGTAGAGCTTCACACTCAGGAATACCATTCACATTAAAATAACAGAAGACTATTTTAATAAAATGCTGTTCTTCACAGCCTTTTTCATGAAACACTAAGAAAAGGATAGTTATATTTATATACCATACTGAGATTAACAGGGGTATTGGAGCCTGTTCCAGATTGCTAAAGCTGCTGAAATGAAATACACCAGAAATGGATTGGCTTTTACAATGGAGGTTTATTAGGAAACAAATTTACAGTTCTAAGGCCTTAGAACTTTCACTAAAGAAGGGCCAATGGCATCTTGTGTTCCTCTGTCACACTGGAAGACACATAACCAAAATATGCTGGGCCTCTGGGTTTAGCTTCTGGTTTCTGTGGCTTTCTTCAGAATGTCTCCTCTTCTGTTTTAGCTCCCTCTTAGCTCCTATACATACTTGCTTGTTTCTCCCAGGACATTTCTCTGTAAGTGTTTGGGGTCGTCTCTCATCTTCTCTGGGGAAAACTCTGTGCTTCATTTCTTAGTTTAGTATTTCCAAACACCTTTCTGTCTGCATCTCCAAGCATCTGGGTCTGTGCTGGCTCTGTTAAGGACTCCAGTAAACTAATTCAGACCCATCTTGAATGAGTGGGATCACATCTCCATGGCAAAAACCTAATCAAAAGATCCCACCCACAATAGGTCTGCCCCCAAGAGTGGATTAAAAGAACGTAGTCTTTTATGGGGTACACAACAAATGCACACCAGCACAGAGCCTTAGCAAAGTTTCTCTGGTTTACCTGCCGTGCTTTGGCTCCCCTAGCCACCGTAGAGATGTTTGGTCCATGAGATGGAAAGCTCTGCTAGATTAAGTGGTGTCATATTAAGTCAATTCTTACAAGTTGGTGGGTAAAATAAATCCTCTACGCCAAACATGGTTTACAACTTCAAATTGTTTTCAATGAATAGTCGAACACTTGAGAGTTAGTCTGCTCTCAAGGTGACAAGTCAGCAGTCCTTTGAATTGTTAAAACCAGCATTTGAGTATAGTGGGACATCACTTTACCCCTTCTGTTGGATTTGTCTATTGATATTCAGTCCACTTTGCAAACCCTACTTTCTCTCTATTGCATTGCAGAGGCTGAAAGCTTGAGAAGTGTACTTCCCTGCTACTCTAGCCTGCATAGTTTCAGATGCATTTTTAGGGTCTATCACACAGATGCACTCACAAGATATTTGAAAGGCAATGAGGAGGCAGAAACCATTTTTTTTCTTTCTCTGGTAGCAGTAGAACGCAGAGTATGGACCTCCCAGATGTAACTTCCTAGTCTGTCTTCTATGTTCCCTTGACAGTTCAGCCGTCTCAGAGTTTCAAAGGATCACAAGATGAGTAGGAGTCTTCCGCATGTTCCTGACTATGGAGGCAGAAGTTCTTCAACTTTTAGTGATTATCTAAAAGTTAGTGGTAGTCCTCTGGCTTGCCCTTCTTTAACCCTTGTAATGATTATGTAGCCCATGATTCCTTGGATTAAATGTTCTGCTTGAAACACCTGGAGTGCTTTTTGGGTTCCTGTTTGAGTCATAACTGAAACATCCTTCTTAGGAAACAAACAGTAGAACTCAACTTTTTTACATAAGACATATAATAAATATGTAGCTTTAACTTTCATTTTATAGTAACAGATATGTTAATACGGTCTAAGCTTTTCCTTATCTATTTAAAAACAGAATTATTGGCTAGAGTAGGTTTTATATGCTCCTGTGTCAACAACTCTCATTCTTTCAATTTCCTATTAAACTCCCAACAAAAGACTACGGTTTCTACTTACTATTTTTTTAGCCAAGAGCAAATTAAAGAATATCAGGCTTGACCGAAGGATGAGAGAGGTATGGATGTCTAGATGAAAACCAGGGTCTCTTGCTAGAACAAAATGGTAAATACATTTCAAGATGCAAACAACAAATATTCACTACCATTTAACAAGCTAAAAATAAAAATAAAAATAAAAATCTTTGTGTCATATATTACATCAAAACAAATTTCAGCTAGATAAAAGATGTAAATATTAAAAGAAATGACCTATAAAAATACTAAAAGAAATTTAGTGACTATTTTTAAAACCCTTATTTGAGAAAACATTTTCAAAGTATGAAGCCAAAGACAGAAACCATTAAATAAGATTTAATGAAATTTAAATAGGAACACTTATGCTTTAAGAAGTATTCAAGTATATCAAAATTAGTACCCTCCAAGGTTTAATAATTGTTTATATTGTTCATTCCCTCTCTCTATCTTTATTATATCATTTCAAAGTAAATTAAAAATAACAAGATACTTCACTCTTAAATGCTTCAGCATGGATCATCAAAAAGTGGGAGTTATACTCTTACAAAAACCCCAATACCATTTATTATACCTAACAAAATTAACAAAAATTACCTAATATCGTTTAATACTTAGTTCATTTTCAAATTTCCTCCTTGAACCAAAAAATGTTTTAACTGTTTTTGTTCAGATCAGGGACAAATATTACATTTGATTGTCATTTCTCTTAATCCTTGAAAATCTAGAACTCTTAAGTCTTTAAAATCTAGAAGCCTCTCTTCCCACTTTTTTTCCCATGGTATTGATTTTTTTCCTAAGACAATGTTTAGTTGTCTGGTAGAAAATGCTTTCATTCTGGACTATCTGATTGTTTCTTCTGGTGTCATTTAACATGATTTAATATTACTAGGTTTTATTTTTTATAAAAAGGAATGAATTGAGACAGACATCCAGAGCTGTCCAATAGAACTGTCTATGATGATGAAAATGTTCTGTATCTGTGCTCTTCATTAAGATAGCGGCTAGTCACAAGGGCTATTTAGCACTTGAAGTATGGCTACTATAACTTAGAAATTAATTTTGATTTCTTTTTTTAATATAAAATGAACTTACTCAAAACTTACTCAAAACCTTTTACATATTCCCTAATAGCATTTTAGAATCTTATTCTGAAATTCCTTGTACATTTCCTGTTAAATCAATACCTAGGTAACATTTTATTATTGCCATGACAAATGGGATCTTTTCCTCTGTTTTACTATCTAATGGATTTGGGGTGATATTTGGATATTTATTGATTTTTGTTTATGAATTTTGTACCAGACACATTGTAATTTCTTTTGTTTGCAATTAAAGATTTATTGGTTTATCTAGATTGTCATTATGCAACCTAAATGTAATAAATGTTTTCCTTCTTCCTTGATATGTATTTTTTTTTCATTTTCTTATTAGAGAAGTTGTAGGTTTACAGGAAAATTATGTATAAAACATGAATTCCCATATACTATACCATTATTAACATCTTGCATGAGTATAATACATTTGCTGCAATTGATAATTGAATAATTTTACCATTAACTATAGTCTATTGTTTACATTAGGGTTCATGTTTATGTTGTGCAGCCCTATGGGTATATTTTTAAAATTTTATTCTAGTAACATAAATGCAACCTAAAATTTCTCCTGTTAACCACATTCAAATATATATTTCAGTACTGTTGTTACCTTCACAATGTCGTGCTACCTTCACCACCATTCATTACCAAAACTTTCTATACCCCAAATAGAAACTCTGTATAATTTAAGCACTAACTCCCTCTTCGCTACCACCACCCTGGCCCCTGGTAACCTATATTCTAGTTTCTGACTGTATGAATTTGCTTATTCTAATTATTTCATATCAGTGAGATCATACAATATTTGTCCTTTTGAGTCTGGCTTATTTCACTCAACATGTTGTCTTCCAGGTGCATC